>NC_141367.1:29003037-29404484 GCF_963921425.1 Dryas octopetala | reverse complement strand
GCGAAGCTGAGGCTGGGGCTGGGCGGAGCGGGGCTGAGGCTGGGGCTGGGCGGGGAGGGGCAGGGCTGGGCTGCGTGGAGTTGGGGATGGGTGGGGGCGTGGCTGGCATGTGCAGAGAGAGAGAGAGAAAGAGAGAGAGAGAGAGAGAGAGAGAGAGAGAGAGAGAGAGAGAGAGAGAGAGAGGGAGGAGGGAAATGGGAGTGGGTGGAGAGGGAGGGGGGTCCGGAATGTGCAGTGGGTGGGAAGAGAGGGTGGCCGGCCTGCGCAGTGGGTGGAGAGGGAAGGGTTTGGTTGTTTTGTTTTTTTTTTTTTTTTTTAATTTAATTGAATTTTAAAGATTTTATTTTTTTAATATTATTTTAATTTAAAGTTTTATTATTTTATTAATTTAAATATTATTTTAAATATATTTTACGGTTGAAATGACAAAATTACCCTTCCACGTCAGCATTTCTAACGGGGTTATTGACGGAGTTGACGGAATCGGGTAACGTGGGAAACGGCATAAAGGTTCAGGGGGTTATCATGTAACAAATAAATGTAAGGGGGTAAAGTGAGAAAACACCTAAAAGTCAAGGGGCAAATGTGCTAATAAGCCTAATAATTATAGGAAAGAACATAAGAACTTTTATAGTTTTATGGTTGGCCAGTTGCCCTGTAGCCAATGCCCACCTAGCAAAATTCATTTTGGTTTCTTGCTAAACTAAGCAATCCAACCAACTTGAAATAATGGGAATCTTTGCCAGCAGTGGGAAATGACTTGAATGGAATAAGGGTGAGAGTGATAATTTTATTGGGTTTTTGAAGGAAAAGGGGCTATCTAATGTTATGACTTTAATGCATTGAAAGTGAAATTTGGGTCATTATTACTTTTTAGAGTAGTAGTAGCCCTGAGCCTCCTGCATGGCCCGTACTTTTGGTGGCATGGGTAGACTTGTAGCCTATGTACAGTGCTTTTATAGACATTGTGTTTTAAGAAGATGACGAGGATGAAGAGTTAATTATACCTATGGGGTTATTATTTTTTCACATATACTTTTTAGGGTTTTAATGGTTTTAAAATTGTTACATATAACCCCTATAGTAAGACAAAAAATAATAAGAAATTATGTAAAAAAACATGCTAAGAGATGAAATGGCCTAATAAGATTACTCAAGGTGTAAGGTCCAACCTCAATACAAATATTTTATTTTTTGTTTGTTTATTTATTTTTTTCTCTTGTAGGGGTTATATACAATAGTTTTGAAACTTTATTGGTGTATATGTAATTAATGTTGAATCTATATCTTATGATCTACAATTTTAACATAATTTTTTTTATTTTTAAACCAAACTCATTTATGTATCGCTTATAAAACAAAAATCTATTAATTATGACATTAACACAAGTTACACAACCATAAAAAAAGGAACCCTATAATTATATAGACTCGTACAATAAATATTAAAAAAATGAGAAAAGTTACTAATTTTCTTCATATAATATTAGTTTAAAATGTTTATTGTGTCATAATTGTGTTACACATATTTGACACTAAACCGACATGTTTGTTATTCATGTTTCGTGTGTTGTGTCGTAATCGTGTCAAGAAATGGTCAACCATAACCCGCTAATTTCGTGTCAAGTTCATGTCGTATTAACATGTCATGTTAAAAATTGCCACCTTTAGTTATATTAGGCCTTTTTTAATGTAACTTTATTAGTAAAGCCTTAAAGGAGGTCTCTACCTTTTTTTTTTAGATTGGAGGTCTCTCTATCTTAAACTACATAAACGTAGTGTTGTTGGCTCATTAAACACTAAAGGCATGTTTACTAAACTGGAATTAGAATGAGTAAGAATCGAAATGAATAGAAATCAAAATGAACATGAATCGGAATGAGAATGAATATAAATGAAAAGAATCAGAATGTACAGAAATCAGAATCAACCATTCTCATTAACGTATTTACTAACTGTTAAGAATGAGAATGAAAATAAAGTTGATTTTCATAAATGTGTTTACTAACTAGTAGGAATTATAATAAAAATGAGTTTGATTACTAAAATGCCCTTATACAACACCCATTATATTTTTTAGATGCTATTTATTAATCACAATTTTTTAAATGATAAATATTCACTTTACTACTATTTATATTTCTATCAACTATTTATTAATCACAATTTTAATATTTGTATTTATTAATATTCACAATTTTAATATTTTTATTTATTAATCCATTTGCTAACTATTTATATTTACAATTTTAATACTTTTTACAATTTATTTCTATCAACTATTTAATATTCACAATTTTTTTTAATCCATTATATTTCTATCAATTTTTTAATCCATTATATTTATTAATCACAATTTTTTTAAATGATAAAATAAAGGATAGTTTTTGTTTTTCATAAAAAAAATGTGGGGGCATTTTGGACATGAAAATTTCATTCCGATTCCCCCTCCCTCATTCTGGACCCTCCTAAGGAATCTCAATCCCCCAAAATCAAGAATCTCATTTATGATTTTGGTGGGCCTTACATGCATTTCATTTTCCCTTTAAATTTAGTAAATAAGAGAATGAGAATCATTCTTATTCCCAACTGTTAAGTAAACAAGGAAATGAGAATCATTCTCTCATTTCCAACTGTTAAGTAAACACAAAAATAAAAATGAGAATCATTTCCAAATATTAATAAACACAAAAAAAAAAAATGAGAATCATTCCCAAATATTAATAAACACAAAAATAAAAATCATTCTCATTCTCCCATTCTCATTACCTTTAAATAAAGGGAATTAAATTGTTGTTTTGCACTGATATCTGAATTGGACTGGTTGCCTGAGTACGTGCTTGGTATAATGTGAGATTAGGCTTTGTACAAAATTGACCTTTCCTTGGTGCAATATTACTACTGTCAAAATTTTGGGAAGCCAAAAAGATTCGCATGGTTTAAAACGGTTATTTCTTTTGGGCTTGTTGGGCTTTGTCAATGAGCCCAACTTAATCCCTTTTGCTTGGTTTGGGCTGCTGCTGATTGCAAAACCATGATTCATGAAGATGGGGATTGTCATCTTCCCAACACCATAAGCAATAAGGCCATCATCGAAAAGGTCTCCTTTCTGCCCCATAACAATTTTGCAACATTGATTTAGACCAGTAGCATTGCTCTACTGGACTCTATGACTCTCTGACTGTGATATATATATATATATATATCAAGTTCCGGTATACCTCAACTTATTTATGTTGAGGTATGACTTTATTGGGGCCCACACGAGTTCTTTTGTGTTGATCCAAACCGTTCGCAATGATCATCTTCATTGATAGATCATCATTGCAAAAAATTAGTCAAATCGGAAATCATTTGCCTATCTAACTTTGATAAAACAAATAAATGGTTTCATCGAAAATATTTGGTTCGTCAATTTATTTGATCAAAGTTAGATAGGCAAATGATGTCCGATTTGGCTAATTTTTTGCAAGGATGATCTATCTATGAAGATGTAAAAATTGAACGGTTCAGATCGACACAAAACAACTCGTGTGAGACCCAACATGGTATACCTCAACAGAATGAGCCTGTATATATATATATATATATATAGCATTGATATGTGAAACATAACATACCATTTCTGATGGGTCTCCTATGTGACACACCATTTTAGCATGAACTTATGAATTGATTGTATTCATAGTGCCTGGAGATTGTAGGAAACCAACCCCATCAATGGGGCAGATTGCTCACTAATGAACCATCCATTTCAGTACCTCTGTGTCTGTGTGCATGTTGTGCTTACTCTTGGTCTTAATTGGGTTTTGCTTCTTAAACTTTCTCGCTGTATTTATTTGAACTACCTACTATTATATTTTGGGTTATTTTTCAGTATACTATAATACTATATCCTCTGTTTTCATTGGTGGTTCATGAATGTGCAAGTCTTTTTCTAATTGGTGGAGGGAGGGAAAGGTAGATTTGACTAAAGTTACATATGAGATAAGAAATAGTTAAAAACTTTCATTTGATGTTGATTTTTTGACAAGGGTACCATATCCCATTCAATTTTGGGCTGGGAATTACAACCGGATCATAAGAAAAATACAAGTTCCATGTACCATAATGCTTTTTCTTTTTTGCTGCAGCATACATTCATCAAAATCCCAGTGTCCCTTTCAAACGAAAAGAAAGGAAAAATGAGAAAGCAACCCAAATTTTGGTGGACTTGGTGGTGTTGCTCTCAGTTACCAAATTTTGGAACCACATGGATGTGAGGCCTCTAGCTAATTGACTAGCAAAATATTAAATAAAACAGAGGATATGGTATACTGAAAAAAAGAAAAAAGAAAAAATATATATATATAGTAGTAGGTATCTGCATTTTCCAAATAAATACAGTGAGAATAAAAGTTTTAAGAAACAAAACCCAATTAAGAGCAAGAGTAGCACAACATGCACACACTCCAGGTACTGAAATGGACGGTTCATTAGTGAGCAATCTGCCACATTGATAATTGGGTTAGTTTTACTATAATCTGCAGTCACTGTGAACACAAGTATACAACCATTTCATGCTATAAAATGGTGTGACATTATGTCACATAGGTGAGCCATCAGACATGGTATGTTCTGTTTCACGCCCCAGGCAATGAGCCCATTTGCATTTAGTGCTAGAACTGGTCCCAAATTGTAAGTATTATTAAAGTAAACCCCACACAGTATGAATATAGTATGACTTTGGACTAATTTGCACAAAATTTCACGCATAATATATATTGGAGCCAGCAAATATTCAGATTGTCAACAACCCTAGCCATAAGCCATAATCTCCGGTTTTGGCCTGCATTTATGTTTATCTTCCCCGGATGTCGGTCTCAACAGGTAAGCTGTATCCTACATTTTCCATTTGTCTAATTTTTCTTTGCTTTTGGATTAATAATAATTAAACTTAATCCAAATCCAATCCAATACGGTGGCTCATTGCTAGCTATATATACACATATTCTATATGTATATATTATGATCATGCCATGCGCATCACATTGATGTTTGACATGGAATAATATTCAATACCCATCTTAAATTGCATACCAACCCATGAACCCAGTTGGCATTTGCCATACGTTCAACACGCAAACCCTCATTCCAAGTCTTGATTTAGACCCTTATATACTATATATTTCTTGAAAATACTCGGCTACCTAATAACTATCACAATATTTTGGTCAATTGAGGTGTATGTATTAGACTCTGCTAGTATTTCAAGAAAAACCCATTTGGGTAATAATGAAATTTGATTGACTAGATCGAACACCATTGAATCTGGTTTTAACATACATGCATGATTGATGAACAGATAGTGACAGAAAAAATACTTTATATATATAAAGTATATAAATTTCTTTATTAGTATATATTAGATATCACAACTGAGATTATATATCTATTTATCAGTGTCATGTTGAATGTTATAAACAAAGAAAGAAATCAGTGGACCCCGTAAAGCTTGTTTTCTTATCAGACCTTCGCACGCAAAAGATCATCTATCTCTCATCCTCACCATGACTCATCCATCTAAAAAAGCTTCCCATCTTTTAATAGAAATGCATGATATGAAAGCCATATATATAACACCATTATTATGGCATGACAATCATAATTAAGTGGTGTGTAAATGATGTATTATGTATAGACCAAACAGAGCACTACCATCTACGGTAGCTCTAATTGCCTTCTCTCTTCCCATTTTTCAATCAAAATTGCCCAAACACATGACCCTTGATTTCAAAGATGTCTTCGTTATCGAGTCGTCATGAAATTAATTAATTATCGTTAGTTTCATTACTTCTTCCATAAACTACTTAATTAGTTACTGTTGTTGAAATTTTAACATTTAACCTTAAAACGATATCATTTTAAACATACACACAATCAGTATTAGAGATTCGAGGACGTACTCAACCGATATGTTAGCTAAGTTTATATTCTTCTTTAATATATTGGCCTACTTGCCGTCTCGAAAGTCTCATTTTTGGTGCGTGTGAGACAAGATTACTTCCTGTCCCAAAAATTAGAAAAAAGACCAAGTAGCTCAAGCTCGTATTTTTGGTGAGAGTTTGAGAAATAAGAACACACAACACATCAGCAGCTTTGCACAAAACGCGACTGAAGCAAGTGGAGACACACTCGCCTCCACATCAAAAGAAAGTGACTGATTTGAATTCGGAGTAGGTGGTGTTTTCCACACGCACACAAACACAATAGTTTCCCGGAAAATCTTTCAATGAATTTGACTTGAAATAAAGAAAATGGGTGTGTAAAAAATAAAGAAAATCAAAGCTATAAGGCCAAGTCTTAAGCCGGCACCAAATACAAACTTTGTACCAAAAAATATATACATTTTCAAAACCGTTGACATTCAATTCAAAATTCCGTTTAGTCATTAGCGTGCAGTTCACTTCAACCTTCTTCTCTTTCCTGGTCTTTACAGTGCCAAATGCCAAACCTTTTCATTTGACCCCATGCAAGTGTATATAACACACACCCTCTTCCCATCTCAGTAAAAAACAGAAACAGAAAAAAAAAAAAAAAAAAAAAAAACCCTTAAAGTGCTACTTGTTCAATATTTCATTCATTCCTTAAACCCTCCATATCGATCCATTTGAAAAACATACTTACTCTGCACGCAACAATGGTGTCCTCTGCTAAATCTGTTGTTATGGTTCTCATTCTCCTTCTGGTTGGTTCCTGCGCGGCTACAAGGCTAGGGAAGACGACGACGATGGTGGTGGTGGTGGACGAGAAGGTTTCAATGAATATGGAGCATACAAAGCTTAACCCAAGAAAATACCAGACGGGTTTTCATTACAAAGGCCAGATATTCAGCTTCTTCCCCAAAGGGACTCCCATCCCTCCTTCTGGTCCTTCAAAGAGGCACAACTCTGTGGTGGACTCTACACCTCACGATTGAGTAATAAACACAAACAGGGTAGCTCTTTCGTAGTGCGCTTATTCATTCATCTTAGTTTTTCTATACTTCTTTTTCTTCTGTTTTCTACTTTTTTTTTCTCTTTTTTTGAATCTTTTTTGTTAAAGGGTTGCAAAGTTTTTTTGAGCCGGATGTGAACCTCAATGGGATCAGATCAGAAGGAGATTCATTTTTGCGTTTGTTCTTTTTCAGCTTTATGATAATTCCCCGTTATACTGTATAGAAAAACTTTATTTGTTGACATGTTATATTCAATTCAATATGAAGAAAAAGTTTGTAATACCTTTCAATTAAATGTTAGACTTCTTTGTATATGATCAATTTGTGGGTAATGGGTCGTACTTATTTCAGTATGTTCTCGTTCATTTGTTAATCCATTTTCTCTCTCTCTCTCTCTCTCTCTCTCTGTGTAATTTTGACTTTGTATGATTTAGCTAAGTCAGCATTTGGATTTGGTTGATTGAGAAAAACGGCCTAAAATGGTTGCTATTCCTGTACTTTGGCTTTAGTTTAGACTTTAGACTAGAGTTTGGGTGGCTTGGCCCACTACTTTTCAGCCTTCCACCATTGAATGAAGCACTATGGATTCTTCACAAACTACATGGAGTTTTTTTTTTTTTTTTTTTTTTTTTTTTTTTTTTTTTTCAGGGAAGAAGTTTAATTAATACCGTATTAGTTGATTAAGAACTTACAGACTTACAGGTTTTTAAGAACTTGATTAAGTTGAAAGAGACTAGTTCATCAAAAAAATGATGTTTAGTACATTATTAGCTAAACTGTCTTTCCCAATCGTGCCATTCTTTCAAATTTTGATAAAATTTGCTCTTAAAGGAAGGTCTATTATATAAAGAAATTTAATTTTATGCAAGAGCCTCATAAGTCATAAGTTCATAACTACCCCTATTACCAACCCATATGAGCAGTATTAAAATAATAAGTATTTAGTTCATTATAAGTTAAATTAGGATAGCATTTTAGAACATGGCACGCTGGTCACATTGATCATGAGGTCCATGATCAAATATACATATTAAATAATTGAAATTCGAGGCTATATATATTTCATGAAAAGGGAGAGGTGAATAAATTAATACTTGTACGGAATTAATGTCATGAATTTGTGCATAATTGCAGAGTAAAATATGATCTTCTTGATGGAAAGTAAGATGCGTTTTCCTCATTCATGCCCTGAACGTACGGTATTGCAAATCAGAGTAATACACACCAATTGGGGCAATTTCGTTCCCATATCAATTATTTATAGTGGTATACAAATACAAAAACCTTGCTAATATGGCCAGCAAATTAATATAGATATGAACAGGGGTAGCAAGGCGTCACCATTTTTATCATCAACAAATGGATTTATGAGAGATTTTAAGATTTTCTTCAACAAAGGAGATACTGAGGGTCACTCTTACAGTCTTACACAAAATAATATATAATTGACAAATACGTAATCATTTCTAAATTATACATTTCAAAGAACTAATTAATTTTCAAATTTTAGATACTTATTCTCAGAGAATTAAACTATTAGTAAAATTTAGATACTTATACTCATAGGGACACCATTAATCAATAGTATAATTCCTTAACTTGTGATTGGCAAAATGAACTTGGAAAAGTGTGCATAGTCTCGAATTTTGACGTAAAATCCAAATCGCAAGAACTTCAAATCTGGAAACAAACTAAATTCCAGCAAACAATTGTCATTGACGGTTTTATGGCCATGGCCTTGGTTTATTTCTTTCTTCACGGGTAATTAATATCTAATTCATTGGGATTTGGTTGCTGACTTCCCTCTCACGTGGGGCTTGTTGTACGGTTTTGTCTTAATTTTCAATCAAACCACGAGGTTGATTAGAGTACGTTGACATAATCAAAAGTAGGCCTCTAATCGATCTATTGACATTCACACTCATCAAGTCATCATCAAAATTGTAGAAATAAAAGGAGATATGATTTTGGTAACATGTGAATGTTTGTATGGTGCGAATGCTTTTGATTTGTAGAATATATTTTTTGAGCATATAAGTTATTTAACCTTTTTCGAAGATGTCCTTGATTTATGCATGTTGGATTGTAGAAAGAGAAGCAGTTTTTATTATTTAAAGGTGAGTTTGACAATTGACATATATACATCTTTTTATATTATGCATTTTGATTGTCACTAATTTATGCAATTTTTTAGCATATGAAGCAAACACGCCTTTTGACTATGGGGACATAGGGTTTCCATGATTAAACACACCGCCAAGCTTATTGAACTTAATCAATTATATATGTGACAGCAAATTAAACCCTTCTGTTTTTAGAAATCAATGGAAGCATGCCACCACGACTTTTGATCTTAATGCATGCATACATCATTTCTTTTGTTTACTTGTCATACATAACAGGGCAGCATGCCAGCATATATGGGAAGTCTACATTTGGGTAGCCTGGATTTCATGTCATCAATTAAAAAAAACAAGAAAAATTAAAAATTAACAAGGACAGCTTGCATTGGCTCGGTCCAATTTTTATATTCTTTTTGTTTGAAGCCAGCCACAAAATAGGCACAGGCCCATCCCTCAAGCTTTGGCCCAATCTGTCTTAATTTTTACTTTATCATATTTTATTTATATATTTATCATTATTTTTATTTTGTTATAAAATATATATTTTATTTAATTTATGTTTTGATTAATTATTTTTATTTTTTTGGAAATTAAAAAAAAAATCCTCTAGAAAATTATAAATAAAAAATAAAAGGTGAAACCCAAATGGGCCAAAGCTTACAGCTAAGCCCGAACCTGACCCGCATAAATAGCAGGTGGATGAGGCCCGTCAAACTTTAAACTTGGGTTTGGCTTTGGCTCGGCAGCCCATAATGTGAATGCATTGAAATTATTATTGATCGAATCCACCACATCTCATATAATAGAGAAGCGCTGTTTTAGGCGCAGCATGTGACTTGTATTATTCATATCTCAACCTCAGTCGCAAAGATGGAACAAAGCCAAGGTGTGCTTAGGAGACAAGTTTGAATAACTCAAATTCCAACATTTTCTTTTTAATTTTTAAAAGATTTATCGATTTGAATTTTGTCAAACCCAATTAAAATTGAAAAAACATGTGCATGCATGCCATAGCATATGTAAGAGCAAAAGTTAGGAACCCAAAAAGAATTGTTGTGTTCCTATCTGCTTATCTGGTTTGGCTTTGTGGAAGCACCAAAAGGATATTGGAAAAAGCAAACAGGGTTCTGTAATTGTCTTAATTTCAATTGGTAATGGTAAGAGTTCTAAACTTGTATATGACTTTGATTCATGAACTCTGTGGTTAAACTTGTATATGACTTTGATTCATTCATGAAAAAGCAAACAGGGTTCTGTGAGCACAGAGGCTTTTATTTTGCTTATTGATTCATGAACTCTGTGGTTAAAGAAATGAGCTAGCTTAGGTTGCTTTAGCCAGTAGCCAGGTTGACAATAAAAGAGAAAGATAGAGACATGACATTTTTCAGCATGAGACAGACAAAAGGCAGAATCTTTTGATTGAAAATAATTGAGTTGAACCTAACAACCCCTGACTATTGGGGCTATATGGGAATCCCAATGGATTTGTGTTGCCCCTCCTGTAACCAACAACCTCTGAAATACCTTCTCCTTTTTCTTCCAAATTTCCAATGAGAGAGAGAGAGAGAGAGAGAGAGAGAGAGAGAGAGAGAGAGAGAGAGAGAGAGTTTGTTAACCTAATTAGTACCTATAATAATCCATGCTCTTGTGCCAAGTTAATTAATAACAAGTGATAAGAAAGAACCTGGTTGAAAATGTCACCCTTTTTTCACTTTATCACACCCAGTGAGTCATTTGAGCTAAATTTCCCTTTTTGGGTGTGTCTTTCTACTAGTTATCTATTCATTCAAAACTACCCAATAAATAATTAAATAGTAAGAGTTTGATTTAAATGTAAAATAATAAGTTAATAACCCACTGATTAGTTTAAAGATTACCTGAAAAATATAAGAGAGTAATCCTAAAATAATATATAACTAGAGACTAATGTGAAAAAAACTGATACAGTTGGGTAATTATATCTGTTATCATGATTCTCATGATTTACATAGTGCAAAGGAAAGCAAGCTTTCCAGTGAAATAATTACAAACCAATGTGTAGTGTAGATATGCCTTTCTAGCTTGTTGGTGCATGAGATTAACGTTTTCAAATAAAGGTAAAACAGAAACATTATTTCTGCATTATGATTTGGTCTTTCTGCTTCAGAGAGGTAATGGTAAAATGTAAAGCCATCTCTTCATAGCTTCATAAACAGCCCAAAACCTCTTCCCCTGTATCACTTTCATGCTTTAAAGATATATAATGAGGGGAAGTTTTGACATAACACGAGTGGCAACTCGCATATATGCAATGGTTGAAATTATAAGTTTTCAACATAAACATGATCCCATTTGAAAAAGACCTTTACAAGTCAAAATAATCAATTGCTTATTCCTTCCAAGCTACACTGCACCATATGGAGCAGGGGACCCTGTAACTTACCATAACACCATGCCACCATAATGTTGGTAAGAGAAATCAAACTTGCAGATTGCAAAATGGTATGTCATCAAAAGCTAGCAAAGACATTCTTACAATGAAATTAGGACTTAAAACATGAAATTTAATTCGGTTCCTGGAGATGGGAAGATAGAAATTTTCAAATTGGAAAAGACCATTAGCTTCTTTCTCATAACAAGCATCTTGTGATTTCCACTTCCAGCTGAAGAAAAGGAGGAGAAAACCTATACATAAAATACCCCACAGCCTACCTATGTGGCATGCGATATGCATGCCATATCACCCCCACTACCTAAAATTTTGAAGCATGATACTGTTGATACAAGTGATAAACCCATATTTCTTCAGCTCCAAAATGAACGAAAAAAGAGAGATACATGGAGAACTGGCCGGACTTCCAATTTTTTCTTGGCTCAATGACATAAGTAGAGTAGTGGATGTTACTCTTCATGACCAACTAGACTCTAAGCAAATAAATACTAAGTTCAGGTCCTCCAGAACCATCAGGGTTCATCATGTAGAAGGCCTCTGAGTCCTTAGACCCCACAACTCGCTCAAACTTGGCTCTCATGTACATGAGCTCCCCTTCGGACCCAGCTCCATTGATCTCAGTCCCTGGTAAAACACCAGCACCCATTGAAACTGGCTGCAGAGCTTTCAACACCTTCCACTCCTCAGGACCACACTCACGCCTCATAGCAAACCCACATTTTTTGCCATTGCAGTAAGTCCTCCAAAGTGGCTCCTCCAGCAACTTCAAACCTTTCTTTTCTGCTTTCTTCTCACACTCCAACGCAATTCGGACCAACCCAGATGCCATTTCTCGGACCAAAACGCTTGTTGGGGTTGCCAGCTCGATCAGGAAGGCAGGGCTCAACTTGGGGTCCTCTTGAAATGCCAAGTGAACGTGCCCTCGGCGATACCCGAAAAGGGTACCCATCACTCGGGTGCCAAGACCCGAGCGATGGCGAGAGCGACTCTTACCAAATACGTTAAGAGCCGAACGCAGCATAGACACTGACACTAATGAATGTTTCTTGCGTGGTACTGCAGGCAGAACTGATGCAATTTCAATTGGCAGCTCCTCTTCTTTCTCTTCCTGAGAGAAATGTGAGTATGAGCTGAAGTTTATTATTTCCTGGTCATCATCTTCATCCTCATCAACCTTCTTTTTCCAGTGGAAGTACCTCCTGGAGAAAGAGAAAGAAGAGTCATGAGGGGTCTTAGCCATTATTGTCCTCATCTGGGAAATCAAGCAGAAGATCGAGCACAGAAGAAAGAGGAGAGACTCCACAGAGTTTGGTTGGTATGACTAAGGACTAATGGAGAGAGAGGAGTAAAAAGATGGAGAAAGGTTTGATTATGTGTCTTCAATTCTAGATGTTATATGGGGGTGATTTATTCTTTGTTTCTAACACTTTTTGTCATGCCCTTGTGGCACTAGAGAAAACTGGCAAGAGAATCCTGACAAAAAAGATGGTGAGCAGCCCCCACCTAATTGTAACAACAACTGAGAGGGAGAGAGAGAGGGAGGGGGGTTAATTAGAGACAACAATAGGTGAAAAGTGAGTGTGGAGAGGGATGGAAATGGACAAGTTACTAAGTTAGAGATTTGAAATGGATTAAAATGGTGGAAGTAGAGGAGACAAAGGCTTGTGTGATTTCTTTATCATGTGGGAGAGGGGGGGCTGAGCAGAAAATAAGGAGGTGTGTGGTGTGGTGTGGTGTGGGGTAGACACAGAAAGGGAGACTTGACTGACTAGTCTGACTTGCATTGGAAAGAGTTAAGGACAGGTTAAAGAGCCACACCAACCGTATCCAGGACCACCCCCTCCTAGTCTCCTACACTGCCCTTTAGTCCTTTCAAGGCTTTCATGCCCCTATTACTTGCAACAAATGCTAGCAGTGCACATCTACCCAGGAGCCACCATAATGTTTTTGTGTTCCATCTTCTTCTGTTTGGTTTTTTTTAAGCTTGTATCTGCAGGACTTGTTAATTTATGTTTCTTGTTGAGAGAATGATTAGACTGATAGTTTTGCAGCTGTTGTGCACAGCACAACACAACACAAGCACTAGTTTTATTAGGTTCAGAAGGTTCTGGATTCTGGCGCTCTTCAGAGTTTGGAGTTTTACTGTTCTGTTCTCTTCCTTTGATTCTAAAATCTGAAAAAGAAAAAAACCCAAAAAATAAAAATTGAAAAAAACTACTGGGCAATTCACAGATTAACAGTCCACCACCTATAAAGACACAAAATCATCATTTTAATAGGATTTGAATGAAACCTTAACAGAAGTCCACCTAGTGACCTCGTTTGAGTGTATACCAGTTCCCACCAGAGCACTATGCCAAATGATCTAATCATGATGGCCAATACCATTGAGCCAATAAACTACTTTTCTGTAAAAGAATGTGCTAGATTGGCTAGTTTTGAATTTTTGGTTACTAACTACTTATGTTGAATACTTTTAATGTGGTAGATCCCTAGGTAAGAGGCACATTTAGAATTTTGTCTCACACACATGACCTGCATATGCTCCTCATGTGCAGCAGACTATTATTTAGGTCAAAACTGGTTGAATTTTAAGGCAGCATCCCAAGTCCACCAATCCACAGAGGAATAGTATACATAGCACTCCCACCTTTTCATGGACCGACCAATATCATCACGGATCAACTAACCATGATCCACACCAACAACTTGAGGTGATACCACAACAGATTTAGATGTAACCACTGACTATATAAATAATATTTGTTACAAGGTAACATCATATTATTACATATGGGGTGCATAATCTATGGACATTAAATAAATCAGTAGTACAATGTGGTTATCCAACCGAAGTAGTTCAAGTAAAACATTCTGTAACAGTAAGGAAGATACACTAAAAAAACCTTAAAAGGGTCCTGCACATAGAATACATCCAGCATCTAGCTAACCAACCACAACAAACTTCGTTATAATCGAACAGTTTGGCCTAGTGATACAAAACGTAGATGTTTTTTCTGTTAAACAACTAGTTTAAGCTGTCAAGAATTAGTTAATCTTGTATATCAAGCTAATATTTTTTATCCCTCAATAATCGGTCGAGTTTGCCATGAATTTGTTCATGAGTATGGGAAAGAAAGACTAAAATTTTAGCATAACTTCACGTAACAAAGATATAGTTCCTTTTAATGTGACACAGATCGACCTTGAAAATTCCAGGATATATGCTTTGTACTGGAACATTATTGCTTTGTTTAGAGACACTGGTGGACTGAATCTTGGGCAGTGACTCGCTATCTATATCATCTCAAGGGGTACCTCTGATTCCTAGGAGGGCCCTATAGCTTTAAGTTCTGAGGGCGTACTACTTGACCAGTAGTTTGACTGATTTACAAGATAATGAAGACTCGGTAGCCCCTGAGAAACTGCCAAGGACTTTTCTTCTGCAATTTCACTATCAGTTTCTTCCTAAGTTCGGACTGCCAGATTAAGGGTCTCTCCCGTCTGCTTATTTCTTAATTTCCTCAAGTCAATATGGGTTATAATTCCTGAGAACTGGCCTATCATCTTCTAAATCTGATGAAATGTTGATTGAAGTGAAGAAAACATTATAAATACTGAATGATCAAGAGGTGACAGATAAGACAGCAGATTTCATATTTGGATTAATACTCTATCCTATGATACAAAATTAAGCATGAAAATTGGCACCTAACATGAACATAAACCAAAAATTTCTGAGCTAGCAGATGTACCTCATAACCGTGAATTAGGTCGAACAACACAGGTTAAAGGATCTTACACTAATACATATTACAACAAACAGTCCATGTCAAATTGTAGCTGAACTGAATTTAGGATCAATTCTAAATTAATTAGCTAGTGGTAGTATCCCATTTCATGCATTCTATTCACCCATTCAGGTGGGTCAAGCTCTTTAAGATTGAAATTATGATGCAAGTGGAAAATTTCCCTCAATGAGCATGCCTTCCTGTTCTAAATTAATACTTGATGACCCAATTTGCTAGGCAACAGTTCATGCATGGTAGCTTCTGCTCTGTCTATTATGCAGCTCTTCTGCAGAGGCAAAGATCCTTTATATAGTTGTGTTCATATCTACATGCACAACATTGTTTGCAGGAGACCATTTCCATCCTACGTGGTCATTGTTATTTATTAATGCATGATTGCATCACATGAATTCAGGAGAAAAAGTCAAAGTTATCCTATTCTGGCATAAACTTTTGGTCAATCACATCTGTTTCTATCCAACTCCAGTTTTCTATAGAATGTATTAATCCAATCATTGTCAAGGCCGGATCTGAGCATAGCCCAGTGAGGTAACTGTCTCGAGCCCCAAAATTTATATAACCCTTGTACTCACAAATACACTAGTGAATTTGTTTTGACATCAGCTATGAAGTTTAGGTACAATCAGACATGATTCTTTGTAAGAAAGATATACAGATGCAACTGACATTAATGCACATATAAATGTTCCAATATCAACAATACAAACTTAGAAGCATGCAGAATTGCTAGGCAAGTAATTAGACTATGGCACAAGACCACAAGTACACTACAAGAAGATGACTTAAGTAACAGAGAGATTTTTCTGTCCATTTGATAATAAGACTGAAATTAAGAAAGCATTTAAAATGCTACAAACTTACACTATTTTTATTGACACATAGCAATACAGCTGCAGAAATTTGATTCTACATTTCTACTGATCAATAAGAAAAGGGTTAAACCCTGCCTTCACTACTTTCTCCAAAGGCCAAAAGAGTGGTTTGGGGAGGCTTTCCCACTCATACCAACCCCAACCATCACACATTTTTGGGGCAGTTGATGAGGGTCTGCCAACACTGCTCGCATGAAAACGGCTACGTATTGGGCCGGCTTTGCTTCGTCTAGGAACAGGTTGTTCGTGACCGTTAGCAACTCTATCTTGTCAATGTCCAAACCAGTTTCTTCCTTCACTTCTTTTCCTGCACACTCCTCAAAGCTCTCACCTACACAAACACAAAACACATGCACCATTGGAACATAGAAATAATTAGTCCCACATGGCCAAAAAGCAAAATAATCGATTGAAGTGAAAAAAAAATTAAGGCATAAATTTAATTTAGATACATAACTATATAAGCTATTTCAACGGGGTCCATAAACTTTAAAATATTTCAAATATACACCCGATCTATTATCTAAATTGAAAAATGAGTTTATGTCTATTGATTCGTTGAGAGATCAGTTAAAAGACAGCTTGGTTTTTACTGACCGGGATTACTTCGCGACGTGGCGCTATCTCATCAAACATTTTCCGCCAAATGAGCGACACGGGCCCACAATTTAATAATAATATAGAGAGAGTTTGTGGGCCCGTGTCAGGAGTTAGGTGGACCCGTGTCGCTCATTTCCCGCCAAATGAGCGACACATGTCCATCTAACCCCTGACACGGGTCCACAAACTCGTCATCTCTTTCTCGCTCGTTGAACACAAGTGAGGGATTTATATTCGAATTTGGGGGAAAACGTGATGTTTTTTGGAGACTAAATGGTCAGGAGAGCGTTCGACGAGCGAGAAAGAGGTGATGGGTGTGTGAGCCCATGTCAAGTGGACATGTGTTGCTCATTTGGCGGGAAATGTATGCTGAGTTGGTGCCACGTCGTCAATTAATCCCCGTTAGCAAAAGCCAAGCTGACATTTAACTGATTTCTCAATAAATTGATGGACAAAATTTCATTTTTCAATTTACATAATAAATCAGGTGTATATTTGAAATATTTGAAAGTTTGTAGACCCCGTTGAAATAACATATATAGTTATGTGTCTAAATTGAATTTATGTCAAAAATTAAAGACATATTTGGCATTTTTTTCAAAAATTGTGTTTTGTTATAGTGTAAAATAATTTTAAAAACAGTTTTTGAATAGAATACTCAAAGCCCTTATTTATAATTACCAAATTCGAGGTGTCCACTAAGAGTCACCAAGAGAGGAGCGGCGGCGACCCATGAGCACCGTTTTGCCTCTCAACAAGCACACCACCACCGCCACCGCCACCGCAATCGTCCCATTTTTCCATGTTTCCTTATATTTCTTTGATTGCCAGGCCTCATTATATATGGAGTGGTCCGTCACTCACAACTCAGCTCAAGTTGGCAACTTGACAGTTGAAGCCGTTTGACTTTTTGGTCAAAGCATTGTGCAACTAATGTCTCGTTTTCGGTTTTATTTCCATCTCTATGAATTGTATTATTGCAAATATTGTTTACAACGAACAACTGTGGTTCTCGAACCTACTATGAATGACAATGCTGTTACGTAGTCTACGCATTGTATAACTGAATTTATATAATATTAGGTTCTAAGTTATTTCTTTTTTTTTTAATAATAAATTAAAAAATAAATAAACAGTAATACTACACTTATTATATTTTTATATCATAATTTTATATCACTTTATATGGCATTCATATATTAGATACTAAAAAAAATATATATAAAAAAAAATACTCTGTCTAGTAAAATAACGACACATAAAATAAGATACAAATATTAAGAAAAAAAGGTGAGACAATTAGCATTATTAATAAACCAATCTAATCACTCATAGACTTTGGGAGTTTATCGTGTACGCCATCCTTGCTATACATCACGTATTATTCGCATCATGAGTAGATACGTATTTATTATTGGTCAAATTATTTTTTTAGTTGGACCAAGTTCCCCTAAGATTTCATATTATTAGTTCACATTCTTATTCCCCTAAGATTTCATATTAATTTGTTCACATTATTTTTAACTTTGTTAATTGAATTAATAAAAATAACACGTCGTATGCCCAATTCTGAATATTTAGATAATAACAATGGAATACATTAAAGTCATCCAAAAACTTAAAATACACTCCACTCATACATTTCATATGTTATTTTGGTCGAACATATTAACGAAATCCCTCAAATTGCAACTACAATTTGTCAATTTATGCTTCGTTGATTGAGGACTTTACCCTAATTACAACCATTAAAAAAATTTAAAAGATTCGTTCATTCAATCCTTCACAATTGCAAAAGATCATCTAATGAATTAACTTCTCTATTTTGATACCAAAATTAACTTCTCTATAGTATGCTTCAACTTAACATGATTCATGTGTGAATAAAAAGAAACGAATGTCTCTAACATCAGTGGAATAACTTTTAATTAGACTGTCAATAACGAGTTAATTTGGAGTCTCAATCTGAAATTTTTAACACTATTTAACATTTTAATTTTTAACCATCCACTTCAAACCTTCTTTCAATGTTTTACATTCATTCGAGAAATAATAGCTTGTCCCATATTTCATTTACTTAGAAAAATAGGTTTCTTATTTCATTAATAAACAGTAAACTGACGAAAATTTTATCCAGCGAAAGAATAAAGAAAGCAATGAAAACCTTATTAGCAATTTAGCATGTTTTACAGATATATCAAAATTAAGTTTAACAAAACAATTTTGGGAACTCATTTAATATTTGAGGGAGATCGTCCCAGACATTTATGTGTAGTGTCTTCATGCATGGGCTGCGCCTAGAAGCCTGGACCTCCCTATATCTTCAAGTCAATTTCGAAGGCAGTAAGAACATTTAATGCTCTATTATTTAATTTAAAAAAAATTAGAATTAAATATTAAATTCTAATAATTTTTTAGAATAACATGAAAACATATAATATTTCAATTGGACTATCAAATTTAAATGTAGTTTTTTAAATTATGTCACAAATATGTTGGCTCCTTTTTTGTCCTTGAGACTTTTATATTGTCTTGAAAGTTGGCTAATGTAGTATAATTGTACTTGTGAGCATAAAATTATAACTTTGCTCTTAATTTAGTTTAGAGTATAGAAATGTGATATAAGGTATAGAAATATGGTGCAAGGTATATAAATAAGATTTAGAGTATAGAATTAGGGTTCTAGAGCTTATGTCATAGAGTTTAGGTCTCGGGTAATAGCAGTCAAATGCAAACTTAATATTTTTTTTTATTGATTTATTTGTAATTGACTATTTTTTATTTATTGTAGTGGCATGTGATGTAATATTTGTAAATTATAGTACCCTTTACTATATTATTATGTTTGATTTTTCAATTAGTATTTAATCTAAAATGTTATTAAATTTTAATATCTAAATTAAAAAATTATTAAAATTTGATACCTAAAATCAATGAACTTTTAATTTTGACTCAGTAGATAAGAACATGGCTGCTTGCCCTTTGATATGTTTGAAAATTAAAATTTACATAGGCAATCTACTAGAACACACAAAAGCAGATGCAGAATGAATTGATTTTAATACTGGTTATGAGCCCAACTTGGTTCTTGACCTTTTTTCCCACCCGTCAAATATGAGCCCAAGTTGGATTTTAACCTTCTTCCCTGCCCTTCAAAATATGATCCCAAGTTGGTCTTCTTTTCTCCCATTAGATATGAGCCCAAGTTAGACTCAATGAAGCTAATAAAACAATTGAAATATTTTTTAATAAAAACCCACAAACTTGGTTTACATGTTTTGAGTCGAGGAATCTCAATATCTCATCATGTCATCGTGTGATAGAGATTCGAGAATAACAATGAAATTACCAACTAGTTATTAGTCTACAGAGTTCTAAGGCTTAGAGTCTGAGGCCCGTGATTTGCGGACTCGAGGCTAGGAGTATGGGCCTTGGAGTCCATATATGAAAGAAAGTCAAGAACTATTGTGGCATAAACTAACCACATCAGTTTTTATCCAACTCCAATTTTCTCAAATACTGTATTCCAATCTATTGAAGCATCATATACTTTTGTATGTGCTAGTTGTTAATATCATAATATGGCAAGGGCATACCACACCCTCGTACTCACAACGACCCCTGTGTCAGGTTTAAGAATTTGTTTTGGCATCAGCTGTGAGGCTTAGTGTAACCAGCATACTATGTAAAACCACCAAATAGTTAGCTGCATACTCCTATATATATACCATCAACTATAAACCAAAGTAAAGTTAATGATAACAATGTCCCCATGTGAGAATAATGAAGCTTACCTCAGATGAACACTGCTAACATGCCAACCCAACAAACTATGTTGAAATTCCCCCAACTTTATTTTGATTTTTTCTAAGATAAAATAAGATAGGCACTGAACTAAATTAATGATTCTATTCATTATGTTCTGCCCATCATACAAATCAAACGGAATATAGCAGTGGCAGGTTTAAATAATAAACCTGCAAGTGTTTTATGGAATCAACAAATGAGATGCAGTAAAGGTAGCAGTATCACTGAACTTCAGCTATTTAAGGGAGGAAAGATGAATAACTAGCTGGACAACAACTAATTCTATGTAATACTTATAAAGTGCAAAGTCAGTGAATGCTAACAGATTGGTGGCAAAAGCAATGTAATGGTGGCAATGGCAGTTGTGGGTAGTCATGTTGGATTTGTGGGTGCAGAGCCACTAGTTATAAAGGTTTGATACTTTGATCATAGTAGCTGTGACAACAGCAACAACAGCAACAACATCAAAATATCAAATATGAAATGTTAAAGGCTCATATGCACTAACTAAAACTTCACAAATTCAATTGAGCAGGGCAGAGACAGAGGGAGTGAAGAAGCATTGAGTCAAGACCAATTATTACCATCTATTCAAAAAGCCCATAGCAACAATACAAACTTAGAAGAAAAATTGCTAACATAAGACAGCACAAGTCTACAACAAGGCAAGTAAGAGAAAGCCCTGATCACACTGATTCGTAAGCATTTAAAATACTACAAAATTACTCAGCATTTTCATCAAGCAAAAGCACACACAGCATGTAGAACAACAATGTAAAAGCTGCTGAATTCTAATTCTAATTTCTACTGAATTGGAAAAGGACTGAACCCACTTTGCAACATTTTCTCCAATGGCCAAAAAAGTGGTTTGGGGAGGTTGTCCCACTCATACCAATCCCAACCATCACACTTGTGGGGCTCAAGATTCTGGGGCACTTGATCAGGATCTGCCAAGAAAGAACGCATGAAAACGGTAACGTAATGGGATGGTTTGGGTTCCTCTAGGAATAGATTGTTTGTGACTGTTAGCAGCTCTATCTTCCCAATCTCCAAACCAGTCTCTTCCTTCAATTCTCTTGCTGCACACTCCTCAAAGCTCTCACCTACAGAAAAATTAAAAAATCCCACAAAATTAATTGATTGGGGTAGAAAAAGAGAAGAAGAAAAGAAAACCCATGTGTTATTACCGAACTCGAGGTGACCCCCAGGGAGGGCAAAGGTGGAGTCGCCAACAGATGAGCGGCGCCGTCCCAACAGCACCGTTTTCCCTCTCAACAGGAACACCACCACCGCAACTCTGGGCTCCGCAGCGACTGTCCCGTTTTCCATTTTTTCTTTCCTTGGTCAGAACGCTGTCGTTTGGTTCTTTATCTACCCGACTGGCGACTGCGATCTAAAGGTTTTTCCCGCCAAGGGTAGTGAGGAATCTGAATCAGCTGTTACGGTGTTACATATATGTTTGAGATTCTCTTTTTTCTCGCCAATGAGAGCGCTCGTCAAGAAACAATGGACCGTCGGATTAACTGGATGGTGATTGATGCTGTGACGTGTAACGTTAGAAGTGACATATCTTTTTTTGTTTATGTTTTAATTTTTAAATAATGGTAAGTTCTGTTCATTTATAAATTTAAGTACATTTCTTCCTGCTTGAGCGGCACGTAAAAGACTTGGACCTACCACCCTTCATTCTGGAATGCTGATGGCACTAATAAGAATGTTCATATTTTATTATTTAGTTTGGAAATTGGAATCAGTGGAGACTAGAATGTCTGCCTCTGATATATAATATTATTAGTGATAATTCATATATTTCAAGTTTTTAATTTAAAAATACGAATGACAATACATTAAACTACAAAATGAACTTTGGCCAAAAAAAAAAAAAACTACAAAATGAACTAAGGTGTTAGTTAATTTCGTTCAGTACAGGTTGATGGACTTGCTAATCCCTGATTAACCCTCTAGCTGGGCCGCCTAGTAGTTGATGAAGACCAATTTCGAGTTTTTAGGCCCAGGATCAATCCTGTTTAGTCTCATTTTTTCGTTGGGCCTCTAGCCCATTGTGCCAAACAAAACAAAACAAAAAATTTTAAAAAACTACGTCCATCCAAATAGTTATCATAATACATACAGAATAGCTTTCTTTCTTTCGACCAATGCAGCCTAACTTGAGCAAATGGTGGCAAAATGTGCTTATTCACTCTTGATCGAGACCTTATAGATCTACATAGATTTTGCCTCGTCAGAAACTCATGGTTCCATTATCATCTGCTCTGTATGCACTTTTTTTCTACAGAAATATATATTTTGTCAATTGCTTTATATTAGGAAAATTCTCTCATAACACATTAGATGACATATAAATCTATTTTTAACT
The DNA here is from genome assembly GCF_963921425.1 of Dryas octopetala. Lineage (NCBI taxonomy): Eukaryota > Viridiplantae > Streptophyta > Magnoliopsida > Rosales > Rosaceae > Dryas > Dryas octopetala. The sequence continues at coordinate 29,381,486 of NC_141367.1, read as the reverse complement.
CGTAAATGCTAATAAATTTTACACTTTCATTATTAAGTATAAATTTTAAACTATTAAATGTGTTACATACAAATAATGTACTTTTTTTTTTTTTTGGCCACTATACAAATAATGTACTATAAATGAACTATTTGTACCATTGTATTGTAGAGGATAACCAGATAAAATTGATATATATTTTTTATATATTTTATGAGCAATAATGATTAAGTAACTTGCTTTGTCCTCTACAAAAGATGACTAGCAAGTAGCAACCACGAGGTCAGCATGATCACATTTTGCTTTTGGCATCTGAAAGTTACAATTAATTAAGATGTCACAAGGACAAGCCTTTCCACCTCTTCTTTTAACCAAACTTTGTCACGCTAATTATTGGACCTCACAAAACCTTTTCACCTTTGTAGCAACCATTTTCCCTTTAATAATACATTGCAATCTATCTCTTTTAAACTTTTTGTTTATAAGATATATATTTTCAAATTTTTATTACCATCTTTAATTAAAAAGGATGAATTACGCATTTGTTAAAAGGAGACTTCAAGTTTAGTACATTTTATGAGTTTTTCTTAGACTAAGATTGATGGTGATTTAGAGTTTTTAATTAAGTCGTTTTATTTTTCTTTTTTGACGGTTTTATGTTAGGTTTTAACTCCAAAATTTTGGACTAATGAGGGAAAATACCTTCAAATCGGGAGAAATACCCTTTACATCGGAGAAAGACTTTATTATGAATGAAAAAAAAAATTTCTTATAAATTAAAAAGACTTTATTATGAATTAAAACAAATTTCTTATAAATTAAAGGACTTTATTATGAATTAAAAAGTTTTTTTTTATAAATTTTAAAACACTCCCGATGTTCATCTACAAACTGTTTTTTTAAAGGACCCAACCCTAATTATCTCTTTGTTAAATTTGTTTATCTTGTATTGCGTTTTATTTCTCTATCTCATGTTAATTAACTGGTTGAGCCTTTTATTAAAAAAAAAACAATAAAAATAGAGGAAGAATAATGAAAAGATGATGAGATCGAATAGATAAAGATAAATGTGAGAGGAAGGGAAGAAGGTGCATATTGAAATTATTGAATGCTTCATAGCATGAAAACTAAAAACTGAAAACATTCATTTCTCCCATATATTATCTTTCTATATACACCTTTAGCTAAAAACAAAATCTAAAAGGGAAAACATTATCCAAGCTATTACTTTATGGATTTATATGATAAATCATGAATACTCAACAAGTCAACATGTAGAATATTACTAAAACCATTATTCCATTAACTAAATTACTAACTGAGGACCTAATGATAATGATGCTAACCTAATATAATAAATATTAATTACTTAGGGAACATTAATTAAACCATGAGTCTATTTGCTTTACTTACTAGTTACTATTACATATTTACATGATTAGATTCTGCACTTAGGATGATCCCACATGACAAGGCTAACAAAAGAATATTGAAAAAAAACAAAAACAAAAAATGAAGGTAAGATTCACCTTTTCAATTATATCTCAAAACTAGTTTGTCATTTGTGGTAGGAATATACCGGAATAATCCCACCATAAAAAAATATTTTCAAATATTCTAGATAGAAATGGCCTTTGCACAATAAAATTACCCAAACTTGTAGTTTTGCGAATAATGTGTGCACAAAACTTTTATTTTTTTGTTTAATAAAATATATATTATTTACTGTATTTTTATTGTTTTTTGAAATTAAGTTAAATTTCCCCGGAAATCGAACCACCACCGGGTCACAGAGCTTCAGGCCTAACATAACGTCCCTTAAAACCTGGTGTGAGCGCCACTTGGGAGGAAACCCTTGGCATTCTATTCGGGAAAAGTGGGACCCACCAATTACCCAAAAATATCCGTGCTACGTAGAGACTCCCTCTCTCCATTGCTCTCTTCCTCAGTTCCTCCTCACCACCATCACCATCACCATCAGCGATTCAGCATCACCATCTTCCTCTCCTCCTCTGCTCTCACTTTCTCTCTCTAAACACACACAGACACGCACACGCACACGCACACGCACACGCACACGCACACGCACACGCACACGCACACTCACACAGAACTCCCTCTCTCTCTCGCTCGCTCAGTCTATCTGTGCTTTTTGCGACAATGACGGACACCACGGACGACATAGCGGAGGAAATCTCGTTCCAGAGTTTCGACGATGATTGCAGACTGCTCGGTAGCCTTCTCAACGACGTGTTGCAGCGAGAGGTCGGAAGCCAATTCATGGAGAAAGTTGAAAGGAACCGAATCCTCGCTCAGGTTTCACTCTCCCTTCTTATTTTGCTTTTTTTTTTTTTTTTTTTCAACATGTCCTATCTCACTGGAAATTAGTGTTACGGTATCGTTTTTCTTAAATATATTTTATCGTTTCCCGAGACCTTGTTTGGTTGCTGAGGAAAACAGAGGAAAGTAAAGAAGAAGAGGAAGAAAAAGTAGTGAGTTCATAGATTTTCTTAGCAGCCAAACAGACGGTGAAGATGAATTTGAAATTAAGAAAATGATATTGAATGAGTGTGTGCGTTCAGAGCGCTTGTAATATGAGGATGGCGGGGATAGAGGACACGGCGGAGCTGCTCGAGAAGCAGCAAGCGTCAGAAATATCCAAGATGAGCTTGGAGGAGGCCTTGACTCTCGCTCGTGCTTTCAGCCATTACCTCAATTTGATGGGCATTGCTGAAACCCATCACAGGTATCTCTCATGGACTTCTTTTTTCCTTTGAATCAAGCATGGATTTATATGGCTGGCTTGGGTGTTAAATCAGAAATGTTTTCGTGTGTGTGTGTGAGATATGAAGAACAAGAGCTTTCAGGAAATAGCATTGTTCAAAGAGAGGTTAAGATTAACTTGGAAAGAAGAGAGTTGTATTAAATTCTTTCAGCTTTGAATTTTATAAGCTTTCCGGTTAATATTATAGATATTTGTTTTGCTTTGTGCAGGGTTCGTAAGCAACGAAATGAGACATCTCTATCAAAATCTTGCGATGATATTTTTAATCAGCTTGTGCAGGGTGGTATTTCGCCAGATGAGCTTTATAATACTGTTTGCAAGCAGGTTTCTTCTTGGTTATTTTGCTTCTAGCTTTTTGGTCTTTGTTTGGATCCCTGGACTCAGAAATAGAAGAGATAATATACAGTTCATGTTGTTTGGGTTTCTGAAAAACTAGAACTGACCGAACTAAGACAAAATAGTCCTGTATTAAACTTCGTTTAGGTGGCCTTTTGTTATAGCAGGTCTCAAATAGGCGATCTATGAGATCAAGTTATTGCTTCTCCCTCATTTTATCACCTCCATACGGGACATAATATGGGTGTGTGTGTATTTTAAATGTTGTGGTGGTAAAGAGTTGAGTTATCGGTCTTCAATTCTCAATCTCAATTTTTTATTGCTGCAGGAGGTCGAAATTGTTCTTACTGCACATCCTACTCAAATTAATCGCCGCACCTTACAATACAAACATATTAGAATTTCTGTGAGTAGTTAGTGGCTTTGGTTAATCTAAAACATGTTTAACATTTCTTTTGATTTATAATTTATAATTCCTTGCAGCATCTTTTAGACTATAATGACCGACCTGATCTTACTCTTGAAGACAAAGAAATGCTGATTGAAGATCTGGTATTGTTTCTCAACCTCATTCTATTCTTCTAAGAGCCATATAGTACATTCCTCAAGAGGGAGAGTGGGTGTATCTTCATAGCATTGGTAATGCGGATATTTTTTAATTTTCCCTTTGATTTATATTGTATTCTTGCTTTCCAAGGTTCGAGAGATAACTTCAATATGGCAGACAGATGAGCTTAGGCGCCATAAACCTACACCAGTTGATGAAGCTAGGGCAGGTAATCTACTTGAATATTTGATTTTACGATATTCACATGCTTTGGTTGTTTGGAAACTTGTGTATCTCTTACTAACCAAAAGAATTTTATATATTATTACCACAGGTTTGAACATTGTGGAGCAGTCCCTTTGGAAAGCTGTACCTCATTATTTACGTCGCGTCAGCAATGCTCTAAAGAAGGTTTGTTTTCAATTTATGTTCTGTTGTTACTAGTTTCTTTTGATGTGGTTCTATATTTTTGTTTCATAAGTTTTTCGCAAATTTATTTATCAGCATACTGGATCACCGCTTCCATTAACTTGCACACCAATCAAGTTTGGGTCTTGGATGGGGGGTGATAGAGATGGAAATCCCAATGTAACAGCAAAGGTACCTCTTGGTCATAATGTTTTCTGATATTAAAATTCATAAAATAATCTGTGATTTTGTTGTGATATTTATTAAATCTCTGTTATACATGATTTCGGTTTACTTTGATGATGATAGTGCTAGGGTCAGAAAATAATTTTTTGAGGGGAAAAAAGAAACCTGGGTACTTAAATCAATTCCCAACCTGTATAGATGGATAAGCATGACTTAAGTGTGTGTTGCCAGGAACTGATTTCATTTTTTATTACATGAATATATAGTTTTTTTGTGAAAAAATTGTAAGGTAGCACATTTATTCATTTTGTGTGGTGTTTCTGTTGCCACCTTCCCCCCCTTCATCCTGTTTTCCTTGAGGTCTGTGAGAGGGGGTTTTCAGTTAGGAGGATTACATAATTTTAAAAGTCAGTATGATGCCATCAGTCCTAACTATATTGCAAACTTAAGATTAATGTTTAAGTAGAGTTTATTATGCTTTCGGACTGTCTAACAATATCAACTTGCCTCTTTCTATTGCTTCAGGTTACAAAAGATGTCTCACTTTTATCTAGGTGGATGGCTATTGATCTCTACATTCGAGAAATTGATAGCCTCAAATTTGAACTATCCATGAACCGGTGCAGTGATAGACTGTCAAGACTGGCACAGGAAATTCTAGAGCAAGGTTTGGCACGTTGCAGTTCTTTTGCATTGATACATTGACTGCTTGGTATCGTATGATTCATACCCAAGCATAGTTTCACCTGTCATTTTTATGTCAGCGATTGCTTTCCTTTGCATATTGCCTTAACAAATTACTCCTATGTTTCACTTTTTTTTCCTTGCATCAAGATTGTTATTGCTTGAGCTTTTGCTAGGAGTTAACAGTGTTGGGTGGGATTGAGTTAGTTTAAGGTTCTGATCTTAGGTCTGTGATATGTCAATAAACTCTTACTTCAGTGCCTACCATGTGGGAGATAGACCACATGGTTACTAAGTTGAAAATAAATAAAGTGAGAAATTGTTGTCTTCCGTTCACAATATTATGTATGTTGAATAAGGGCAATTTGACTCATCAAACCCCAAGTCTTCTAAATTAATGTGTGTACTACTGGTCATCTCTCTTGGATTTCTGAAGGATTCAATATCTATTTAATAGATGTTCACAATACTTGTTATTAAATTTTATAATTTTAAGCTAATTCAAAATTTCTCCAGAAGATTTATCTGAGGATCGGCATGAGAGTAGGAATCAGTATCATAATAGAAGTCAGTTGAAGCAACAAGCTGCGGCCCTTCCAACACAACTTCCAGCTAGAGCTGATCAACCCGCTTGCACTGGTGAACATCTGATTATCCTCACAAAACCGTAATCGTTTAGTTATTTATCATATAAAGAAATCAGGATTTCAAGGGTTTTTTTATTTTCATCCTATTTTTATGTCATCTGCGACCATCTCTTGTTGCATAAATGAATACTTGCTCAACTCTGTTACAAGGAGAACCCACATCAATCCCAAATGTAATTTTTCTTTGTTGCAAAGCATTTGAAATGATCCATCTGGAGTTCAATTCATAATCAAGTGTGGAGGGAACCAAAATTTGACCAAGAAAATATTATTTTATTGTCTGTAATAGAGTAAGCTAACTCTTTCCTTACACCAATAATTCATAATAGCGATTCTTGTTTATCTCTTCAGTTGTTTAACGTTCCCTAAAGTGTTTATTTACCTAGCAACTAATGTGTTTTCTGACCAATTTTACCGATGGTTTCTCAATCCCTTTGAACTTACCTCTTCATGCAGAATGCAATGATGGTGATTCCCAGTACCCTAGAACTGAACTCCCTCGGACTGATCACATGCCGCTGAATTGTCAGGTAAAACAAGTTCCAGGATGCTGCATTTGCGTCTACCACCGGTTTTGCATCAACAATTTCCATCATAGCCAGTAGTTACTTATGAATCTTTGTTATCTGTCATTTTCCAGGATGGTCAGGGATCTTCAAGGTCAAAGTCTTCATCCCAGAATGCCCTTCGCAACATGCGGTTGATGACAAGTGGATCTTCAGGGTCTTCCTCTTTTAATTCTAGTCAACTACTTGCTCAAAGGAAACTGTTTGCTGAATCCCAGATTGGAAGGTCCAGTTTCCAGAAGCTTTTAGAGCCAAGGCCCCCTCAGAGATCTGCAATTGCTCCTTATAGAATTGTTCTTGGTAATATAAAAGAAAAGGTAGTGTTTAGCCACTGATGCTTCAATTATGTCAAGTATGTTGTCATTGGCTACATGGCGAAGCTTGTCTTTAATATTCTTAACATCCTTGTCCATGTTTGACAATTTTTCTATCACTCTTTTTTTTTTTTGTTTTGTTATAAATAGGCTTTATTGAAAGGGAATGACTAGAGGGTTATTTCTTTCTTTTTATCATTACTCATGTTTGTATATGATCTGTGGGTTCAGCTTATGAAGACACGAAGACGATTGGAGCTTCTTCTTGAGGATCTTCCTTGTGAGTCAGATCCATGGGATTACTATGACGTGGCAGATCAACTTTTAGAACCGCTCCTCCTATGCTACGAGTCTTTGGTAATCTCTCCTTAACAGTGACTCTCTCTCTCTCTATCACACTTGCATGTGCACAGAAACACATGTGCAGCACATCTGTATGCATGCAAACTTCTAGGTAATTCTGAATTACGACTATCATCTTTTGCAGCAATCATGTGGATCTGGGGTACTAGCTGATGGCCGGCTTGCTGATCTGATCCGAAGAGTTGCTACCTTTGGGATGGTATTAATGAAGCTCGACTTGCGTCAGGTGTGTTCTATTTTGGTGCAGTAGAAGTTACTTGCTCTTTTCTTCTCAAAAGAAAAAGTTACTTGCTCTTGTAACATATTTTAACTGAAGATTGCAATGGGGCAGGAATCTGGTAGACATGCTGAAACACTTGATGCACTTACCAAATATTTGGATATGGGTACATACAGTGAGTGGGATGAAGAAAAGAAGCTGGAATTTCTTACAAAAGAGCTCAAAGGGAAGAGGCCTCTAGTCCCACCAAGCATGGAGGTAAGTTGCTTAGTGTCGGGGACTCGGAATTAATTACTATGCTCAAAAATTCAGAAACACTAGCCTAATTTACTTCGACCTGAAATCTTTTTCCTAGGATTTTAAGAATAAATTTTTTCTATATTGAAAACTAAATGCGTATATATATATACTAGGATTTATGAAAATTTGTGGTAATTATATTAAAGGGAAATAAAAGTTTAAGAAGCACAAATCGCTTGAAAATGTGTAGTTACAAAGAGCAAAGTATAGCTGTATAATATCAAAATTAGCAAAATTTAGTCTTTTTTTTTTTTTTTTTCAGTGATGTGAAACCCTAATCCATTTTTTATAGATGGGATAGGTAAACCTTGGCTGAAATTGTGCTTCACGTGTGAGACTTATGCCTTTCCTCATGTGAATCTTTTCAGGTTGCTCCTGATGTTAAAGAAGTACTCGATACTTTCCGTGTTGCTGCTGAGCTGGGCAGTGAATCACTTGGAGCCTATGTGATTTCTATGGCATCAAACGTATGGCATACCACTTCTATCATGGATTCATATTCAAGCTGTACACTATAAAGCAGAACTCGTGCACATTAAATTTAAGGAATTTTTCTTTTCCCAACCGCAATGTTTTTATAGATGAGTTGAGTAGTAAAATTGACAGCATTCCATGTCTTTTGTACTTGGCAGGCAAGTGATGTCCTTACTGTGGAGCTTTTGCAGAAAGATGCACGACTTGCTGTCAGTGGGGAGATAGGAAGGCCATGTCCTGGTGGAACGTAAGTCTGAACACCTCTATATTGATGTTGCTAGATTAAAGGTTGTCTTTTTTCTTTAGATACAGTTTATCACTATATATTCATTAATGTTATATATGGCATCTGAAATTTACATCTTACATGATTATCTATTGGATTAATTATCTTGGGAGGATATACAGAAATTATGTCATTTTCTCAATATTATCATTTTTGATAATTTGTGCACATACACACAGAAATGGACCTGCAGTTTGTAAGCATGCTCATGACCCATCTTGATTCCTCATTATATAGAAAATAGATAGTAGGGTTGGTACGACAGGGTTTTGGTTTCCTTTCCACACAAATTTAAATTTCTCTTATGTGCTATTTGGCAGGAGAAGGTAGAGTTGAATCACCTCATACTTTAGTAGTATCATCTTTAACTTTTATGTAAATTATCCAAGAAGTATGGGGGAAGGGGAACATTGAGAATACTTTTCTTAACATGTTGGGTAATTGATTTGAAGCCTTTAAGTTGTCCCTGGAATGATGCCTTTATTACTTTAGAATTTGCACTTACAATGAATTTCACCACTGGTTTTTCATACATCTTGGAATAGGCTGCGGGTGGTTCCTTTGTTTGAAACTGTGAAGGACTTGAGAGGAGCTGGCTCAGTGATCAGGAAATTATTGTCCATTGATTGGTACCTGGAGCACATCATCAATAACCATAATGGGCACCAAGAGGTATTTATGTCAAGAAGCAGTTTCTGAATAATTTTGGTAGGGTTCCATGAATCTCTTGAAGCTTACGAAGTTATATTGAACAGGTGATGGTTGGATATTCTGATTCTGGTAAGGATGCTGGGCGTTTTTCTGCTGCGTGGGAACTTTACAAAGCTCAAGAGGATGTTGTGGCTGCATGCAATGACTATGGTATTAAAGTAACTCTGTTCCATGGGCGAGGGGGAAGTATTGGTCGTGGAGGTGGCCCTACATATCTTGCCATTCAATCCCAACCACCTGGCTCTGTGATGGTAACCTTTTTGGTTTTTCATTCACCAGTCTGCTGTATCTTGATTGTGTTCTAGTTTTAAAATTTCGAAAGTAGAAATATTCAATCTTGATCTATATTTAACAAAGCCATACTCCAATCTGCAAAGTTACTTCAGTTCACGATTTTACTTAATAGTGTAATTAACCATGCGCATGCCTGTCTAGGTTGGATTTGTGTAGTGTACATTCTCTGTTGTTTCTGAATTTGTGTAATCTTATGCCTGATGGTTAAATAAAACACGCAAACCTTTCTACTCTATTTCATGTAACCTATTGTGGCTTATAAAATTGCCAGGGCACCCTACGGTCAACTGAGCAAGGAGAGATGGTACAGGCGAAATTTGGGCTGCCACAAATTGCTGTCAGGCAGCTAGAGATACACACAACAGCTGTGCTGCTTGCAACCTTACGTCCTCCACAGCCACCTCGAGAAGAAAAGTGGCGTAACCTCATGGAGGAGATCTCAAAAATCAGTTGTCAGAATTACCGGAGCATAGTCTATGAAAATCCAGAATTCCTTGCCTACTTTCATGAGGCTACGCCCCAGGCAGAGCTTGGCTTCCTCAACATAGGAAGCCGCCCCACAAGAAGAAAGAGCTCTACAGGAATTGGACATCTTCGTGCAATTCCATGGGTTTTTGCATGGACCCAAACCAGATTTGTCCTTCCAGCTTGGCTTGGAGTTGGAGCAGGTTTAATGGGGGTTTGCGAGAAGGGAAACACTGAAGACTTAAAAGCGATGTACAAAGAATGGCCTTTCTTTCAGTCTACCATTGACCTTATAGAGATGGTTTTAGGGAAGGCAGACACCCCTATAGCCAAACACTACGATGAAGTCCTTGTCTCAGAAAGCAGACAAGAGCTTGGTTCTGAACTGAGAAAGGAGCTCTTGAAGGCAGAGAAATATGTGTTGGTGATTAGCGGGCATGAGAAACTATCCGAGAATAATCGTAGCTTGAGGAGGCTGATTGAGAGCAGGCTTCCCTATCTCAATCCTATGAACATGTTACAGGTTGAGGTACTGAAGAGATTGAGGCGCGATGATGATAATAATAAACTCAGAGATGCATTGCTTATCACAATAAATGGGATTGCTGCTGGGATGAGAAATACAGGATGAGCGAAGTTTTGGGTGTACAGCAACTTGTTAACTGAGCATTCCACTTGTTTTTTCCTTCGTAGTCTTGTTTAATTTTGTTAAGGGTTGCTGTTATTTGGAGGCTAAGTTGATGAGGAATGCTCTATACATATTATACATATAGAATTCTACTGCAATGGTGAAATGCTGAATTGCTTTTAATTTGCACATTGCTTAGGTCTGGATAAGGCTGCATGGTTTTCTTTTCTTTTCATTTTCTTAAGGCTACTTGTGAGTGTTATTTACATGTACAACTACATATAACTATAAATGTTACACAGTATAGATTATGGTCTGTATCAATATTCCATGGCTTCATACAAAAGATAGTGGTGTGCATCATGCGTGCTTACTGGACTGATATTCCTGTCTTAACGATGACTCCACAACAGCATGAGAAACCTGTAGAGTGGTGGGTTGTGGACAAATAGGTCCTAATTGGATCGAATCATGACATTCTTATTGCCATTAGTGCTGAAATGTTTTAATCCTAACCCTTCTCATCACTTTCGCTTCACTAAGTGAGCCCTAGGGCTTATGAGGCTTTATATATTCTAATAATAAGTCCTAATCTGCTCACAACAGATAGCAGGGAAAACTGTAGGTGCAATTAGTGGAAGATCTTTCGCCAAACCCTAAGGAATTATACATTTAACATATAACAAATTGGGAGTGTTGCATTCGAAATTTCATTCGAGCAAAACTATTCTTGCTTCCTCACCAAAATGGTTCTTCTTGCTTTGTTATTTTTGTTATTATTGATTGGATTTTTGTGAAAAATAAAAAAGCAAGAAAGATATAGAAATCAACTACTACATACATGCCAATTATGTCACTTGAGTCACAATCTTCTGGTAAGTAGATTTTGTGTACTGTCCACTAAAATCAGAACCTGATTTCCAAAATCTAAAAAATTGTCCTCTACACACAAAACCCTATTTTATATACAGGTACAAGATTCCAAATGTTCTTTAAAGAAGGAATACCGTACATGCCTGCAGTTGTGGAAGCTATATGTTCAACAAACATGCCATAGTTGAAGCTTTCTAGTGGTGTACAGCCAATTTGAATCTAACTATATACATGATGATCGATCTGAAGCTCATCTAGTGCCATAATTATGGTGACTATGCAGCATTGTACCACCAGCTAGCTAGCTAGCCTGTCTTTTATGCAGTTTTGAGTGGGAATTGTCATTTCATTTCTAGCTTTCTTGGATTCTGACTTCCATTATACATTTCACCCAGCTTCCATATTATTTATCATTCAATATATTTTAGGTGAAAATACATGATTGAAGTTCATATACACACAGCTGGTGCAGTGCTGCCTAACTTAAATTTATTAAAGCTAGCTAGATAGGTTCCATTTTGCTTTGATGGTACTACATGACATATCATGCATATTATGCAAAACAGGACAGAATCTTGAGGAATCTGTTCTCTCCATTAGAATAATTTCTTATTTAGGAAACTATTAATTTTAGCCAGCTGCTTGTCATGTCCATTTAGGAACATAATCAAAGTACTAAAGCCAGCTATGAGAATGTTGTGTCAAATTAAGCTTGCAGTTGGAATATTTGCAAACAGAGTAAGCTAGGTGTTAAAAATTTTCAGCTAGCTCTAAATAAAGTACAGTAAGGTGTTGCAATAGTTCAGTACTTAATTTTCTGAGAAACATATACATATATATATATATATATATTTTTTTATTCTTGACATGGCTCTCAGATTTGATTAATTTCCTGTAAATAATCAAAGGCCATCATGATCATCATCTGGGTGCACCACTTTATATACACAATTCTGAAAGTCTTCTGCCTAATACCATCTCTCACTCAATAACGCAATGCAGGGCTTGCTTGGGTGCTCTGTTTCCAGTACCACTCCTGTGCATATCCTTAGGTGCCAATACAATATACACTAAGGCTCATCAGTCAGCATAATGGCTAAAACCCCATGCTATTAAAGATGTCAAATTAGTCTTCACATCCGTACTGCATGTTTTGAAAATTTGGTCCCAAACTACAAATGCAGCATTGACCCTTTGGACAGCACTAATGAATTGACCCTTTTTTAAAAAAAATTCCACAACCATTATATTGCAACATTAATATCTTAAACTTGATTGCCATTTGATCATGGAGGAGGATGGAATTGAAAAGCTGACTACCTTGATTATTCATGAAGTCAAATAAAATGTTGTGTCCAGTGAATGGTACATGGCAACAACCTGTTGAAAAATCTGTAGTGGAGATCCTAAGAGGGCCATACCAGCATGTTCAATTTCAACACATATATATATGCTGCCGTAACGCAAGTTGTGTGTAGAAGAAGTGACACTGTGACACTGATGGATATATATCATGGATTGGTCTTATTAAAATTAATGTTATGCCAAGTGACATCCACTTAATTCCCATAATTACAACCGTGTGTTTTTGTTTCAACCTTAGATTCCAGACAATGATACGTGTTTGTTTGGATGGCCACCACCTTCTATTTATTCATGTAGTGTGACAAATGACGTTTTGTGTTAGCATCATTCGGGACAGTTTATATATGTTCAATACAAATTGATTACTTAATTTCAGGTTTTGCCTCACTATATACATCACATATTGAACCAAAAAATCCAAATCAAATCAGCTGCAGTCCTCACCTATACTTGGTATAAATAAGTAACATTGTTCATCTAGTGGCACACTTGTTCGGACCAGATTTTCAATGTTGCTTCTGTGCTTTATTAACTTAAGATTTTATTAATAATGCTTCATGCACTATAGTGGTGAATAACCCAATAACCCATATAGTGATTCCCATGATTAATCACCACAAAGCAATTCTTCTTTCGTAGTCAAACCGGCCACACCAAAAGTACCACTCATATAGAATGAACAAAAAAAGAGGAATTACAATAACAGAGAACCATAGATAGTTGGAAACTAAGAACATGGGCTAGCTAATGGATATTAGATAATTATTAATGGGTTTAATCTGTTAATTGTGATGACTAGTTAATCAAGGAATGCATGATAAGGACAACACGTACTGGCCACCTTATCTCTCGGTAGAAATAAGAAACTGCAGAACCTCCATCTGTCACATAATTAACCAACTGCAACTATCACCATACACGAACCAATTGATTATTATTAATATTTTCTCAATCATTTAAAGCAAAATGTAAACAGAGAATATTATAAACATTATTGAGTATTTATATAGATTAATTAAGCAACCCTTTTCATCATTGTCAAATATCTGTAAAGCTAAAAGCTTAATTTGGATAAGTTTGTTCTATAAAGATACCATATATAATTATTATTAGCTACATTATTTGGGTGACAATGTAGTATATCTAGCAGAGGATGGAGTATTGGGGTCTGGCAACATTCGATTGGTTGTGCCTGAAAAGGTACAATATCAAATAATATTAAGGTGGACTAATTGAGCCCAGCCATCCAATATTTCTTTATTCTAAATGAAAGAATTTAGACATCCATCTCAAAACAATTTACAATAAGACGAGTAACACAAACTCTTATAAGTTATTATGCAAAGCTTCACATTTTCAATGTTAAATCTTTCTCTTAACACGCCTCTGCACATGTGGCGTCACTCAAGCCTAACACGTGGACAATTCATATTAGATGACATGGAAGCACATGTGGTCATTTTGCACAATATATGGATAGCCTGCTCTGTTACCATGAAGAAATTTAGGCATCCATCCCAAAACTAATTAATCATGGAAAAAATAGCACAAATCTTTATAAGTCACTATGCAAAGCCTCACATTTTTCAATATGGAATTTTTCTCTCAACACTAAATGACCCCTTTAAAATGGTCAAACTCCAATATCTAGTGCTAATGCTTATTTTACTCAACTTAATGACATGTGTGGTATTAATGTTATATTTAATTAACATATCTAGTGCTAATGCTTATTTTACTCAACTTAATGACATTTGTGGTATTAATGTTATATTTAATTAACTTCGAACCAGACTGGGTGATCAGTGTCCGCATGCACTGTGGCCTAACTATACCTTCTAAATGTCGAAATCCAAACCTGAACAAGTATGCTGAGAAAGTAGTACTCAAGGATAAGTATATGTTTTTGTAAGGATTAATGAAGAATATATCAATTTAATTACGCCATATAGTTTAATTTGATGATTAATTTTTAATAATATCAATATTGCATGCTCGACCGATTGCGATGGTCACTAAGTATCACTTAATGACTTTTGTTTTCGATATACTATATGGGATCAAATCATGATCGACGTCCTTAAGTGGTCCAACCTTGGATGTAAGTTATTGAGAAAGGGACAACCCATTAAAGTTGGCAGTATGAAGAAAGAACCAGTAGGGATGAATGAGGGTGATTTTCATGCTTTGGTGTATGTAGCAAACTACCAGAACAAGTTAAGAAGGACCCGAAGGGTGTTGTAGACTTGATGCTCAACATGATAATAGTGGATGCTTCGCTTAGTATAGCAGTAGTACGTAGTGACATATAATTTTAATTGAACTAACTTGCATGCATACCCATATGTTTTTGCTCATATATTTGATATTAATTGCTGGAATGGGGTACTAATTTTCAGTGGAGGGCAAGCATGCAAAAGAGCATATATAAGATCGATGCATGCACAAGGCAGTGTAGGCCAGCCCCTCCTGCTTCTTATTAATGTGTTGTGTCCCTAGCTAACTAGCTAAAGGCTAAAGCAATTCCATCGGACAAGACCATTCCATTTGCTCTTATTAATTTGGTACATGCATATGTCCCTCCTTTCGACAAATTCATTTGGTTCAATGGTGACAGAGCTACGTACACAATGGGAAAGATATATATCATGGGGGTAATAAATGTACAATGAACCATACATATGTATTATTGGTCTTACTCTAATTCATAAAATCTAAAAACATGTAGTCTATATATATAATTAATTTGATACCTCAGTATATACCTCTTCTCTATATATCCATTCGTACATATATGTCGTTGAATGCATGGCTAAGGTTTATCCTTAGAATTTGCTCATTTAATGCATAAGTACTAGCTAGGCTCGCAGTGCATTTTGATCATGGTGCTTCATATGCATGCATGCAATTTAGTACTTACTTTGGGTCAAACCGATCATATCAAGTTTGAAACTAAAACTTACCTATTTCTATGTTATAGTGATGTGACATTTTTTGAAGTAAGAGATAAATCGAGACAAGAGATGAGAAAAAGAGAATAAGAGAAGAGAAAGAGCCAATCAGCTGAGAGAGTGAGAATACTATGTAGTATCATATGGGGAGAGAGAGGTAAGTTCTTCTCTATCAGATTATATATATATAGACTTTCACTTTCTCATCATGACTTTTGTTTCAAATTCATGCACGTTCCTAATAATTAATTAACATAAAATTCTGTATACGACAGTAATTATTATTTCTAATTCTTGATGAACATGATATTGATTGGTAAAACTTCACCTCAATAATGAAAAAGTTATAACTAATCCGGCCTTATCGCTAATTATCTTAACATGCTCACTAATAACCTTATCACTTATCTAATCTATGTGCTGAGCCAAACCCCCCCCACACACACACACACACACACACATATATATATATATATCATGCACACATTGACTTAGCCTATAAAGCTCATGAATTGACATATATATGCTTCTAGGATGCATATATCACATGCAATCAATATAATACACATACATACGGACATTTTATTTTCAAAATACTAATGTTCCCCGTATACCTTTTAAATATACAAAAACATAAAAGGTATATTTTGTTACATTTTAGGTCTTTTTTAATTTTGTGTGTTTACAAAACCCTTTTAGATTTTAGCTGTGGAACAAGATTATTATATATAAAATGATCCCAAGTCAAGACCCCCTAATGCAATCTACATGAGTAAAGATTTTCCAAAGTGCATGCACATGCAAGCTTACCAAACTTAGATCAGTGCTCAGAATTATTGTCAATAAAGTGACTTGCTTTAATTTCCATCCTTTAAATTAAATATATGCAATATGCATGAACGCTTTCGATATGTTTGAGACATACAATTTAGACTTTGCGATCCACCGTTTTCCCCCCAAAGACTGAAAGAGGATTAATTATTACAAAAGTTTTCGATGCTTCCCAAGTGATCTCCACCTGTGAGCTGGTGTCCAATGATAGTGATCAAAACAAGTATATTTCCATTTCTTGATTTGTAATTAAATTCATATTAATTCATTTTATCCATTAAGTTAAAGAATTCATCGCTGTGATGGCAACTCACATATGTCAATGTTATATTTTTTTTTTTTTGCAAACATATTATATTTGTCAATTAAGAGCCACTTAATGAATAATTTACATTCAGAGTAACATTTTCATGTTGTTAGACTGTCTACTAAAACATCGTATATATATAAGTTTAAAGCTGGTGTGCTTTAAACATGTGTTGGCTTGGAGACTAATCTGATTTCTTTATGGGTTATATGGGTCAAGAAGACAAATCGGATTCTAATTGTAAGTTGGATCAGCAAAGAATCTGACCATTAAATTGGGCCACTCTCACAATATTATCAAACTTTAGATAGAAAAAGGAAAAGAAAGATCATGGAAAAAAGGCACACTATAGAACGATGCCAAAGACGCAACAAATCAAATAAAAAAAGTTGTATCAATTATCATCCACTCCTTGATGGCAATGTGGAAAGGATAGCGTCTTCAAGAGGGTCCTTCAAACAAAGCAGACACCTGGCACTCCATGACAAGCATAAAGTACTTTGCGAATCAAATTACTGTATTAAACAGTAATTAAAAATGTTAAAAAGTATACAAAACAAGCTTCTCTTTTTCTTTTTTAACTAAAAAAAACAAATATCTGATATTATGATATGTCTATATTAAAAGAAGAATTCTTATACATTTAATATATATATATTTATTTCATCACGTGATAAGTTATTTAAGAAAAAGAATAATGCTATACTTACCACATTTCTTATACCACATTCTTATACCATCTCACGTGTCATTACTTTATTGGACAGAGTTTTTCTTTTTTTTTTTGAATTTTTATTTTTATTTTTTAGTATCCAATGTATGAATGCCATGTAAGTTGCCACATAAGGTGGTATGAAATTATGGTATAAAAATATGGTATACCTAGCACTACTGTAATAAAAAATAGATATACAATTAAGTATATAAAATCATTTTATAAATTTTTTTTCTTGCAATCACTGTTGATTACATGAGTCTTAATTATAAAGGTTGAGTTCCTATGAAAAAAAAAAACCTCCATAGAATACATCCATAGAATACATATATATATTTCAATTTGGGAATTCAATAAGCTTGTATTTTAAGAACATATGTAAAGAAAGTGATGAGAATTAAAATAAAACTTTTTGACCAAAATAGTGAAATATATATGGACCCCGAATCTTCGATCTCTTGAAAAGTAAAAGATATTAACATAGCAAATTTTCATTATTTCAAAATTGTCCAACCGTTGTGTAATGATCAATCTACATCACATTATATTAAATCGAATAAATTGGAGCTGTAAATTGATTATACTTAATGGAGGTCTAATTATACACATGGATGCTAGTACGCTACCTGTTTAATTTCGGCTAAAACACGTATTTAGATTTTAGAGAGAGTAATTAGTATAATTACGACACCAATTCCAAATCGCTGTTTGGGGATTCCAATTCGATCCAAAGGAAATATAGAAAAGCATTATATTGTGACCTTTCAATGATGGTGACACCACCTGGGGACCAACCCTTTTATGGGAAAGAGACACAATCTCAGCCACTACCTCTTACAATGAATGGGCATTTGACACCTACAAAAGGGCACGAGGAACCCTCTTTTTTCCTCAGGCACACCCACAAAATTAAAGGAGAGATACCCATACGGCCATACCCTACAAACAAAATAAAGCCAATTATTTATATATAAAGAAATTAAGAAAGAGAGAAATATATATGGGGTTGGTTGCAGACTTGGAGTTTCTAATTTTCTATATGTTATGCATTTAAATTCAACACCTAAGTGAATGATGATGCATATAAGTATATAACATTATATAATAAGCTAGCTTCACTACTGTTAATAATAATTAATATTAGAGAGTTTGTTTGGGTGTCAACTCTGGCCCCCATAAGCATACTTCTTGGGTGGACATGCCATGGCCTACACTAAATATCGTGCACATAAATCCTCAAGGCAATATCTGCGACCAATCTAATAGTACTATAGTAGGAAGGTTGTCATATATGGACCACAGACCACAGTGCAGTTTTGTATGATCGAAATTTCGAATAAGCTAGCTAAGATCGATGATCAAAGGGATGTACTAGTACTATATATATATATATATATACTTTCTGTCTGGTGCTTCTAATTTTGGAAAAGGGTTGGGAGAGTGACACATAAATTATCACCTCCTTTCAAGCACAAGTTTGTCCAATAACTAAATGCAGAAACCAGCCTGTTGATATATTGTTCTGATCTCTCTCATAGAATATGAGTCAATTAATTAATTAATATGGTATATATTAAAGTTGTGTGGTACGAATTAATGCACAGAATTCAATCTTCATGACCGACAATTAAGTAACACATTTCATTGACACATCAAATCATGCATATTATATTAGTATATATGAAAAATTGGAATGCGTTTAATTTATAATTATTAGGGTTTGATCTGAATTTCGTTCCTTTTTCAATATAAAAGATACATTTAAAGGGAACCCCGCGTACATGATCAGTACCCTTTATTAATTATGATCTTTGGCAGAGCTTATGGGAATATTAAAGTACAGTAATAAACAACATAATTTGATAGCTAACCAAATGTTTGTCAACTAATTGTCTTTTGAAAATTGAAATTAGTGTAAGATCCAATTTGGAGAAAAAGAAAACAGAATATAAGTCATTCATAAACAGTAGTTAAAGGCATGTATAGCATAATTCAATTAAATGTGTTTGTGTTGTAGAAGATGATGATCGAGATGGCATAATTACATGAACCTAACAAATGGCTTGTAAACACGTAACCACCTTATAAGCCAACAAGTAAGAAAGATGAGTACATATCCACGCATCACCCCTAGAAGGCTAGACCCAATCAAACTGAGTTGGTTGGGTCTCGATCTCATAATATAATGTTGCTAAGCTAATACAGTACTAGTCCCTATAGCTTCCCAAAGTGTTCTAGCTAGCTTCTCGTGCCTTCCTCTCTCACTTTATAAGAAGTCATCCATGACTTGTTCTCTTGCATGTGACTCTCCCCCTTTCCCCTATTAATTCCTCTCTTCCCCGCCAAACCTCATCTCGATCATTCACTCAGTCACTTCTCTCTCTCTCTCTCTCTCTCTCTCTCTCTCTCTCTCTCTCTCTCTCTCTCTCATTTCATATTGCAACTCCATCTTGGAAATGATACCCCCTGAGCAAGAAACCGGCGTCCCAATAAGCACTGCACCTAACAACAACATTCTACTATCTAATAATGTTGTGAACCGGTCCGATCAGACCGGCTTGGTTCATGCTGAACCCTCTACCAGTCATCCAGCAAGCACCAACATTGTAAGCCCTTGTTTGGGAGATGACAATATGCCACCTGAGCAACCACATAGAATTTCCATTTTGCGTGAATCCTTGCGCCCAGTGACCCTCAAGGTAACCAAACAAAACATCCCAACGTAACATATATATATATATATATATATATGTTCAATTCTCTACGTAACATATTTACTTGATGTTGCAGTTTGAAGACGTGACCTACAGCATTAAGCTGGAGACCACAAAACAAACACGCACTGTACTTAACGGAGTAAGTGGGATTGTTCGACCCGGCGAGCTAATGGCAATGCTAGGGCCGTCAGGCAGCGGCAAGACCACTCTTCTAACGGCGCTAGGCGGCCGCTCGCCGGGTAAAATCTCAGGAAAAATAACATACAACGGCGAGCATTTCTCCAGCTCCACAAAACACAGCACCGGCTTCGTCATGCAAGACGACGTGTTGTACCCTCACCTCACGGTTCTCGAGACCCTAACCTACACCGCCCTGTTAAGGCTGCCCAAGCAGCTCACCAAACAAGAGAAGAAAGAACAAGCCCAGATGGTCATCATGGAGCTCGGCTTGACCCGCTGTCGTGACAATGTTGTTGGAGGGCCTTTGCTACGTGGCGTTTCGGGTGGCGAGCGAAAACGGGTCAGTATCGGCCAGGAGATGCTCCTCAACCCGAGCCTTTTGTTGCTGGATGAGCCCACTTCCGGCCTCGACTCCACCACCGCGCAGCGGATTGTCGCCACCCTGCGTCGGCTGGCCAGAGGTGGCCGGACGGTCATCACCACCATCCATCAGCCCTCCAGCAGGTTGTACAGGATGTTTGATAAGGTGCTGGTGTTGTCGGATGGGTACCCGATTTACAGCGGCCATGCGGGTCGGGTCATGGACTATTTCGGGTCCATTGGCTATGAGGCCGGGTTCAATTTCATCAACCCTGCTGACTTCTTGCTTGATCTTGCCAGTGGTATGAAATTTCTTCTCATTAATTAGCTTTATTGCTTTTTATATTTTTTTTAATTAAGAAATTTAAATTTAAGACCTCTATAATACTATAGAGAAAAATATCACCATATTAATAGTTAATTAATTTCCTTATAATGAGATTGACAAATTCATGTTAAAAATGTCAAATGGATATATAAGAAAACATTACTCATCTTTATTTTCTAAAGATATGTGATGCAACATAAGTACGTGTTTGTACATGTCAACCTCACAATTTACCCAAGGCCACAAGTCACATTCAAGTCCCATATATGCAATATATATGTAGGTGTTTGAGAAACTTTTAACAGTTAATTCATTCAGGTAAGAGTCCACTTTCACAATAGTAGTGGGTGGTGACGAGTGGTCCAAAAGGTTTCACCGCACCGACTGCATTGTGAGTAGTATAGGGGGCAAGGCAACCACTTGTTTTTGGTCACATTTGAAAGGAGCGTCTCAGCAAGGAGGGATGGTTCACGTGAAAGCTTTCTTATTTTAGTATTGAAATGAATGAAATGTGATTTTAATGAATGAATGAACTTGAGCCCATTCAGAGACCAAACTCAAAACTGGTACTGCATGCCTGCCTCTCCGAATAATACCCAGCTAGTTAAGTTAGCCTTTTCAATGGTACAAGTGTACAACCCAGGCATTGTGCATGGACAACAAACTCATCAATTTGATTTGACCCCTCACACAAAATTTTCTTTTTGCATCCTTTTCATTAATTCACTTCGATCTATTAACCACCTCAAGTTGATGGAATGCTGAATTTATTTCCATGAACAAGGCCTTTATATCTTGATATATATAGAGCAGTTAATGCAGAGTATTCTGGTAAATTTCTGGCGGGCCATCAAAAAAATTGAGTATTGTCAATTGTGGGTCATAGATATATATATATATATATATATTTTTTTTTTTTCCTTACATTGAGTTTAATTTTTCTAGATTTCCATGATTTTCAGTCTCTTAGGGCCAATACCATTTAAACTTTAAATGATACAAGTTTACCTTTTCATCATGTTTTGTGAGGGTTTTGGAAGTTCAATACAGTGGCACATATTAAACAGATAATATGGGGAAAAGAAATGACAGAATATATAAGTGGGCAAACATATTGTTTCTATCATTTCTCTTTCCCATATTTTCTCTGTAATATGTGCCATAACATTGAACTTTTGAACCCTCACAAAAAATGATGAATAAGATGTCATTAATTTTTTTATGAGAATCAGCATCCAAAAAGTAATGCAAAAAGATCTTTGACTGTTATTTTTCTAATGGAACCCATGTAATGGTGCACTAATTTTTTTTAAGATCGATGTTCTTCTCATATTTTGGTGATCTTGGCAAGCTCTAATGAGAATCATAGAAGAATGTTTATATTTTTAATAGAAACATAATTTAATAAGAGAATTTGTTAAATTAATTATACTCCATTTATATTAAGTTTCTTGAATTATTTTTGAAATGCAGGTATTGCACCTGATGTTAAACAGGATGATCAACTAGAGTATCATGGAAGATTAGACCACCAAGAAGATCAAAACACAACCAAGCAGTTCCTGATATCATCCTATAAAAAGAACCTATACCCTGCACTGAAGGCAGAGATTCAGCAAAATCACAAAGACCCAGTTCTTTCTTCTTCAAGAACATCATCATCCAGAGGTAATATAGTTCCGACTAAGTTTCTCTCAGCCTGTAATGTAGCCATTTTGTGTACAATGCGTTTTGATCATTAGCAAAAATGCTATGTAGTTAGTGGGAATTACAAATGGACCACCAGCTGGTGGGAGCAATTCAAGGTTTTGCTGGAAAGGGGTTTGAAAGAGAGGAAGCATGAATCTTACTCAGGTTTAAGGATTTTCCAAGTCATGTCAGTTGCAATTCTTTCAGGTCTTTTGTGGTGGCACTCTGACACTAACCATATACAAGATCAGGTATTGTAATTTCCCATGATCTGCTAGCTTTTTGGTCATATATAATGATTATTAGCAATGATCAAGTAGCAGTACTTATTATCAAATTAACACTTTCAACAGGTGGGACTTCTTTTCTTCTTCTCAATCTTTTGGGGTTACTTCCCCCTATTCAATGCCATATTTGCATTCCCTATGGAAAGACCAATGCTAGTAAAAGAACGTTCCTCAGGCATGTACCGCCTCTCTTCCTATTATTTTGCCCGAACAGCCGGGGATTTGCCAATGGAGCTTGTGCTCCCAACAGCGTTTGTAACAGTCGCTTATTGGATGGGGGGTCTCAAGCCTTCACTAGTCACCTTTGTACTAACCCTCTTGATTGTTCTTTATAATGTGTTGGTCTCCCAAGGCCTGGGACTAGCACTAGGGGCCATTCTAATGGATGTAAAGCAGGGAACAACTCTTGCTTCTGTGACCATGCTGGTGTTTTTACTAGCAGGTGGATATTACATTCAGCACATTCCAGGTTTCATAGCTTGGTTGAAGTACATTTCTTTTAGTCATTACTGTTACAAGCTTCTTGTGGGAGTGCAATACTCAGTGAATGAGGTTTATGAATGTGAAGTAGGGATGCGTTGTAGAGTAATTGACTTCCCTGCTATTAAGTATCTGGGTCTTGATAGCATGTGGTCAGATGTGGCTGCTCTGGCTGTGATGTTGGTGGGATATAGGGTTTTGGCATATGTGGCATTAAGGATGGGGCAACCTCACTGACTTGTTGACGAAGGTAGATCAGAAACTGACATGATTGCACCACTGAAGCTAAAGAATTTAATGACCCTTCTCCAATTTTATCAAATAATCATGGTTTTCAACAGATATTATGAATCAAGATTTCATGCTGATTGCTGGCTGGAGAATTATAAATTGTACTCCTTTACATGGAAAGTGATATGATATATATTATTAATTCTAGGTCTGTAAATAAACTGCAATCAATTTGCTGATGGCACCTCTTATTCCATTAACAAGTGAACAAGACTGTAAAATAAATAGGGAAAATTTTTATCCAAGTCTATCTATAATTTTTGTCAATCCCTCCCAAGTCCCATGTCCCACCAATCTATCATGACAAACAGAGATGTCTTGTAAGGAAAACTTGAGATAACCCCAAATTAATTATGTTCTCACTTTTGGTATTATTATGTCACAGCAACTTCATGAAGGAATGAACTCTTTGTTTCCATTTCTTCAGTTGGTTTATTTCTTAGTTTCAAAGAGATTTACTAAAGGGACTAAAATGTCTACTAAGAATTAGATCCTGAAGTGAAGCTGGTGCAAAGGTGTCAAAGGATCCAACATGCAGGCTATACACCAGTTGTGTTTGAGCACAAATCCATGCCAATTGTTGTACTTGGGGCAACATGACTTCTGCCTGAACTGCATGGGCTTTTATATGAAATAACCAAACACTCATGTCTTAACAATTAATCAAATTTCAAAAGTTGTTACTTAATACAGTAAGTTCTGCAGTGCTGCAATATGGTGTTTTGGTTAAATATTGCAATTCGTGATTTGTTTTTTTCCTTGTACACCTTGAATTTGTAGTTCTTCAATTTTCCTTACTCCTACAAATGTATACACCTACCCTTAATACAAATGAATTGCAACTTTAACCAAAATTTCAATGCATGTTAGGATGCAAAATACCACATTCGGAGGTTTTAGGGAAAACCTTATTAATAAGATTTGTTCACATCGATTGGTGCATGCCTAAATACTTCTGTAGGTTTATGCATTGAAATCAAATATCTACCAATGTGTGCATTGGAATACGCATCAAATGATGTCATTTAGATAGATATGTCTGGTTTAAGCATCTGATTCAACAACATCTCCCAACAGGTCACCAATCCATTTTATTCCATTCTCTCATGTGCCATCACATCTCTATTCACCATTTGAATGCTAGTTGTAATGCTACAACTAGGGATTCTGATTCCAGGTCACAGTTTTGAACCGCAGCTATAAAATGGTCTTATTATAGCAGAGCTAATACTTGAGGCCAGACAGGAAGCAAACACTTTTGTGTGGAAGATTAACATTAAGAAATTAATGGCATCACTCAAGGTTGAGAAACCAGCTGGCACTCAACCCTCTGCAGGGCAGGCCAAGAAAGAGCCCGCTCCCAAAGCTAGTGGTACCACTCCCAAAGCTCCGGCCTCCAAACCGGCCCCTAAGAAGGCTGAGCCAAAGCCTAGGGAGCCTAAGAAGAGGGTAAGCCTATATACTATTAATTATGATCATTGAATTATAAGCATTTTAATATAAATGGGGGATTGAATATGTGCTTACAACCCTTTGTGATTGCTTGGTTAGACAACGGGGAGCAAGCCAGCATCCAAGAACTAAAGAGAATGAGGACGAAAGCAACAGTGTGAGGTGTGGAGTACATGAGGATGCTTAATCATCGTGGTCTCCTCCCTAATGTTTAATAATATAACCAAAATACTTGGTTGTGATTTAGATCCATGTCTCTCTTTTCAGGCTTGGCCTAATAAATAAAAGATACCTGTAATTTAAAGGATGAGCTTGACATCTGCTTAAATTGCATACAGAATCCTTTGGTTTGATTTATATATATGTGGAAAGTTGAGTAACCATTAGAAGTGATAAAGACAAAGGACAAGCAGAAATAAATATGGGAATCACTCAATCAAGCAATCTAATCGCACAAACGGTTGAAAGAAAATTGCATTTTCAATTCCTTGATCATCTCTGCAGGCAAATATTGCCTATTTGCACACATCAAGCCTACAGAGAGGTGTTCATAAAACTGAATTCGTGCAGATTCTATATTTGTGAGTATAGTTTAGAAAGTTAAAGTGTTTAAAATATGACAAAATAGGCAGATTCTATATTTGTGCAGTCCATTTTCACCAGCAGAAAACCTCCACAGAGCATCTTCATTTCCTTTCTAGACAAATTTGGAGAGTTTTAGGTAAATTTGAACAACGTGATCATGAAATTAAGTTGGAGCAGGGTAATGAGGCTTGAATTAAGGATGTGAAAACATATCATAAACTGAACTTTGTTGGTGCAGAGGGTTTATTTTATTATAAAAAGGATGAATAATTCATTAGAAAAATGCTCAGAAACTGAAGTCATCATATTGAAAGTAAAACTTGGTAAATTTTGTCTGTTGTGAAACAAGGGTAAAGAGAATTGATACAAGTGAGAATGAGATATAATAAAGCAGGTTTATAAATTATGGGGCATTAAATTTGAGAACTTGATGCATGATCATATGATCAGACAATAAGAGAGACTGAAAATTAAACACAGACATTTGGCCAATATGTAAGTTGCTCATCCCTCAATTCATCTGTCAATGCACTGATGATACTGCTACAGTTGTCAGGGGAGGTACCATTAATTCTGGCCAAAGGCTATGTCTTTTGCTGAAATTTTGTGGTACAACTGTGCAATTAAGACCATTGCTACCAGATATTGGACATATTGAATTTAGAAACTGTAGCACAAGTTCGAAGTAATCAAAACTATGTTTTTGAGAAGTAATATTGTAGTATGATCTGCATGGTTGGAAATAAAGGAAATTGGAGCATCCAATCCAAAACCAATTAACAAAGGGAGGAGAGGTTCAAGACCCTTAGAAGCACCGGACAAAACACGCAACATTCTCACAGCAAATGCTGAACAATCTGGCATGGGCTGAGCATTTGATAGAAATCACTATGTGCAAAATGAGCAAGTCTTTCCCTACACATTCTCAGTATGGTTCTGGCTAAATTGTTGGAACCCATTGACCATATTCATTTTGCTGCCGTTTGTAAGGAATGGCATGCTCTTGCAAAAGACTGTAATCATACAACTCAGCGTTGCGGTAAGGCACTTCCCATGCTATTGATCCCTACAAAATCAAAAGGAGAAGGAAGAAGACTGTACAGAATTTCTCATGGAAAAGTCTACAACGTCACCATTAAGTTACCAATGCAATATAATAGTAAGAGGTGTTTTGGCTCTAGCCATGGCCATGGTTGGTTGGCCATTGTAAAAGCCAAGTCTACGGGGTTGGACATTGGGGATGGATTTTGTCATTTGATCATTTGATACCAAATTCAGTGTATTTCCATTGCCATATCCACTCGCTACATATAATCAAATTCTACAAGACCCCAAAGTCCAAGACTCATACAATTATGTCTGGAAGGAATAATGACCACAAATTGTTCCTTTAAAACGTCATTCACACCCACGACCATAACCATATATGCTGAGATTTGATTTCATACAGTTTCAGTATATATCACTGAGCAGTAAGCCAAGGCATCTGATGCTATAGATAGCCTGCAAGTGTAGCTCTGCCAATATTTTCAATTATTCCATTCTCCTAAACACCACTATCCCTCCCTCTCTCATCTTTTATCATGATTCCAATTCTTTTTTTCGCAGTAGTGAACTGCCGCTATAAAAAGGGTAGTTTCACAAGTACTCTATAAGTGAGGTCATCTGAGTTTGATAAACTTTAAATTTTCAAATCTTCGTGAAAGAGTTTCGAGAAGTACTAGTATGGCATCAATGAAAGCTGAAAGGGTAGTTGGAACTCAACTGTTTGGGCAGGCCAAGAAGGAACCTGCCATTGCCAAGGCCGGGGATGGCGCAGCCAAAGCTCCGGCATCTAAGGCAGCCCCAAAGAAGGCTGCAACAAAGCCTCAGCCACCCAAGAAGAAGGTACGCCCTGCATAAAATCATATATATGTATATAGACCCCATGGCTTCATATTCACATTTGGGTTTTCTTCTTGAGCTATGCTCATGTTAATTATTGGTAATTGCATACAGGGTAAAGGTGGCAAAGCTGCAGCAAAGCAGTAACCAAACTAGCCGATGAGAGCCCATTACAAGATAAAAGCTTATAGGAAATGATTTCAATTCGTATCGTCTCTCCTAATATTGTAACTTAATTTGGACTTTGTAATCAATGAGTGCAAGCGTGGGAGGTTTGGTGTCATCCATGTAAGTCATCTCAATGAAATAAAAATACGTGTTTAGCTATGGGCTAATTAGTATGAACAACACCACTGTTTTTTGTAATAATTGCTTGGAATCAAACCCAAATACAGCGCAAAGCCACAAATACATGTAATAATTGTTCTATTATGATTATACAGGTTTTCCCCCTTGAATCTCTCAACGTGATAAAGAGGGAAAGAAAATCTTTGTTATATGAGAAAAGAGAATAGAGGAAAAATTCTGAAAGTTCAACAGAAATAAGGGGTAAAAGCTTCACTTGTCATTATGATAAGTACAAAATGAGTACATTATATCAACAAGATCCCCATGGATTTTAGGGCTGATAAATGAGAGTCAAAAATGGTTAGAATGGGCTAACTTTGCGAGCCAACTTCAACATAAATTCAGGTACAAGCCGTCTTCTTGGCGGAGCCACTGCATCTTTGGCGAGGGCCTCTGGGTCACCTTCATGAATGATAGCTACTAAATCTTCAAACATGTCGTCTCTACCGCCCCGCATTGGATCCTGATAAAAATCCAAGCATTAGGGCAATTCCAGTTTCAAATGGAATGAAATAAATGGTTATGCCATTGAGTGATGCTAGATTGAAAAATGATATCAAGGAAGCAACTAATAGCTTATTTGCAGGAAACTGCACAACCCCAATGGTTTTCCTACGCAAGAGTAATTCTGACAATGTAAACCAAATAGGAACCATCTTTAGCGCTCCCTTACCTGAAGGAATAAATCTGTGTGAGTCTTCCCTTCATACAGAAATGCATCAGCTTCCACTCCAAGTCTCCGAAGAGTTTCTGCAAAATTCTTGCTGCACAAGACAACATGTTATTCAAAGCCTGTGGTTTTATACTTCTACTTTATATGATCTGAAGGAGAACCATATGTCTTAATAGAATATTTGACTCTAGTTTAGTATATATTAAGTGATACAAGAATGAAACATTCAGTTATAAGAATTAATCTCTAAAGAGCCAACTGTAGGCATTCACACCATTTAAATTTAGAAATAACTATAGGCAATCAAATCATTTATTTCAGGGAAGACTTATACCTGGCATCTGATGGTATGGAATAGTCTGCAGTACCATGGAATAAAATAATAGGAGGTAGGAGAGAAGCTGCATTTCTAACATTCTGGTCCTGAATCATGACTTCGGGAGAAAAACGGTGCAACGATTGTTCCCCTTCCATTATGCTGTAAGAAGTTTTGGAGTCATCAAAATTAAATGCAATTCTAGCAGAAATTATGGCATTATAAGAGTATATGTGTAATCAACTCTCAAGGAGACCAAGAAGGTCCATACCCTAAAAAGATTGAACGGTATAGACCTCGACTGTGGAAGTGATCTACTAGGTTAAACAAATTGTACCTGTTTGAGCATGTCAGAATGAAAACCATAAGTTCAAACATTTACATGCAAACAAAAGAATCATACTAGAAGAATACATGAAATAGAGCAGCAGATGAAATCAGAAAGAATAGGATAGTGGAAGAAGAAAAAAACAAACAAGTATAATTTATTGCAGAACTCGTAACTTCAACATTAAAAAATATATAAATAAATCCCTCTTTAGTGACCAATTAAATTCATATATTCATTCATGTTAATCAAAACATTCATCACCTATAATTTAATAATCATAAGAACTCTAAGCTGTCATTAGACCATAGTTGCACAATCAAGTCCGGAAGCTACACTGAAACAAATACAATTATACAATATAAGCCGAGTTGATTTATCACTAAGCCCCCATATTAAAGTTAGATTAAGAAGTTACAATTCAGATATTTATCACTTTAGAAGGAAAAGGTGATCCAAGAATTTGGTCAAGAATATGTGATCCAATTATGCTACATGAATACTAAAGTCTGCAATTCCCACTAACATATTTATATTAAAGATGCTTCCTAACTATCTAGTTTATCATCCTACAGCTGTGGGTCAGTTCCACTAGAATGCATTGTCCTGTTAATTGGTAAATCTAATAAGGTTCATTAAAACGAGGAAGACTGCGACGGATTTCACATGAAGAACATTAACATTTACCCTCCAGATAGACCAAAGTAAGCCTTTATCTGGGAGACACTCCACGAAGAGCTCTCTCCTTCACCAGCCTCTTTGATTGCCTGCTCAACGAGTGTGCATGCAGCAATATGTGCACCAGCTGATTGTCCCATCAAATAAATCCTGCACAAACATAGCATGCAAAACACCTACTTTAGCAATAGGATCACCTCCATGATTACAAAAAAAAAATACAGATTCTGTGACCTATTAGGATCCCCTCCATATTCAGCAATATGATTGCACACAAATGAGATCCCTTGAGAAGCATCCTGTACCATATCACTGATAGTACCCTGAGGAAAATTTCTGCATGAAGT
This sequence comes from Dryas octopetala, assembly GCF_963921425.1. Lineage (NCBI taxonomy): Eukaryota > Viridiplantae > Streptophyta > Magnoliopsida > Rosales > Rosaceae > Dryas > Dryas octopetala. The sequence continues at coordinate 29,351,308 of NC_141367.1, read as the reverse complement.
TGTCATAACAAGACAATGATTAGAGGTGGGTATCTGTGAACACTTTAAGCAATGCACTTTATTCTGAAATTACTGACCTAAATGCATCAAACTGGTATATACTAAATCTGGTTTTCTTTTCGGATGCAACATCTATGTTTATTACTTCACAATTCACACAGTAATCGGCTAATAAGAGGCCAACATTACAGTTTTATACATGTAGTTCTTTTGGACTTCTGCCAACTTCACAATTTTAGCATGTTCATCAAAAGACATTTCTTGTCGATATGAAATATGAAAAAATTTAATGGGACTATATCTGTTACTAGATTAACTAATCAATAAAAACAATTTACAAGTAGCCTCATATACTTGAAAAAGAAAAAGATCCGTCTATAGTTCATTAACAAAATAGCTAAAGGGTGTTAGTGGCTAACCATGGACAGGTGGCTTTTGAACTCCTCAATTAATCTCAGTGAGGAACACATCCCCAGTAGCTATGAAATACAGTTAAAGATTCCACAAGTAATCTTAGAAATTCTTCTAAGGACAATTTCTGACACTATCAAGAATTAGGTTGTTTTTAATTTTTTTCATACATATTCTACAGAGGTTGTATTTCAGAGACTCAAATCTCCACATATTCTTCAAGGAACTTCAACAGAAATGAGTTTCATTAGGCTATATAGCATATTATTATTTATAGTACGTGCTTGCTTGAGGTAAAAGGTCACCTGTAATCTATGCATGCCACTATGATGTCTCTCTCTGATAACTGTTGTCCTAAAAGAGAACCCCATGCTTTGTAACTGTATCAAGAAAAAACTAAAACAGATTAGAAAAGATAATTAAGCAGGCATCAGTTACAAGAAAAAGGCAACTAATTGATCATATTTGAACAAAACATAGCAAAACTATGACACTGATCTACAGCTCGAACATAAGAAATCATGCTACCCAGAAAAGTGACTTCAGTCTCAGCTCCACCAGCCCTTTACTTTTTATTTAAAATAAATAAATACCTTCAGTTGAATTATACAACCAAACAGGTTCCACCATCCACGGCCTAAGATTTACATTGCAAAAACCTCTAGAATAGAGCAACATCACTCACCCAATGATCCAGGCTCCACCAGTTACAAATGCAACGACTGGCTTTGACCCTTCAGTATTTTTGGGTAGATACAAATCTAGCCTGCAGAACAAAAAAATTCACCTATTAATGCTGCAAAACCAATTGATGCAGGGCATTAATTCATGCACAGATGTGGTTGGTTCAGGCATTGGGGGATTTCAGATATCCTACCTATTTCTTGGTTGATCGCCGTAGACTATACTTCTGCGGACCTGACTGGAGAAGAAATAATAATAGCCAACTGCAAAAAGAAAGGCAGACTAGTTATGCTCCCCTGGATGGTAATTTCTGAATCCTTTGTTATGAGCATGACAATGTCTACAAATGGCAAGGTTTAATGTCTGAAGTGGACAAGGAAAAAAAGAAAAAACTATAATGTCTAAAAGGTATGCAAGAACTAAACCATAAATGCATGAAAATTTTAAGATGGATACATAAATGTTACACACCTTGAATAAAACCTGGCATAAGTAGAAATGAATAAAAGCCGAGGGAAAGAAATCTTATAATCCATCTGTAGCCTACCCTGAATAAAGACGTATGATCAGGAAGCATCTAATTGTAGAGATAGACTTGAAGAATCTTAAAGAAACATTACAAGATACTTAGTTGAAATTCCAAAATCCTCGTAAATATGAAGAATATAAACAGAATTGTACCATCTGAAAATAATATCATCTCTCTTTCTAATGTGACAGCACCCGGTTGATTAGTTTTATACATTACAACTTTCTCAATGTTATTTTGTTCCTTATATGAACCATAGTCTACTTCATACATCTTCGAGGTCAGATTTTCTTTAGCAACATGTAAAAGGGTTATCTGATTTCTTCAAATGCAATAAGATCAATATTAATTGCACAAGTTTCCATCTAAGTTATCCCAAAATCTATTCCTTTTTAAAAGTTATCTAATGAAGATTGTCTTCTTAACCCAAAATCTTGCTTCCAACAGCATACCAGATCCAACTACAATACTTAAAATCTTTAACTTGGTTTACTTGGGACATGTCACTTCAAAAGATATCATTTTGGAAACGATTCTGACTCAGTGTTCAATATTACCAGTCTCAAATGATAACCAAATAGCTCTCATTCTGAAAGTTAAATCCTTGATTCAAATCATAACATACAATTTAGTTATACACAAATTCACAAACAACCAAATGACCAAATGGGTAGTAAAAAAAAATCATTAACACACCAAAACAGAGCAATTCTCAAATAAACAATAGAAATTTTGTGTACCCCAGATATTTCAAAAGCTTCAAACTTAAACGGGTGACCAAGTAGGTCTGCTCGGCAGCGTGGCTCACATCGCTGCCTAAAGACTGGCCGGGGCCGTCATCGGAGTACGGACAAAGGGAGATGTCACTGTTGACCCGGCGCCGCCGCTGCTGGTGGTTGTTGTTGTTGCTGTTGTTGTTGTTGTTGTTGTTGTTGTTGTTGTTGTTGTTGTTGTTGTTGTTGTTGCTGGCAGTGGTGGTGCTCGAGAAGCTTGAGACCCTTGGGAGAAGGGGCTTAACAATGGGCATGCACTTTTCTTCATCATCAAAACGTGAAAAATTGATGAGCCTAGCTGTTGGGTCGTCGTCTCCAGCTTTGGGTAGCAATTTCTCTGTGGCAGCAGCTGGAGGTGGGTGGTACGTTATGGGTAAAATTTGTTGGGATGGCATTTTGAAAATTGAAAGCAGATTTTGAAAGGCAGATTTGAGCTTTTTGGGATGTTGGACTTGGCGGGCTTTGGATAGTGCGAATCTGGCAATTCGCAGATTCGAGATCATTGAGAGGAGCAGGTGCAAGAAATCAGTGAAACAATGTTGAACATTTGGTTTTGCAGAGGAGAGGCCAGACCAGAGAGAAGGAGAGAGGAAGTGGAGGGTGTGGAGGCCAGTTGTGTTTTGCCACGTGGCGAGTTGTCATAGGTTGAGTAAACTTTGTTTTTGGAGAAGTTGGAATTGGTCGTCGTATGTGTCCGTCTTGCCGTTGGTTCCTTATTGTCTTGCTTTGTTTAACGGCTCTGAGTTCATGACGCAATAGGGGGTTGTTTGGATGCCATTTCGAAATTACATCATTTTTGTTCAGCGAAAACTGAAATAAAACTAGTTCGGACATAGTAACCAAACATGTCTTACGTTTTACCACCTGTTTGGATTACTACACAACTGCCCTGATTGGAACAATGTTGTCCATGACTCAGCTTTTCTTGTCATGTTCTCAGTAGCAGGGTCAGAAATTATGTGCGGATCTTTTGAAAATTTTAGAAAGGAAATCCTTATGATCTAATGGTTAATCACATTTTACACCCATTAACTTTGGATCATTTTTCATTTTGCACCCTAATTTTCAAAACTCTGTAATGTACACCCTAACATTAGGTATGTCTTTTAATTTATGTCATCCGTTAATTTCACTGTGTTTGACCTTTTTTTGTTTTTTATAATTTATTTACTTATGTGGAAGTTATGAGACTCAATCTTTTTTATGTGGCAAGATTCACTCTAGTTTTTGTAGAGCATATGCCATTTGAGATGACATGCATGAATAATTTAGGCTAGGAAAGGGTATTTGATTTTATGAAAATGACCTTAATAAAAACCAAAGTGATCACCTTGCATCACATCCCTCGTAAGAAAACGCATGAGTCAATAACTTCCACGTAGAACAAATAATAGTTCAAATGATGGTCAAACACGGTCAAACTAACGTTTGACAAAAATTGAAAAACAAATTTAACTTTAGGGCAACATTGTAATTTTTGAAAGTTACAATACAAAGTACAAAATGATCCGAACTTGGAGGATGCAACTGCCAAAGTGTAATCAACCCAAATATAATAATGCATGTCAATTATGCAGCGTAAGAAGCATAATATTGGGCTTTCAGTTCCATATTAGGTAAGCTACTTTAATTGGGCTTCCCAGCTATTTTGGATTGTCCTAACTTCCAAGTTCCAAGTGAATGGGAGTGTAGGAACCAAACAGTGGAGGAAGATCAGTCCCTCAAACTTGTGACAGATGGGCTTTCTCCAATTTACTCTTCATACCCATGGGCTTCAGTATTTCAGAAGTCAAAAATTGCACCCCAGCAGCTTGTTTGAAGACCTTAATATGAAAGAGCCAAACAAAAACATAATAATAGGAATTCTCTTCTCTTAACAAACATGGAAATGATTATGCATTCACTGTAATTGCGTTGAAGCTAGCTAGCCAAAAAAGCCAACTGGTCAAATCCATTACTCTTTTGCGAAAAGCGCGCATATGTTGCAAATTGCAGCGGTTCGATTTGTTAAACAAACACATTAATATTTTTCTTTTTCTTTTGCCCGTAAAGAATCCAAAAGAATTAAGCTAGTGACTGAGTGATGAGCAAAGCATACGGGGTCCTCAAACGCAAGAATTATGTTAAATCAACCAAAAGATGAATAATTATTGCTTAGATGATATGGGTTTTTCAATGGTTTCACTTTTCTAAGGAAAAGTACATTCCAATAATGCATCTCCCCTTTCACCAAAAAAAAAAATTAATAATAATAATAATAATAATGCATCTCCCCATTTGCTAGCACTAGTACTTCGACACACACATAATTAATTATGTGGTGATAGCTTATAATGCACATAGGATTGAGTCCTATTATATATAAATTTATAGATATATAATTTGTAGTCCAGACTCCAGACCTTATAATTAGCTAGGGCTCAGTGAAACCATGGAATTAATTAATCTCTAAAAAGGTGTGGTTTCCCTACGTATGGGCAGCGAGTACTATATTGTAATTAATAAGAATGATTGGAGTGACGTCAGTGTGTTTGGTTAGCCCAAGTAGTACTGTTTTGAATCCTTATAGGCTAAGATTTGCCTCCACTTTTAGGGAAGGGAAAGATTCAATGGGATTTGATGGGTTGATATATGTTGATATATAATTAAAGACTTGTTTTTCATACATTTAACTTTAAAATGTTGAACGTTCTTTTGTAAGTTAGCTAGACTTGAACTTGATGATCAAATTGAAGAGTTCCTAATTAAGGAGGACTGGTTTTAATATATATCTACGTTTTGCCTTCTTTTCTTACTAAAATCAATTCATGGGATATCAAGTATATTAGCTCCGGCCAGAACATAAAATTCGATCAAGAAATGTGCAAAACTTTTTTCTTTTTTCTTTTCTTTTTTTGAAAAAAATGGTATGTACTGTTACAATATATGAAAAAGTGAAGTCTAATATTTAGTTTAACCTATATATATCCAGCTAACTTTGTTTTCCACCTTAATTAGCGCATGCATATTAACTTAATTTATAGATTATGTAGGGAAACGCATATATGCAGTCCATTAAAGGAGTCGTGAGTTGCCTTTGTCAAGAAATCGATCTCAACTTTTCGATCTTCTTTTTCATAAAGTTTGCATGGTTTCTTTCTTTTATATATAGATGATGATATTCTGAACAAACAAACAAGCGCGCGCTAGCTGATTAATTGTGCAAACTTATACATGGAGTTGCTGCATGTATATTCAAGATCGATGACCTTTAAATTAAAGTGACTCAGAAAATGAGTGAGTGATATTATTGATCAATTGTATGGCGATCCTCTAGCCAAATATATTAACCCAGAGTCCATGAGTGGAAATTTTTGGCCTTTTGAGCTTAATTAATTAAGTGCTTTAACCACAAACCAAGACAATCTAGAGTTCTACTTTCTATATAAGGTCTTTCACTTTTTCCTTTTCATTTTCAAAGCTTTTTTCCTTTCATTTTCAAATCTTTTTTGTTGCCAAACACACATTATAATGTACGTACTACTCATTCTAACCTCAACTCCCCAACTAATCTCATGCCTAATCAGTAATTATTAGATATCACCGAACGTTCAAATTGCCTATAGATAATTATATATAGGGAGTTTTAGTTGAACATACTATTTTCATCTCTAATAAGAATGAGCGAGGTTAATTTCTTTGATATATTTGAAAATGTTATAATCATCCTCATCCATTAAATCCTGATCATGTTAATTAAATATTTCCAAAGAGAGAAAAGCAAATGTTATGGGAAAATAGTAGGATAAGTGAGAACAAGCTAGAGGTTAACGCAAATAACAATGATGATAAATAGATACTAATTCTAATGGATGCTTAGTCTGTATACCATTAAGTTACTTGGTACATAACATATAATTATATATATGGTCTACTTTTGTCTAGCTTAAGATTCATGCATATATGGTATTAATCTAGTTAATTAATGGCCCTCTTTGAATCAATTGGCATGCCGAATTTGATCGATTAGCTAGCCAAGACACTGCTTATGCCAGCTGGGTACGTAGTGGGATTCTCTACCACCACAAAAATATAGATATATTAATTAATGCATGTGATCATAAACACTAATAATATTATATTAACTATCTCAGATTTATAAAATTGAGAAAAAAAAAAAAACAAGAATAATTAAGCTAGATGATGGAATGTGCCAAACTCAAATTGCAGGTATACAAATATAAGGTACCGCCAATTGTGTGAAAACAAGTTTGTGATTGTGTCTGATGAACCGTGCACGTACAAAACATGTAAAGGTGTACTGGTGCATGCAAATATATATCCACAAGAACACGTACTTGTCATCTTTTCATTTATGACTCAGATAGATTTCAGATCAGCCAGTCAAATTATAAGTGGGATGGATTAGTCCATTTTTGTTTGTATTTTACAACTCTGGATATATCAATTGCGAAGAGACTTTTGTATTCAACTACAAATTATGGGAAATGACCAAACTATATATAAAGTTAATTATTTAAAAGCTGGAGTACGTCCGACTCCTATTAGAGACTGTGATGGACTGTATTATAAAAAAATTTAAAATAATCAAATAGTACTTAATTAGTTTATTGGCTTTATATTATAATCAAATAGTATTTAGTTTATAAATTAATTGGAGTCTCATGACCAATTAGTTTGTTGGCTTTATATTATATTTTAATTATGAAATTTTAGGCTTCACTCAAAATTAAAGAGTTAAAACTTAACATGCAATTTTTACAAGTTCCATTTTACACTCTAGAAGGGTATGAAATGAACTCATCGACATATGTGGTAAAAACGGGACGAGAAATAAAATGAGTTTGGATGAGATTTTTTATTTTTTTTAAAGAATTGGTAATTTAAAATGGCTTATTGGATAATAAAATGAAGAGATAATTAGACTAAGGTTTTTTATAAAAACAGTTTTTAGATATAGATTTGAGGTATTTTAAAATTTATAAAAAAATCTTTTTAATTCATAATAATTTATAAGAAAATCATTTTAATTCATAATAAAAGTCCTTTTAATTTATAAGAAAATCCTTTTAATTCATAATAAAGTCTTTTCCCGATTTGAAGGGTATTTCCCCTCTTAGGGTGTAGAGTGGGCTTTGCAGAAGCTGCATGTTAGGTTTTAAATATGAGATTTTGGCTTGGAGTTAAAACTTAACATAAAGCCATAAAAGAAGAAAAATAAAAGGACTTAATTAAAAATTTTAAATCACTACTAGTTTTAATCTAAGAAAGACTTATAAAATGGACTGAACTCTAAATCTCCCTAAAATGAATATAGATAAGTATTTAAGTTAATAAAAATATGTGTCATTAGATTAATCGAAGAACTCTTATAAAATAGTTCTCATAATTATAGCAATTCTAAATCTCCTGATAATAGCAATTCTATTAAAAGCTATGTACCATGAGTTTTAAATAAGTTCTTTGACCAAACTTTACATATGCATATATTATAGACTTTATAGTGATTTAATTATGTGAGTAAGACATATATATCCAAACGGAAATTGGGCACAATTTTAAAACATTTTGCATCCAACATAAAAAAAAAAATTCAAATCGAAACTAATAATTTGTTTAAACGCGTGAGTTTTACTCGATAATGTATATAACATTAAATTTGATTTAAAACAAAAATATAAAGAAATTACAAACTTAAAGTTCAAACTATAAAAATGTTGTGAGCCTCAATCTCTTTAGCAAATAAATAAAAAATTGAAAATTGCAATTAGTTTTAGAAAACCCATAAGATGGTATTTCAATCCCTAACAAAAATTTTCTTGAAAACAAATGGATAATTTATCTCAAAATTGAAATTTTGAGTATTGTTAAAATTGTCCTAATATTGCAAACGACATAAAACACAATAACCAAATGCAGAATTTTAAAATCACAAGTACCAAATTTGTTTTTTAAATAAAATACAAGGATCAAAATTATTTTTTCCCCATATTATTGTATTATATGGATTCAAATCCTTAAACTGCATGTACACTCAATTCAAACAATATTCCATATTTGGATCTTATTCAAATCATGCAGGTAGCCTGTAAGGTTCTTCAGCTTTTTATATTTTAGGGGTGCTTTTTACTTTGGGTTTTGGCCCTTGGGACCATATTTAATAGTACTCAAGCTCATGTATTGATCGTCTGGGAAAAAAGAAGCATGGTAATATTCCCTTAGATATCCAAGCCATCTCTTATCTAGTACATGCACAATCTATGCCTGCACTTGCCCATAATTTTTACATGTGATCGAATTATACTAGGTATCAAGTATAAACTGCTTCTACTAGCTAGCTATGATATATGGAAATATAATGCATGCATATGCATTATTAATTAATTTCCTCTTTTCAACATAAATATGATCATGGCGCGCCAGGGGAGAAACAAATTAATTTACAAATATATTAATATATAGCGCTAGAACATCTAGATCCAAACCAATCGATGATATTAATGTAACATTTTGTGAGAATTTGAGATCAAGATCCATCACTAGCTACTAGCTACTAGAATACCATAGAACTACAACTGATATAGCTCAGCCACTTTCATTTTGTCATTTGAGACTCTTATATGTGTCGGTGTCGGTTTCTTTTGGGTGTTATAATGACTAACCCTCAGCCACTATCCACAATGATAGCTTTATTCCTTATTAATATTCAGTATGGTGGCTCCGTGGCTGTGTATGAGTTATAAAGGGAGGATAATATATAGGAAAATTTTTATTTAGATTCTCTAATTTAATAATGTATTGACTAAAATTTTATGACTTTTAAAATTCTAATTAAAGTTCAATAATATTGTAATCATTTCATATTACATAATATTGGTTCATTAGTTACAATTTTTTCACACATATCAGGTGCCAAGTTCTTGACGGTCATTTTTTAATGTTCGACAGTGTATTTTTATTTTTTTTCAAGCCCTGCTTTGTTGGCTCTACCCAAAATCTCAGAGTTAAAACTTAACATGCAACTTTCACAAACCTCATTCTATATCCTAAGAATGTATGAAGTGAACCCGTACCCTAAGGGCTTTATTTAGAAGAAAAAAAAATCATAAATTTTTTTTAAAATAAGAAATATTAAAAATACTAAACTCTAATTTTTCTTAATATATATGAGTTGTCAATTTAAACTTAATACATTCTACATTAATAAAATCTAGATGTGACTGCCCTTTTACTAAAGTCCTGACACACAAGTGGTGTTTAGTCCAAATGCTCACTCTACACTTGATGCTATCTATGTTTTCCATGCATGGACATAGGGCTTTTGCGTTTTTTGCTTTTAACTTATTGAGTTTAAATTCTAAAATTTAAGCAATTAACGAATACCGATTGAACGGAAATGAAATAAAAGTACTCTCTAGTAAGGCAGAATATAAAGTTATTTTAATTTTGAAAAAAAATGAACCAAAGAACAAACCCAAAGCTATGTATGCAATATGCATTTTGGATTGCTTTTTAATTATTTTCACTGTTTCAAATTCTAAACTTTACTGTTTAGCTTCCCAATCGGAATGAAAAAAGTGGATTAAAATTAAAATTATGATGCTAGCTAATAATCGATCTTAATCTTAATCTTCAAAATCTTTTCATAAAAAAAAATCTTCAAAAATGTCAAAAAGGTTATTCTGAATTTCTGATTCTTTCTGAGAACCATAATGTTTTAAAATCCTAGTACACGTGAGTACGTGACTGATGATTTTGATATCGATTTGTACGTTTTCTGTCTCTCTATTCCCTAATATTTTACTTTAATTTGCATTAGGTAATAAACAGACCAACTGGGAAGCTACAGTACACGATTATTCCAGGACCAAAAAAAGAAAAGCAAAATCGATATCTTTGTCTTTTCATTGGATTAATTAAAGCAACTATTATACAAAAAAAAGCAACTATTATACCAAAAAACAAAGAAAAGCAACTATTATACAAAACCAATTAAGTACTTTGTATTAGCATATGGCTTTCTTTGTTTAATAATATTCTTGGGATAATAAACTTTAAATACAAGTATAATCTAGTAATATACTGCAGAACCCAGTTTAAAACTTAGGGCGACATATGGTACTAATTCATTGGATTAATTGCTAGTGAAAGAATCAGATTGACCATATTTCCATTATCTTCCTTTCCAACACTCTGGAAGATAATGATCCTGATTGATCAAATATGAAGAATATAATCCAAGTCAGCCAAGCAATGATCCTGATTAAGTCGTAGGACTGCGTGTCTACCTAACAATGAATTTCTTTATGTATAAGGCTATATAGGCCGAATGACATTTTTGGTCTTTCACTTTGGTCCTATATTTTTATTTTTGGCAATTTTAGTCTTATATTTTTTATATGATAGCAATTAAATTCAAATAGTTAATATCATTTAAATTATTGACAGAAAATTTAATGTAGAAGCACGTACTTCGTACACGAGTGACACTTTAGACATTTCTACCTAGATGTTTATTTTACGTCCTTACCTGCCATTTAAAATATTCAGTTCGATGTTAAAACTTCTTATGTTTCCAAACTGATTGCGTTCAATGTCGGGTATGGTCTTACATAAGCATCTAGGTAAAGTAAGATATCCGAAATGTCACTCACATAATTTGCACGTTGGATTTTTTATCAATAATTTAAACGAGGTTAACGATTTGAACTTAATTGCTACAGTATTGGAAGTACATAATTGAAATTACCAAAATTAAAAGAACATGACCAAAATGAAAATTTCATAAAAGTATAAGGACCAAAAGTATTATTTGGCCGACTATATATATATATTAAGAATAATGTTCTATTATCAGATAATCTGACAATAATTTTATGTTATTAAACTGTATAAAAGAAATTTTAGTACGAATATACTCAATGCCCCGACACATGGTACCAATTCATTTAGTTACATTTCACATATATCCACATCAAACTTTCCATGATCCCCACTTTCTTACCCTCCAAACAACCTCCCAAAGACTGGCTAGCTAGCTAGAAAATTTAGATGGTTCTCAGCACGTTTGGGAGAATCAAAATCCGTTACCTGCCATTCCAAAACCAAGGGATGATAAGGCATGCATGCAAGATGCAAAGTAGAGCATATACTAGCAGAAAATCCATGGTGGATATGGTTTAATCTAGTTCAATTATGGCCACCCCTCACAGAGGATAGAACCATTATTAGTAAGCATTAAAGTATATGCCTTCATTGAATCATCATCAATGAGTTTTCAAGCTATATTAAAGGAGACAACATGGGAATTTTTTTTTCTCTAAATTTGGGGGGATATTCTTATTTAACATGATTGATTTTCAGGGCATTTTTCAGAACCATAACCAAGAATCGTATGCCTAGAATCGATCATCTTACTCATCATATATACTTTGAAGGTCAGAAATTTCTTTATTAATTGCATGCATAATATTGATTGTATTATTAGGTATAGGACAAATATATTAGTACGATTGGAGGCCAGGTGTGTATAATTGAAGAGTGGCATCTCATTCTCGAATGTGGGAACATTTTATCTACGACATATATAGATTGATGAGCTCAGCAGCTCAAGCTTGTGCAAGCATTCAGACATGAAAAATTGAAAATAATGAATAGATTCATCAAACCCATCAATGCTCACTCTGTTTTTCTTTTTTCTTTTTAAATTTTTGTTTGAGAATTTTTCTCTCTGAATTGATATGATGGATCTTCTAAAGATAATGCCTTTTTGCATAATGGTCAGAAATGCTCCATAGGCTGATGAGGATTAACAACACATGTCCGTGGGATGAATAAAGGTGTCAAATTAACTAAATGCTCAAATGCTTTAGTTGATTAACTAAAATTAACAGCACTCTCATAAAAAGGTCAAAAGTAATTAATCCTAATTGCATTGACCATATTTCATTGATGAAAAGTGTACTAGTGTGTTCTACACTTCTACCCTATTAATTATAGTAAATATATAGATCATAGCCTCATAGGTTATGTGGGTCAATTTTTTTAATTTTTCTACTTTTGGTAATTAAATTAACCAGGCAGAGTAGAAGATATATTTGATAATAATGATGATAATGTAATTAAATGAAGGGAGGGAGGGAAAGGACAGAGAGATGAGTTGGGTCTGTCTGCATGGGAGCACCCAAATATGCCATCCGAATCAGATCATCATTTTCATGGCTTCTAATTGGCTCTCTCCATATATATGCCTAAAACCTTTGATTTCCTGGTAGCCTTTTATTCCCCTCCCTTTAACTGAAATTCCATCTTTAAATTTTTGTCTCTCAATTTTAAACAATGTAATTAACCAGCTTCCAACTTTTTAAATTAATGAAATTGTATACTTGGGTTTCCCTTCTTTTAATGAAGTTTCAATGGCAAAAAAAAAATAATAATAAATAAATAAATGAAATTGTATACAAGTAATAAGTAATATTTTCTTATCAGATAGTTGAATATATTATATTGTTATATTATTAATCTAAATTACACATTTTTTAATAAAAATTTCAGACGATCAATGTTCTAAATTAACAATATGAAATTATAACATTTGTAAAGGGACAAAAACATGTTTATACCAAGAAATATTCTTATGTTTTTCTAAGAAAGAATATCGATTGTAATGACAATTGACTACATATTCTTTATTATTATTATTTTCCAGATGAGGAACAGTAAATGAACTATATTGGTTTCCTACACAAGGGCACTATGCATGCAACAAAATATATGAGAGAGAGAGAGAGAGAGTACGGATGTGAGAAAAAATAATAGGGGTATCTTTTCATAGTCACGCTGTCAATTTTCCACAACCAAAATGTTGATGGCTGCAATCAATGTCTAAGAAGAACAAACGATAAAAAAAGATAATAGCAGCTAGGGCCGGGAACAGGGCAGCTTATTTTTTGGTTTTGTTGGTGGAAGGTCGATCTGGTCGATCATGTTGACAAGTTGCCAATGGATGAGTGGATTTAGAACAAACGAATAGAACATTATATCATATTCATATATGCATGGAACCTCTTAATTCCCTTACAACCCACCACCATTGCCTACTAGAACCACTAGTACTATATAGCTACTTAGCTTAACTAATCTTACTGGTATTAACACACATGAGTAATATTGAAATATTAGATATGTGGTATATTACGTTATCAATTTGAACTATATTCTAAATAAAAATTTACTTAATCGATGATTAATTGGTCCCACTATCCATTTTCTCATGTTCAATTCAATTATTTTAAAAAAAAAGTGGTGGTAAAAAGTATTTATAAAATGTCTAAAAAAGATAGTTCCACTGTTATGATGTACGTGGCAATATTGTGTTGTATAACTTGTGTTACTTTTTTTTTCTTTTACATGCATTTCATGGAAATGATATCTAAAGTACCTTTTCGACTTGGAATAGTCCAATAAGCATTATAAGCATCTGTAGGTTGGTTTAATTTTGGCGTATATATACCACCCAAAAGCCTACTCTGCATTTCGAAGTTTTACTGTTACCCATTAATGAAATAATTTTTTATGATCCTGGTGATCGTTTTTGAGCCTAATGTAGCATATATTAATATCATAACACGATCTAGTCCCTACTTTATACTGCAAACAAAAGTATTGGCTGCTTAATGAAAGGCATGAAAGATAATTGAAACTCTGAGTTATCTTCAAATTAGTGGAAATCAGGCTGGTCTAATTAGAGGTGATCTTTGTGTGCTTATAAATACTTTAGCCAATAAGCTTCACTTTCACAAATAATTAAGCAGCCCTTGACTTACTTATGGGGCACTGCTTACCAAGTGTCTAAAGTACCCTTTGATCATATGCACACTAGTTGTAAAACAGAGGGGTTTTGGACCTTTGGTAGTAATTTCGAAGGCAAATATACTATATTTTTCACAAAGAAACAACTTTGCTAGTTTTCTTAAATAACACCAACTAGCCTATGGTTGATTTAGTAGTATTTCTCTCCATAATGTTGGAGAGGTTTCAAGTTCGATTTTCCTATTTCTTAAATTAAAAAGCAAAAATCTCTTAAATGACAAATGATGTCCTCCTTATGAGAATGTGGAGTATTGTCTTATAATTAAGAGTTTTGCATAAGAGTTTATAAGTTCTTAGGCTACTCACCTATTACCAATTAGTTTTGATTGGATAACTAAATTTCTTCACTCTAAGAGCCCTTCTTCTCATATATATATATATATATATTTTTTGAATTGAATTTGGTAAGTTGGTCCCACTCTCTACCACTTTAAAATCCAAAGCCATCAAATGTTCATGAGCACATATTGGGTGAGAAGTCATAGCAGCATCCGGTGGTGGTTTGGTAACTTTCCGGCGAAGCTGGCCACTATACCCTTCAACTTCCAAGTGGAGGAAGCATAGGATGGTATAAGTGCAAAAAGGATATTTTAGAATGTGCTGATGAGCATCGGTACGAGCACATCAATCAAAATTCCTTTTTCCCAACCCCATAAATAATGTCTTCATGGGCTTCCATTGAACACTCACAAGGCTACACAAATCATATACAAGTAGAAGAGGTAGCTCTTCTTCCTACTTCTCTCTCAGCTCAACTTAAAGCTCAACAAAGAGAGGAGAAGATGGTGAAGTTCTCTAAGCAGTTTGAGGGACAACTAGTCCCTGAATGGAAAGATGCATTTGTGGATTACTGGCAACTCAAGAAGGACCTCAAAAAAATCCATCTCCTTAACACTAACAACAACAAAACACCTACTAAGCACCAAAATGGCTCTTTATCCAACACTCTCTTCACTTCTATAAGGAATTTCTCTTTGTTTGGCCATCAACATAGAGAACATGAACTCATACATGTACTCACTCATTCTCTCTTCATCTCTCTCTCTCTCTCTCTCTCTCTCTCTCTCTCTCTCTCTCGCTCTCTATTCTTTCATATTGTTATGTTCATTTTTCTGATACTAATTGTAATTTCATATGTATATACCAGGTTCATAAGAAGCTTGCCTCATCAGCAAGTAAGGGAGACATGTATGAGACTGAACTGTTGGAGCAATTTTCTGATATTGATGCTGCAATAGAGTTTTTTGCTTGCTTGGACCTTCAACTCAACAAGGTTAATCAGTTCTACAAAACAAAGGAGAAAGAGTTCATGGATAGAGGGGAGTCCTTGAGGAAACAGATGGGTATACTCATTGAGCTCAAAACTGCTTTCAAGCAACAGCGCGGCAAAGGAGCATCTGCACAGGACTCCAAGGAAGATGCCTCTATATCATGCACCTTCTCATCTGGTATGTATATATATTTCAAGTTTTCTTAATTTGCAATCAAATGAGCAACAAAATGCACACCAACTTTAAATTGACCTGTTTTGGCCAACTTAAGGAGAGTCATGATTCATTCTTACACATAGTTAAGTAATAATTTTTCTATGTAGTGTATAAGATACAACATTTTTGACATGCATGCATATATACAGACTAACCCACATCTTTATATTATGCTTTTTGGCATACTTCCCATGTATATTTTTTCTAGTTTGCTTCAATTCAGTACTTAACAAAATGTCTGAGTCCCAGTACCAAAAGCTTCACTTCAGGGTCCCACAATCTCTTGAATTTATGCCAATACAGACTCACTAAATGTTTCTAATTTAGTGTCATACCATTGAAACCAAAAATTGATGGTCCGTGATTAGTTTCTGATGGTTGTTTTCTTGCATACAGAGGAGGACTCTGTAAAGGAAAAAACAGAGCAAGAACAGCTGCAAGAGTGCACAGATGACTTGGAGAAAAATGAAGTGGCATACACAGAAGACTCAATATCAGGTGAATTGGGCAAACCAATGAGGATGAAAAGTGAGGATATTGGGAAACTGAGGACTGTCTCAAGTCGCTCTTTCAATTGCCAAGGCAAGAACTTGAAGATAAACATTCCTCTGACAACCCCTTCACGCACCTTCTCAGCAATCAGTTATTTAGTGCGGGAAGATCTGGTCAATCAGTCGTCAAAGAAATGCAGTTCAGAAGGCAGTAAGCTCCACATCAACAAAACGAAGTTGCATCACGCCGATAAGATGATCAGAGGAGCTTTCATTGAGCTCTATAAAGGGTTAGGATATCTCAAAACTTACAGGTATACATCATTCTTAATTCTCAAACCTCTTAGATGTATAAATTTTCAAGCTTCAAAAAGTAAACGATCTTGTTGTTATTACGTGTTTGAATTTAATTTGATGAGGCAGAGAAGCTTACGTGTTGTCCACAATACTAATCATTTTCAGGAACTTGAACATGCTTGCTTTTATAAAGATTTTAAAGAAGTTTGACAAAGTAAGTAAATGCATGACTTTAACTTCTTTTCAAGCATTGCAATTTGATTTGATTATGTAATAAAAAGGGTTTTTCTTATTTGGGTTTTTTTTAGGTCACTGAAAAACAAGTTCTTCCCATTTATCTAAAAGTGGTTGAGAGTTCCTATTTCAACAGCTCAGATAAGGTACTTGACTAAGCCAAGTTTTAGACTGCTAAGTAAATATCTAATTTCTGTGAACATTTTTGCATGATATTATGGTTGGATCATGTTCAGATGTTGGCCACCACTTAACATTTCATCCAAATATTTGCCGACAATGTCTAGTGGCCATTGATCCTATACTTCATGACTGCACAATGGATGCCATTAACTCATACATAAATCGAACTTAGATATGCTTGTCTGACACATAAATCCCCAAAAAAAAACAACTTTGTCAACCAGTAGATTTGCTTACTAGTTTCAGAAATGACAGGTGATGAATCTAGCAGATGAAGTTGAGGAGCTATTTATCAAACACTTTGCTGAAGAAGACCGAAGGAAGGCCATGAAATACCTTAAACCACATCAGCGTAAAGAATCACACACTGTAACATTCTTCATTGGTAAGTCCACGCCAGTTTAATTACAAATTATGATGAACAATAATATGAAAATCATAAATTATAAAATACCCAAGTGATTTTTCTTTATCAACTTTAAGCTTAAAGTTTGTTCATTTTGTGGCCATATAATAAGATTTAAGAAATATAAGCATGGACCCATTAGGCCACTAGGCTTTTTTGGGTGGGCATTAAAGCACAGGTCTCATGCTTTCCCATTGTTTTCTTTGGGACAATTTTTTTATTGTACAAAGGTTGAACCTTAAAAGGCCCATCAACACCTAGAGGGTAGCACTATTTTGTTTCCTCAGTGCGGTGCCAAACTAGCAGGCATGGACACTTCCTAAATGAGTGACGTACCTATGCTGGACTTGTGCGATAGACACACACCACCTCCATCTTTTGGAACTTTGTCACATTTCATTATAATCTGCAGGTGGGGTCTTCCATTCTTGTCTAGCAGAAAAGGAAGTGGAACATAAAAAATTTGAAACATAACATTGTAAACCCCTCTTCCTCATACATGACATTGTGAAATTAACTCATTAGTATGTTTAGCTTTACACTAATTTGTTACACATTGAACTGCAATAACTAGGTACATAACCATGAACCCATATCCTAATTTGACGAATTTTCTTCATCTGAACGAAATTCTGTAATATGTAATACTTGGGATTGCATAACAAGTGATGACTTATCTTCTTTAGTTGTTATCAGGTCTATTTGCCGGGTGTTTTATCGCACTCTTTGCCGGATATGTCATTATGGCTCATATCACGGGGCTGTACAGACGGCAGCCACATTCAGTCTACATGGAAACTGCCTACCCTGTACTCAGGCAAGTACTAGTGCTGCAATAAATTTCTTTAGCACCATTTTTCTTCAAGGCTTAATTAAGAATGTAGAAATTGGATGTAAAGTGTAAACAAGGAAGCTAAAGAAACAGACTTATTGTTTTGCAGCATGTTCAGCCTACTGTTTCTACACTTCTTCCTGTATGGTTGCAACATTTTTGCATGGAGAAAGACTCGGATAAATTACAGCTTCATCTTTGAACTGTCCCCAATGTTGGAGCTTAAGTACAGAGATGTGTTCTTGATCTGTACCACATCCATGACTGTTGTAGTGGGGGTCATGTTTGTTCATTTGTCATTGCTAACAAAAGGCTATTCATACACCCAAGTTCAAGCAATCCCTGGCCTTCTTTTATTGGTAAATTCTTCAACTCATGACATAATAAAGTAGAAATGGAAGGCAAATATTAGTCATCAGTTGTTTTAACTTTCTTCTAAATGTGCAGATGTTTCTATTATTACTTGTGTGCCCCTTCAACATCATCTACAGGTCAAGCCGTTGCCGCCTTCTTCGTGTGATAAGAAATATCATTTTGTCACCTCTGTACAAGGTACTGCATATCTCCAACTTAAAAGCAATCATGATCAAAACAGACACCTTGCTCAATATCTGAAAGCATGTTATATACCATTCATATTATGTGCCTAATTGATTTGTGTTTTCTGTGTGCAGGTTGTCATGCTGGACTTCTTCATGGCAGATCAACTTTGTAGTCAGGTATTGTTGAGCACTGAAACCTATTGGAGTTCCTCAAGTCATTAACTTTTCTAATTTATCATAACAATAGCTTTATTATATTCAATAGGTTCCAATGCTTAGGAATCTTGAGTATGTGGCATGTTACTACATAACTGGGAGCTTCAAAACTCAGGACTATAATCATTGCAGGAAGGCAGGGCACTACCGAGATCTTGCTAATGCCGTGTCATTTCTACCCTATTACTGGAGAGCAATGCAGGTATACTGCTCGACTCTGTTGCTCTTTGCTTTGATCTTTATTGTCTTTTTTCTTCAATGGACTCAAACATAATCTGACAAAGATTTTTGCCTAATTTGATTTCTAGTGTGCTCGGCGGTGGTTTGATGAGGGACAGACAAGCCACCTTGTCAATCTAGGCAAGTATGTATCAGCCATGTTAGCAGCAGGAGTTAAAGTGGCTTATGAGAAAGAAAAGAGTGTTGGATGGCTCTGTCTTGTTGTGGTCATGTCAACTTTTGCAACAGTGTACCAATTGTATTGGGACTTTGTAAAGGATTGGGGTTTGCTACAAATGAATTCCAAGAATCCATTGCTTAGGAATGAATTAATGCTTCGCCGAAAGATCATTTACTACTTCTCCATGGTATATGTCATGGTCCTCTCTCTCTTTGTTAGTTCATGAAAGTTTAAGAGTCTATGGGCCATTGGCATACATTTGGTACCCAAGTTAGTCTCTGACAAACTTACTGAACCATGATTATCCAACTACTAGATATTAGCATCTTGCAAATGATCAAGATAAAAAGTCATAAATTGGATAATGAACATATTCTTAAAACAAAATACTGATAATGCATGCCATTATAGAAGAATATTCTCCCAGTCTAATTCACAGAAGACAATATGTCAACAAAGAAGTAGATGTTGTCTGAGACTATGTACGCATACATCATAGAAACAATATCTGTGTTTTCTTTCTAGGTTACAGTTTAGGTCTTCTCAGTTTGACAGTTTCCGAATCCGGTGTTGAGCACTATTTTGGATGTTATATGCAGGGACTGAACCTTATTCTCAGGCTAGCTTGGTTGCAAACTGTTCTTCACTCAAGTTTTGGACATGTGGACCACGGAGTAACTACGCTATTTTTAGCAGCCCTTGAAGTCATTAGAAGAGGGCTGTGGAACTTTTTCAGGTAAAATCTCAAATCCCCCAAATCTAAGTGATTCTTATTCTTATCAGTCCACATGTGCAGCCATATGCAGACAACTAACATGAAACTGAATTATACCCTATTCTGTAGCTCTAATGAACAATTTGTTGCAATGGTCCAGGTTGGAGAATGAGCATCTAAATAATGCAGGCAAGTTTAGAGCAGTTAAAACAGTACCACTGCCTTTTCATGAAGTGGATGAACAAGACTGATGCCCCATTGGCAACAGTTGGATATAGAATTCGATGCGGGGTGTTTTCGGAACAAATGTTTCCAAGAGGAACCTTGTTGAGCTCATTCAAGTTGATGTAACAACACATCAACGTATCTCTTTTTGTTCGGGGCATAGATTGTTGGGAACATTTGTTCAAACTTGTATACAAAAAATTTCTTCATCAATGAAATGGAAAGAAAATGATGCAAATACATTAGTATACTGTGATACTCACCTTCTATCCATGCATGTTTCCTTGGAGCCACAAAATGTTGAGAAGGCCAACAAACAAGAGAAGGCCTAGAAAATCATTAAGTTCAATAACAACTGAATTATATAACATAACCAAGAGAAAGAAGAGAAGGAAAAATGTACATGTTACCAATAATGACTGAACAAAATTACCAGTACTCCAATTTATCATGGAAATCTAGTCTTGGTTATTGAGCTGTGCATGTTCACTGAGAAAAGAACTTTGTTGCTGATCAACTTGCGCAGACTAACTTCAATTTTGATCTGGGTTGCACAGTTCTTGAGGATCCCCTGCAGTTCCACTCTTGAATTCTTTATGATATAGTTGGGTTTGCAAGGCCCAGTTCCGTGGGCCAGTGGTAGTCTACTGCTTTTGGGCCTTTGAGGCCAGTTAAACCAAGAAAAAACTCAAAAGGCAAATAAAAAAGGAAAATAAGCAGACCTAAATAGGATCAATTCATTCTTACTTGATAGTCTACACTCTACAGAGTCACAGCCATGGCAGCAACACCAACTGCCTGCCGTTTCTCTCCCGCCCTTATTTCTGTATCGTATCCCACAACTAACCCTCATAAACCCATTAAATCCCTTTTGTCTCCCAACATTTTCAGACCCTTTTCTGCTTCCAAGGCAAACCCTATCATCAGCCTCTCCAGGTACTTAACCCAAAGACAAAACCCTCTCTGGGGTTTTTCCTTATCTGGGTTTCTTTCAACTGTTTTTTTTTTCTTGAACTATATATCTTTTTTGTGCCTTTTAACTCCTTAAAACTTTGTTTTCAGCTCAAGAATCTCCCATGCGAGAGCTGTAGCACCAAAGCGTGCCTACCAGGTACTGGCTGTTTCTGGGTTGATGAATGGCAATTCTGAAACAGACGCAGAATTGGAACGGGACCCTAATACGGTACAATAATGATGAAATGCTAGTTGAATTTCATAGAACCATTGTCTTTTTCATATTGATATTGCTTTTGGTCATTTGCCCAAAAAAAAAATGTTGTTGCTTTTGGTCTAATTTGAAGATTTTTATATGCGACTTGATTAGATCATTAATAAAATTTTCTGAAAGTTCGAGACCAATATGACATGTATCATCTCAGTGTGTGTATTTAGCTGTTGCTTGAATGTTTACCTTCTTCTTTAACTTGGTTCTGTTTCCTGCATACCCTCTACGCAGGATGCTACTATTGACTTAAAACTCCCAAGAAGAAGCTTGCTTGTAAAATTTACTTGTAATTTGTGTGGTGAAAGAACAGATAGGCTCGTGAATCGATTGGCCTATGAACGGGGACTTATTTATGTACAGGTATGTATTCTTGTTGATTGATATAACATTTGTAGTGGTATGTTCTTGATGAAGACAAACCTTTGCATCTATAAATTTTAGGATTATGTTTATTGGTCATTTAAAGTTGCTCCTAGTTCTCTTAATTGAAAAGTAAGAAAAAAAATTTAGGGGGTTCGTCTGACCAATTTTCTGTGCTTCTCATCAGTGTGCAGGGTGCCTCCTGCATCACAAATTAGTTGATAATCTTGGCCTTGTGGTTGAGTATGACTTAAGGGAGGATACCGATGCAGACACAAATACAGATGGAGTTTAAGTCGACATTGAATTCATTATGTTATTTTGAGTTGTCTTCTTTGATAAGATCCTTGCCGGTTCTTGGAATCCAAAATTCATCTCCCTTGAATATTGAACATGTAGTAAATACAAAAATGATAATGTTGTTGATTCATCTCTTTTGCATTATTCATTCGTACATCTATGGTTGTAGATATGAAAAAATCACCTTCTTGCAATATAAAAATAAATCCATAGTTCATCACCTAAGATTGCTAAAAGCTTTAGCTTGTCAGCGCCAGTAGTATAGCAATAGCTAATCCAGTTGTGGCCCACATTCCAGACTTCCCTCCTTGCTGGTGCAGTGCATTTCCTCCATTCTATGAAACAAAAAAGAAGGGTCATCTAACAAATTTGAATGCTGTCAAAGCAACATTAATAAAACTGGTTAAATTCTTTACCAAATTCAAACTTGGTGATGGTGCTGGTGCTGTATCCTCTGTATCTGTCACTGTGGGAGGTGCCGGGGGGCTTCGGACGGTTGGTGCTGGTGCTGGTGCTGGTGCATGATGATGCCTCTTGTGCTTGTGCCTCCTCTTCTTGTGTTTGGTTGGAGCAGGTGCAGGTGATGGCACTAGCACAGGTGCTGGAGCTGGTGGCACAATAACAGGTGCTGGCGCCGGTACTGGTGTTGCTTTTGATGGCGAGGGCACCGGTGCTTCCTTAGCTGGTGCTGGTGCTGGTGTCTCTTTAACAGGAGCTGGTGCTGGTGGTGCTTGAATAGGTGCTGGCAGAGGAGGTGGCAATGGGGGTGGTGAAACAGGTGGTGGCGGTGAAACAGCTGGTGATGGTGGCAGTGGAGGTGGCTGCGATGGAGTTGAGACAGGTGGACTTTTCGGTGGTTGTGGTGGTGGAGTTTGTGGAGGTGGGACCGTGGGGCTTGTGGACGGTGCAACTTTAGGAGATGGTGGCGATGATGTAGGCGCGGTTGTGGGTGGGGTTGCTGCTGCATTTACTGGTGGTTGTGTTGCTACAGTTGGTGCAGTCGAAGGTGGTGGCGTTGTAGTCGGTAAAGTAGCCGGTGCAGTTGGTGTGGTAGGTGGCGGCGTAGTAGTTGGCAAAGCAGAGGGTGCCGCTGCGGTTGTTTGTGCATTGGTAAGGACTAGTAGTTGAAAGCTGAGACAAATTAAAACGAAAGCTAACAAAATTGAAGCCATTTTTGAAAGATGGATGCTAATAAGAAGAAATCGAGGTTATATATGGATTTTCAGAAGAGCGAAATGCAGCATTAAAGAAACGTTTGGTGTAGCGTTGAAAGGAGAGATGTAATTTTCATTTGATGCACTGATGGGTACTTCTCTTCTAACCATTTGGCGAGCCAGTTTGTTAATGATAAAGATAGCCCGGACTCACCTAGATGGTCCTGTTTAAAAGGTGCTCTTAAAATTGCTAAACAAAATTCTCGTGGCACAAAAAAAATGTACAAAACATACAGTGTAAAGGATGTATGATGCATACAGCAATTGAAAATAGTTGATACCTACCCTATGTTGCTTGTTGATTCTAACAGCAAACCCGAACTCTGTTAGGCTGTACCCATCACTCCTTTTCGAAAGCAAGGTCCTGATTCCTCTCCTTTTCGCAAGGCATTTATTTATTTATGTTTGATTCATTTAATGATCTCTCAATCTTATCTCACTGGTGGTGTCATATTGATTTTAAACGGCCCATGAAATTGGAACCACTGGCTGGTGCAACTGCACCACCAGATACAAGTTATGGTATTGAAGCACCAATCGCTATTTACCACTATGACTATTTTAGTTCATTAATTCTGATATCATGAACATTTTCACTTTTGGACGCCCTCTCGCAATAAAGATTAGCAACTATCTTTGTGTGTGTGTGTGTGTGTGTGTGTGAGAGAGAGAGAGAGAGAGAGAGAGAGAGAGAGAGATGCAACTAAATTTTATCTACGTGACAAACAAAATTTGAACATATAATTTAAGAAATTGTGGACTTTGTACCATCCCTCACAAACAAAACATCAAGTGGAAGATATCATGCATCTTTGTTAACAACTTGGATGGATGGTGAGAAACAGGATGACGTGAAGGAGGTGCTGGTGCTGGTGGGTCTGCCGCTTGCCTTGCTTTCTTTTTTCTTCTTAGCTGGAAGAATTGCTGCATTACATCTGCACAGTCTGATGCCAACACACCTCGTCGGATGGTCAAATTTGGGTGGAATGGGTGGACCGGAGCAGCTGGCTTGTCTGACTGTTCCGAGCTATTTCCTCCTCCCCCATCAGGGAAAATCCTGCAAATGTTGTTTACATGTTGAACTTTCAGATGCCTTTAATCTCAAAACTTCTATTTAAGTCAACGTATTAAGACTACAACTCATACATCATCCATAATTAAATTTCTCTACTGTACGAGATTAAGAAATCCAGGGTCTGACCAGTTATACCACGAGTAGAGATGGACCAAATAAGGCACTATTTCATTTTAAAATGTGGCATGTAACAGTGGTTTAGATGGAACATTTAAAGAATAAAAGCTGGCTTTCGCTAAAGCTTAAAGATGAATAACACCAATATCAGATCTAGTACAAAGAACAGGCTATGGCCTATGAGGAAGAACATAATTCACATACCTTATCCAGCTGCCATCAGCTCCAAGAAGCTTATTGGGAGCTCCCCATACAAGAGTGTCGATTCTTGCTTGCAGTATTGCTCCAGCACACATAGGACATGGTTCAAGTGTTACATAAAGTGTAGTATCCTAAATTTAAGTCAAACCAAGGTACGATAAATTAGTATCCAGCACACATATGAAATAGATTTACATAAAGTGTTACATCAGTAAGTAGAGTGTTTCAGATAAATTAATTTCAACAAAATCACTTCCACAGTTTCTATAAATGCCATCATCATTATATAAACTGCATGACAAATGGTGCATCTAAGTAATGAAATAGTATTGCCATGATGGTAGTGTTCCATAACCATGATTCTATCTTCATTTACCAAATAATTACTAGATAATAGAAAAATTACCGCAAGCCTCCATGACCGAAGAAGATTTGAAGCCTCCCGTATGCATATCATTTCTGCATGGGCTGTTGAATCCCGTAATTCTTCCACTCTAATATACACACAATGTAAACATCCAGGATAAAGCATTTAATTCTTAAAACATACATATAAGCTTATAAAACTCACAGGTTGTATCCACGTGCAATAATCTTTCCCTGTTGTACCAGCACAGCCCCAACAGGCACCTCCCAAGTATCACCAGCCTTCTTAGCTTCGAGCAGTGCTTCTCTCATAAACATTTCATCAATTTTTCTCTGCTCATTTTCAAGATTATATGCTTCTTCCCATTCATCAAATCTGTCTCTCAGGACTTGCGTATTGCGTTGAAGCCTCCTTTGTTTCAATTCCCCACCCTTTTGCACATTCTCTGATACTTCATTTAACTTCTGATGACCACTTTGGTCCATGTGCTCCATCGAACCACTTCCAGAAACAGTGCTACCAGTATTTGAAAATTCTTCTACAACAACAGGCCTTATGCCACTAGCAATTAGTGGTTGTGATGACTCCACTATTTCAATGTCAGAAGAAGAGCCTCGCAAACTCTTTTGATTCTCTTTCGAACCCAAAGTTCCCTCACTAGAAGACAAGGAAACGGCTTTTGATATCAGTCCAGTTTCCTCTTTATTTGGAGAAGATGATGTACCTGCTTCAAGATATCTTGCTTTGTCCTTTGATCTCATTAGGCCAGACACTTCTCCTTCACTATGAGAAATTGATTTCCCTAGTTGCAGCTGATCAGATGCGGTTTCTGGTTGCATGCCTCTATCCCTTTTCGCATTTTCATTGTTTTCCTCAGGCTCACGGCCAGAAAACCATGACTCACTACTTGCAGATTCATTCGATGAAATCCTTCCACCTGTCCTCGCAGCAGAATGAGGGGTCTCAGAATGCGAACTCCACCTCAGCTTAACTATATCTGCAACAATATTCCATATGGACCTGCCAGTTCTCTTGACAATGGCATCCCCACTTGTTGTAGTGGCCTCTGGTTTTTCTGCCTTGGGGGTTTTAAGAATGGATGCGTCTGTTACATCCCACATTTCAATTGAAGGCCCCTTGGTTCCAGAACCTCCAGATGGCCTTGAGTCATTCTCCTTTAGCTGAAAACCTTCGGACCCATGTTGACTCGAAGTGCTTTGCCCATACTTCTCACCTCCGTGCACCAATTTCAGTTCAGAAACTGTCTTTGCTTTCTGGTTTTCAGAAGTTGAGACTTCATGCCTTACTTTCTCAGAGAACTCCCCAACAAATTGTGAAGATGATTTCTCCAACCGATGAGCTGAACCCAAAGCATCTTCAGGATTAATGAGGTATAGAATCTCCCCTTGAGTCTCAGTGTTTCCATCTCCACCGCATGATTCTTGTTGCAAAGCCGAATTCCTTTGCCCATACTTCTCACCCCCATACACTAATTTTGCTTCAGGAACTGTCTTTGTGTTCTGGTTTCCAGAAGTTGAGACTTCATGCCTTACTTTCTCAATGAATTCCCCAACAACCTGTGACGATGATTCCTCCAAACGATGAGCAGAACCCAAAGCATCTTCAGGATTAATAAGGTATAAAATATCCCCTTGAATCTCGTCATTTCCATTTCCACTGCATGATTCTTGGTGCAAAGCTGAAATTTCTCCAGAAATATCCTGAGTTGTAGTCCCACTCGACAACTCAACGTGCGGCGATCCTCTAGCTATCAATTGAGAAGGAGGAGGCATCAGCATTGCCTGTGGGTTTCTCTTATGCTCCTCAACATCATGCTGTTGCATTCTAGCTTGGGAAACCATACTCAAAGGTGCTTGAAAACTAGAGGCTTCTCCCAAGCCTTTTTCATGAAAATTGGATAGTCTTGTGGAACCATGGGCCTCTTTTCTTAGTTTAACTTCCATGAGCTTTTCATCAGTTTCATTATTTCTCTGTCTTGTTTCCTCAACTGATGTAACAGCTGATAATGTATCACTTTCTTGATTGATAGTTCTTTTTTTAAAGGTTCTTTGAGAATTGGTATTTCTCTCTGTATCACTAGCATGGACCACGGACATTTCAGTAACGGCATTGGTTCCTTTTCTGGATTGAATTCTCTGAAAAGATTTTTGATCTATTTCGAGGCGTGGCTCTGTTGATTCTTGACTTGAAGCAGGAACCAAGTTTGAATGCCCTACCTGGTTCTTACTTCTAATTTCAGACTGAAAAATGTTGGCACTTTCAATACCACTGCCACAAATTTCTGATATTTCACTGACTTGTTGGGACATTCTTCCTGAGTTAACTTGTCTGCTGATCTGCTGGCCCATTTGGTGGCATTGCTCTTCTATCTCCTCAGCTGAACTCAGCACCATACTTGTGTTTGCTTCCTGGTTAATCCTTCTTGTATCAGACTGCCTCTGCCAATTGGAAGTTCTTTCAGTATCAACAACTTGAATTTCAGTAATTCTTGAAAGCTTTTGGATGTCTCTGTTTAAATCTTCTTTTTGAGTAATGTAGCAAGCTGTCTTGTAATGTTCATCTTTTGTTTCATGTAGTAGTTCTGTAGCTATTGCTAGGTTTTCTTCCCTGCCACTGAGTCTCTTTTGAGACCACGGAGTTGTTTCAACATCATTTCCATGAATTTCTGGTATTTCTTTTTGTTCTTGGAATTTTCTTCTAGATTCAGTCACACCAACAACTTGGTTCCCAGTTTGACTATATTGTTCTTTTGTTCCCTTAGTCAAATATGAATTATCTTCCTCGTTGTCAAATTGCTTGTGGGATCCAGATGCCTTTCCCAACTTACTTTCATTGGTCTTCAACACTCTTGAATGCACTTCTGAGGATTTCCCACCAGCCTGTGTTTCTTCAACCACTACTTCTGTAAGCTTCTTTTCCGACTTCTTCCTCCAGTCCCACGTAGCATCACCCCCAACTGCAGTATTTCTCTGCTTTGATATTTCCCCATAGCCTTCGGCATCATCTCTATACTTCCTGTACTCTTCACTGACCTGTCCATCAAATCTACCTCCCCTATCACCTTTTGAATCCTTATACACACTTGAAGCTGGTTCCTCAAAAATGCCATGTTTATCCTGAACGTCTGTCTCATTTCCAAAATCCCCTGAAGATGAAAAAGAGTAATAAGATGAACAACTAGAACCCTCTTTCCTTCCCCTACGATTCTCACCTCTCAAGAACATTCCCTTCTCTTCTTTCTGTCTATACTCCCCTTCACCCAACTCAATTGCGGCTGTTTCCAATTGGCGCTTCAAATTACTCTCCACAGAACTCAACCTACCATTACTATTCTTCTTCCCACTGCTACACCCACTACTATTATTTGCTTCTATCTCCACTTGCACTCCCTTAGATGAACTCCCATTTTTCTCTCTACCACCAGAACTCCTCCTCTCCACTTCTACTCTCTTAGTTGAACTCACATTTCTCTCTCTACCACTCAAACTCCTCCTGCTCTCCTCTTCTACTCTCTTGGACGAACCCACATTTCTCTCTCTACCACTCCTACGCTCCTCTTCTACTCTCTTGGATGAACTCACATTTCTCTCTCTACCACTCAAACTCCTCCTACCCTCCAGTTCTACTCTCTTAAATGAAACCCCATTTCTCACTCTACGAAAACACTCCTCCCCCACTTCCACACTCAACAAGCTGAGCACAGCCTCAGCATCACTGAGATCGCTCGAATCATAAAGTTCACTCTCCCCCTCCCCATCAACCATACAACAACAACATCTTCCCTTTCTTCTTCTCCCAAGTCTATTATAAACACGCCTCTCCTTAGGGGAGCAAGAGAGCTCATAAGAACACCAGTCGGGACTGTATTCCGGGAGCCGGTAATACCGATCCCGGCCACCCAAGACCAACCTTCTAGAAGCTGACCATTGAAGCAGGGTGGATTGCCTCAACCCATATAAGTAGCAAGGGTTTATGGGAACTCTATGAGTTGAAAATGCACAACAACAAGCACAACAACATGATGCTGATGTTGATGTTGATGAGTGAATTGGTTTTCTGTCAAATCTTTCATTCAACAAGTAGGAATAGTCATTGAAGGAATAGGAAAGAGACCCTTTGGTTCTAAGAGAATATACAGTTGAGCTAATATATGCGTTCTGCATTTCTATCTACAAAGAGGGAGAACGCGAGAGAGACAGAAGAGGAAGAGGCTTACCTTCGAATTGAGAAGTGGATTTTGGAGGCTTCTTGGAAGTGAAGCTCTGAGCCAAGAAAACGATGTGGCTTTCTGTAGATCAGATTGCTATAAAGATGAGAATCTTTCGGTCTTCCTCTCCCTTTCATTTTTTTTTTTTTTTTTTTTTTGTGTGGGTTTGTTAATAACTTAATACATTCTCATAGAGCAGAACAGAATCAATCAATCAAGTCATCGACCGATTGAGCGCTTCAGAGTTGAGTTGAGTTGACTCACTCGGTACAACCTCGGTCGATATTTGGGCTCGAACATTCATTTGGGCTGGGCTCAGTGAATTTTGGACATGTGGGCTCCATCGGAGCCAATGTGGGCTTGGGTGGGCTGAATGCCTTTTGGACACAATAATTTCTCAACCAATTAGCCCAATCTCTTGCGTGAGTGGGCTACTTATTATGAGTTTTATGACCTTAATATATCGAATAGAGTTTGCATGACATTGTTAGTAAACAATGAATTATTCTCTAATAGACTTGTTTATCAGCCGTTCGATTAGATATGAACTACTGAAATATAAAGTGAGCGAAATACATTTCAATATATCTCAGTCGATCTAACGGTTGAGAAAAAGAAGTCCTTATTTAAACATTTTACTTGAGGACCTTATTATAGAATAATTCGAACTTTTTGCTACCTTATTTTAGTATTATATGATGATATTTATAGAGCCAAGCACAGTCAAACATAATAATTTTGCCCATCACAATTATACAAAATTACAAATCAATATCACAAGAGGATAAGCTATGATGACAATGCGTCATCATCATCCGTTACCATCGATCATAAAAGAAAGGATGAAATATATATATAGACTCTTTCTATTGAGGTATATCTCAACTTATTTATGTTGATGTATGACCTTGTTGGCGCCCACACGAGTCGTTTTGTGTCGATCTGAACCGTTTGCAAAGATTATCTTCATTGATAGATCATCTTTGTAAAAAATTAATCAAATCGAAAATCATTTGCCTATCTAACTTTGATCAAACAAATAAACGGTTTCATCGAAAATATTTGGTTCGTCTATGTATTTGATCAAAGTTAGATAGACAAATGATTTCCGATTTGGCTAATTTTTTGCAAGAATGATCTATCAATGAAGATGTAAAAATTGAACGATTCGGATCGACACAAAACAACTCGTGTGGACCCCCAATAGAATATATCTCAACATAAATAAATTGAGGTATACCTTAACAGAAATAGCCTATATATATACATATATATATGAACGTAACTTTCAACTTATCCCACATTTGTTTGTATAATGTATTGACCCATAAATTTGTTTGCAAAGAGAAATATTTCAAATAAGCAAGTGCATAATTAATCAGTTTCTCAATATATTATTTTTCATGCATTGTCAACTGCCCTTGACATAACAATTTTATACTATATGATGTGTAAAATCATGTTTGGTCAGATGAGATAACATAAAATTAAGAAAATATAAAATTAAATCTGCCGTCGGTCTTGCTCCACTTGTTCAAATCCCATGGCATGGTACCATGTACGGAAATTAATTTTTTCTATAGTTGGTGGATGTGTAACGCAAATTTTATCCACAAGGACCTTGTACCTTGGACCTTTGTTGTTGTTGTTACTTGTTACGTCACCTTAATATTGCAAGTCCATTTCAACAAGATTGCTACTTTCACATTTGATATGTTTCAAGTTTTCCTTTGGTGTGTGATGACTCATGATAATTGACAATGCATGGGTTGAAAAGTTGAACCACTTTTTTGTTTTTGGCCATCTCTTGGTCCTTCAAAATTGGACGGGGTGATTGTATTAGAAAGTTTTACTCAGTTAATTCATGATTTAATGAAAATTTTAATATTTCATTTACAACGAGAGCAAAACTGATTACACTCACTCTCTCTATCTCTTTACCTATGTATATACATCAGCTCTTCTATCTCAATGTACACCCTCCCTAACTCAAATCCTAAATCCTATGTAGAAAAGTTGATCAAACCAAAATCTGACATCTCAAAAATAACTTTTTCTTATTTCATTGTTTTATGTAGGGGTTTGTAACTTCAGTGATGGTGAATATTTACTTACGTCAAATGTCAAAGATCGAATTTATCTTTTCCTCTTTAATCTCCTGTGTATTAATCGTTCTACTTTATTGGAAAGTTATAGTGTATAGGTTCCTTTTAGTCTTGTACCGATACCCATTGTTATAGGAGTGGTTGGTAGTCCTTGAAGAGTGATGTGCATGTTGATTGTTGATAACACCTTTCGGATATATGTTTGGGGTAAAGTGGACATAAAAGCTAGTTTGTAATAATTTGTATCCAACTATCCATTCGGGTAAAAAAAAGCCTAAATTTTACAAGTTTCCTATTTTCTTGTTGTTTAGTATGTGAGCGTGTGTTCAACGATTTTGATTTAATTAATTAGGACAAGATGGAGTTGAATAATAGGTTTTTATGGGGCCCCTGCCTCCTTAATCGTAATCGAACTTTTCCAAGACCTTCTCAAAAGTCTCTCTCTTCTAGAAGACTAGCTAGAACCATATATGCCATTGATATGCCCAACCACACATAATTAATTAACAACACCAGCCACAGGCTTGGTGATTTAGTGCGCACAAATATTATTGCATTGCACATTAATTCAGCAGCTGCATGCAAATTTCTCTTCCACAGTTAATCCACTACGTACAGAGAACAAAATCAATTGGGACTGGCCGGCTATAACCCACACCAATTTTTCAAAGTACAAGTACAACTACTAATCTGCATAATCTGGAGCCAACCACCTGTACGTTAATTGCGACATTGTAACACATGCCCAGATGTCAATACTACTATAGACAAGAATTATATATATAATTAATTTGTATGATTGAATATTCAAAGCTATATATATTTAAAATATTGCATTCATATATATATATATATCTATAAAAATTGGTATGCTATTGAAAGACCATGTTCGTACAAGACATAGCTTACGTAGTGGCTTATATCACCAAATCACCAATATATAAATTGATTAGTAGCCAACCCACCAAAGACGGACTAAGGACAAATTAAGGAGATTGAATTATTCAAGTCCTCGATCCTGCACGTTACAACATTTCTTGGAGCTAAATTATCATCCACTCGGCATCATGATCGATCCAGCAGCCAAAAGCGTGCATGGACTACGACCCTTTGCTACATTAGCTAGCTAGTTCCATAAACTCTTTAGGCAACACATCATTATGGGTTTTGAAATTAATTTGGATTGACATGTACATGAAGCATGTCATTTTAAGTGATACTAGATGTCAATATTTACTCAGCATATATATTGCTCATTATAAGTGAAACTCACTCATATATATATATATAAGTATATTTCATCTAATTGAGTAAATGATGTGATTAAAAAATGTGGCATAAACAATTGTATTAATTAGTTAAACATGTATAGAAAATTGATGCTATAAAATCAAGTATATGGGTCGTCGTTCAATCCTAGTTATCAATTCCAATCTAATGAATCTATGTTGTGTTCGATCCCAATTTTAAGTCGTTACACTTAAAAATGAAAATAAGTATAATTTTTGGATTGTGGGGCTACAATGCTACATGTAGCAATTGCGTGGGATATTCTAAGAATATTATATGGACGAATAAAGAGAATAAGTAACATTGAATAGTATGCATTTGTCTTTGCCTGTTAAATGGTTGTCACTTTGAGTACAGGGTTTTTCTTCTCCAATCTCTCTTAATTTTCTTCTTTAAATAAGTTCGGCTGTTTCTAATTGTAAATTGTAGACGGTGTTGCCCAAGTCATGCCAAAATCGTGTCACGTATTTGGGTCGGGTCATGTAAGCAATGATACCATTGAAGAGTTTTTTGACTTTACATGTCACCCACGATGTACAATAACATCTTGATTAGTCAAAGGAGATGATTAGCTCTTATTATACCCTTAAATTAATATACATATTCTTCCAAATTCCAATCGGGTTCAGAGGGTTCAGACAGTAGCTGATAGAAACATGACCCTTTCAGATAATGCAATTTGCATGATTTGACCACTTTTTTATATATATATATAGACTATTTTTATTACTATTATTCTATTATTGAGGTGTATTTTAATTTATTTATGTTGATGTATGATTTTATTAAAACCACGCAAATGATTTTATGTGCATCCAAATCGTTAGCAATACTCATCTTCATTCACAGATATATATATAAACGTCATGAAGAGAGGGATCGCAGGTCACCACCACTGCTACGTACGTGTTCATTACTTTTTACCTTCTCTTGTATATATAATATTGCTATGCATGAGGGGCCAAAGAAATGGATGGATATGAATAATTTTTGTCCTATTATTGTGATTATGTCCAAATTTTCTAATATGCTCTTAAATAGGTACTAATTTGATTGTGTACAAATTCCCCAAATTCACATATTTCACATTATAGAACCCATGATGTTAATTTCTCAGTAACATGGAATAAATCTTGACATCAAATTTTGCTACTAAAATAAAATAAAATTTTGTTAATTAAGCTAAACGTCAAGCTTAAATAAAATAAAATAAAATAATTCTACTAATTATAGATTTTGATAATCTATCCCAATAACTACATAACTAAGAGATTATTAATGTATTTCCACCGTGGTATGGTCAATGAAGCTTGATTAATTTTACTTTTTTGTTACATTTAAACAGATTGAACTCTTAATTTATTTTAATAGACAATTTGAATTAAATACCAAATATCAATATTTTTTCAACAAAGCAGTAAGATACTAATTTTTTTTAGATTATGTACTAACCTAGAACAATATATTTTGAATTAAGTCATTTATTAGTTTGCTATACAGTTATGACTCTCGAACAGTCACAGTGTGACTGTTTCAAATTCATAAAAATTCAAAATTTATAAGGATTTAATGCTTTTTATTTAAACTTGAAAGATGAAGTCCAATAACACAGAGACTAAAAATTAAAGTTTAAACCTTACAAATATTGAAAAAACAACAAATCAATAAAAAAGTTATGACTGTTAGACAGTCACAGTTCGGTATAACCATGTTTTTTAAAGTTTGTATCTAAATTGAAATTTAGTATCTAAAGTGAAATGACATAAACGTTTTAGTAGTTAAAATGAAAAAATATTGTAATTTGGTATCTAAAGTCAATGAACATTTATTTTAATTTTATCTCATTCAATTCTTTCGTATTTTTCATCATTTTAGATTAATGTCAAGAACAACCAAATTTTTTGGTAATTAAATTGGTGCACAATAAAGAAAACAAGTAAGTGTGATACTAGAATATAATACTGGTAACATAACCAAAGAATATCATACTTATAAATTTGTTAAAAAAGTGCATTTATACTTGTATCTTTGTCATCATAAGATACAAATAAGGCGTAGAGGGGAAGGTCCCTTTGTATGTTGTATTTGGATTGATTGGGAAATATTGGTATGATAGAAGTACTAAACTCCACCATACTAATTACATTTTCCTTAAGTAAGCTCAAACATTGTAATTACTAATTAAACAGACAAACAAACAATGATCACAAGCTACCACATGGGTGACAATTCTAGCTAATGAAAAACTTTCCCACTAATTTAATTCCCTTTCCTCAATTGAGCAACAATTAATGATCATAATTTATATGCCCCCACATGTACGTATGACAAATCAATGAGAATTCCAATGAAACACGACAACACAACTACATTTTTCTTATGAAATGTCATACACTGATTGGTCGAAAAGAACCTGAACTCTGATCAAAGAAACAAATAGTCCCTTTGTTTCTTTCACGGGCTCGACGGCTTCTTTGCCCTTTTCCCCATCCATGATACCATGCTATTCACGTACAGTATGACACCTGCCTCCGCTGCCATTTAGTAGGCAATGTTTCATCTTTACAACATTGTATCATACCGGCCATTTTTAACTCAATCTTAATTTGACATATTAATAATATAAACAAATTTATAAGTCCGTATTTTAAGCCTCACACCATAATATATAATATTTCAAACGATTGATTTTAAATTAATATATACAAATAGAGGATTTGGATCCTTACTTTTAACTATATATGCAATACCAACCAATGAAATTGCTACTAGAATATAAACAAAAAAACAAAAAGGAAGAGGTAAAACGCGTTTAAATTGGCCTAATTAAAATAAGCTATAATTCATTTATGTAATGAGTCAAGCTCTTATCACGAGTTTACAAAATTTTAGCAATTTTGGGTTGGATGTTCATTAAGCATTTTGAGCGTGGGATTAATGTACAATACAGGTGGTGCTTTATAAACTTTGATTGATTTTGACAAAACGAAAGGAGTCATCTCACTAATTTTTATGTCGAATTAATTATTAAAAACATGAATTGAATATACATAAATGGATAGTAAAATGCAAGTGAAGAAACGATCCTCTTTGCAAATTATTTTCCAAATACGGTAATTATAAAAAATTAAAGTATACCTACCCCATTACTTTGTCTCCAAGTAAGCAAAATATGGTAAAGTGGAAAGCAAAGAAAATTGTATATACATTCAACAAAATCAATTAATTTAAAATAAATTGGATCCTATAACTTTTAGATATATTTTCTCCATCACAACCCCATTTACAGTATTTGCATTAATTATCACAAATTTGTCCTAATCCCTTATTAAATTTACATATATGATTGCGGCACCGTTTTATGCTTGAATAGTGCAAAAAACCCATATTATTTGGTGAGCTTATTGTAAAAATTAATCATTCATTTAAATATTTGTTTCAAATCAACTTTATTTTTGGCCAGGGAAAGAAATTCTTTAATTGAACAAAAAGCTTTATTTTGGATCATCCGACAAAAATATTTTTTTTTTTACAATTTTTATTTTGGTCTTTGAACTAGACAAAGATTTAAAAAAAAAAAAAAAAATACGACAAAGAGTTAAAAAATACGAGACAAAATAAAAAGACAAGCAAAAAGTGCATGTGATGTGTGAGAAGAAGGAGAGCATTGGCGGTTGGTTGGCTGTAAGAAAGTTTGACCCGTCCTAACACGTTGCGTGTCTTGCGACAGTGCGCAACCTGCGACCCATGCCACGTCATCACTTCGCACATTTATCCCTAATTTCTTTCTTAAAATCCCTTCACTTAAAATAAAGTTTCCTTCTTTTTCCCCCTTTTTGATTTTACTTTCCAAAACCATAAAACGAAGCAAATTTACTTGAAAAAAAATCCACAGTTTTTCAGTAATTTGCTTCGAATCAATTTACTTTCCAGTTTCCAAATTGGTTTTTTTTTTTTTTATAAAAAAAATCCCAATTTTTTTCCCTCTCTCTTTCGTGTTCTAATTATTTTTATCAATTGATTAATCTGCTGATTATTCATTACGTCGTAAATTAATGTATTTTGTTTTTGGGACTTTTCTAATGAAGTTTCTGAGAGAAGGACAAGAAGGAAAGGAAGACTATTACACGGACCGAGAGAGCATACCAGTCACCACCGTTGATGACCTTCCATAGCTTTCCCGCGAAATTGAAATTTCCCGGAAAACCCCAGTAATCAAATCAATCTTCTACACTCTCCCTTCCAGCCCTTTTTCTGAGATTTCACACATTCCCTTCCCTTCTTTATATTCTGGGAAAGAAGCTCAATTTCGGAAACTTATAACAAACCCAAAAGGAAATGCGCGTCCTTAACAAAAGTCAAAATGCGAGATCCAGTCCAAGACTTCGTTCAAAGCGTTTGTGTTTAGAGAAAATTTCAAATACCCGAATATTCATAGGAACCTTTACTCTATTTTATGGGCTTCTCTGAACCCGTTTTTCATTATATTCTTGGTTTTGGTTGTCTGGGACAAAGATTACAAACTGGGATTGCTGTGTTGTAGGTGTTGCTTATATTGTCTAAACCTGTGTGCTCCTCTTACCAACAGAGTTAGTCTTTCTTGTTTATTACCTTTCAAGCATTTTTCTTTCACAATTCATTATTTTCTTTTTTCTTTTTTATCCCCTGTCTAGTATTCAAATTTATTCATATTTAATTTACTGGGGTCTTGTGCTTCTGGCTGTGTACATTTCTTTTCTCCTTTCCCTGGGGTTCTGCTCTTTATAAACTGGGATTTTCCCCCTCTTTTGGGTGTCTGTGTTTAATATTTGTGAATTTTTGGGGGGTTGTGGAACTGGGTTTTTGTTGTGGGTGGTCGTCCTTGAAGAACGAAGCTGGTATTTATCAGCGAAGAATTGCTTTTCAAGGTGCTGCGGTAGTAATTACCAGTCGTTTCACTAGGTTTGTCTTCAAAAATTTTGTGGGTTGTGGTTCTGAGTATTTCTTTTAGATTATATTTCTTGAAGAAGTTGCATTAATTAGTGAGGTTGGCATTTAAGAGCTGGTGCGTTTGTGTCCAGCTAATTTGGTCTTATAGTTAGAGGCTTAGAGCTTAAGAGAGTGTGAGAAGGGAGGAAGAGAGAGAAAATGAGGGGTGGTGGCAGAGGAAGAAAGCTGCGTTTCAGCAAGATCTATTCTTTCACTTGTGGTAGAGCTTCTTTGAAGGCTGAACATTCACAGATTGGGGGACCAGGATTTTCCAGAGTGGTTCACTGCAATGACCCGGATTGTTTTGAGGCTGCGATCCGGAATTATGGAGGCAATTATGTTAGAACTACAAAGTATACACTTGCTACTTTCTTGCCAAAATCTTTGTTTGAACAGTTCAGGAGGGTGGCCAACTTCTACTTCTTAGTCGCTGGCATTTTGGCTTTCACTCCTCTGGCTCCATATACGGCTGTCAGTGCCATTATCCCTCTAATTTTTATCATCGGGGCGACCATGGTGAAAGAGGGTATCGAAGATTGGCGTCGAAAACAGCAGGTAACTCTATTTTACTTCCTCACTTTGGCTCTATGTTTTAATTGTTTTCTCTTTAATTATTTTTCCCTTCAGAAATCCTCATTGAATATGGGAAATCATCATTAGGATATAGTTTTCAGTGACTATAAGATATTTGACGATTTTTTCACTTTATACTTTTGAATTTTACTATTTCTAATTGGGTATTAATGAGGAAATCTAAAAAATGACAGTTTAGGAAACCGATAGCCACGATCAAAGTTTCTCTGTCATAAAAGAAAAGGATCAAAGCGTCTCCATATTTGCTCACCAGGCCTTTTTGTCTTTTCCAGGATATGGAGGTGAACAATAGAAAGGTTAAAGTACATAAACGTAATGGCGTTTTTGATTATACTGAATGGAAGAATCTGAGAGTGGGAGATGTAGTGAGAGTAGAAAAAGATGAATTCTTTCCAACAGACCTCCTCTTGCTTTCATCCAGTTATGAAGATGCAATCTGCTATGTTGAGACCATGAACCTTGATGGTGAAACAAATTTGAAGTTAAAACAAGGATTGGAGGTAACTTCATTCTTACGGGAGAACTCTAACTTCTGCGATTTCAATGCTATTGTTAAATGTGAAGACCCAAATGCAAATTTGTACTCATTTGTTGGAACTATGGAGTTTGAAAAGCAACAGTTTTCCCTCTCTCCTCAACAGCTTCTCCTCAGAGACTCTAAACTCCGAAATACAGAATACATATATGGAGTCGTTATCTTCACTGGTTCCGACACAAAGGTTATTCAAAATTCTACAGGCCCCCCTTCAAAAAGAAGCAGAATTGAGAAGAAGATGGATAAAATTATCTACTTTTTGTTCTTTGTTTTATTTACTATGGCATCACTTGGATCTATTTTCTTTGGCATTGCAACCAAAGATGACATAAACAATGGGATCATGAAAAGGTGGTATCTCAGGCCAGATAATTCTACAATTTTCTTTGATGCCAAACGAGTTCCTGCTGCTGCAATTTACCACTTTCTGAGTGCCCTAATGTTATATAGCTACTTTATCCCTATCTCCTTGTATGTGTCAATAGAAGTTGTCAAAGTTGTTCAGAGCGTCTTCATCAATCAGGATATTTGCATGTACTATGAGGAAACTGACAAACCAGCACATGCCCGTACCTCAAATTTGAATGAGGAACTTGGCCAAGTTGACACAATACTTTCAGATAAGACTGGAACTTTGACCTGTAATTCAATGGAGTTCATCAAGTGTTCTGTGGCTGGGACAGCTTACGGCCGTGGTGTTACAGAGGTTGAGAGGGCTATGGGTAGGCGAAATGGTCCACCATTGGTTCATGAAAATGTTAATGGAAGGGCACATGTCAAGGATTCTGCTGATACGAAGGCACCCATTAAAGGCTTTAATTTTAAAGATGAAAGGATCATGAATGGAAACTGGGTAAATGAGCCTCATGCAGATCTCATCCGGAAATTTTTCAGTTTATTAGCAATTTGTCATACAGCCATTCCAGAAGTGGATGAAGGTACTGGGAAGGTCTCGTATGAGGCTGAATCTCCTGATGAAGCAGCATTTGTGATTGCAGCAAGAGAACTTGGTTTCGAATTCTACAAAAGGACGCAAACAAGCATATCACTGCGAGAGTTGGATCCAGTGTCTGGCATGCAAGTTGAGAGGTTAGTATGTTTCATTGTTTTATGAAAAGTAAAATTTTCAAATATGTTTGCCAAACTCTTCTTTAGTTGCATAGGTTGATGTGGGTTTATTGGGATACCTGATTCCCAAGCTCTCTGCATGATTTCACATCCACTTTATACCAAGCATATCCACAAAATCTAAGGGTGTGAATACTTCCCCGTTTAACTATGTGTGTGGATTCCCATCCCTATATGGGGTTACTCTTAATAAGTAATTCTTAACTTTAGAGAGTGCTTCATAAATAATGTGAAAGAGTATATTCATGAAGCAATTTCTATTTTGCAGGTCGTATAGACTTCTGAATGTTTTAGAGTTTAACAGCTCAAGGAAGCGGATGTCTGTGATTGTAAGAAATGAGGAGGGAAAAATACTATTACTTAGTAAAGGTG
The DNA here is from genome assembly GCF_963921425.1 of Dryas octopetala. Classification (NCBI taxonomy): domain Eukaryota; kingdom Viridiplantae; phylum Streptophyta; class Magnoliopsida; order Rosales; family Rosaceae; genus Dryas; species Dryas octopetala. The sequence continues at coordinate 29,310,933 of NC_141367.1, read as the reverse complement.
CTGACAAGTATGTCTTAACTGCCTCAAAACTTGAATCTGTCTCTATGTATCTATTTCTAAGTTAGAAGCACTTCTATAACCAGCATCATTTTCTGTGCAGTGTCATGTTTGAAAGGCTTACCAATAATGGTAGGGAGTTTGAAGAAGATACCATGGATCATTTAAACGAGTATGCTTATGCAGGGTTGAGAACCTTGATACTTGCCTATCGTGAACTTGAGGAAGAAGAATTCAATGAGTTCAATAAAAGATTTGTCATGGCCAAGAATTCAATCAGTGCAGATCGTGAAACATTGATAGATGCGGTAACAGATACGATTGAGAGAGATCTAATTCTTCTTGGTGCAACTGCTATTGAGGACAAACTCCAAAATGGGGTGTGTAGTCAAATACTGAGGGATAACATGGAGTGAGTGTTTTTATAGACAGGGTTGTGGATTCAGAACTGATGTTTTCCGTTTTGTTTTTGTTAGGTTCCTGATTGCATTGACAAGCTTGCCCAGGCAGGAATTAAGATTTGGGTTTTGACTGGAGACAAGATGGAGACTGCCATCAATATTGGGTATGATTTCTAGGTATCAATTATTTGATTCTGAGGTGCGGCTTATTTTCTCTACTAGGAAGATCTCTGACTCATATTATTAACCTGCAGGTTTTCCTGTAGCTTGCTTAGACAAGGAATGAAGCAGATTATAATCAATTTAGAGTCTCCAGAAATTCAAGCACTGGAAAAGGCAGGAGAAAAGGAAGCCATTACCAAGGTAAAACTACACATACTTATTTATATATATATATATATATAATTGTTCATATTTTAATGTTCTGTTGAGTTAGTTTATTTATTGGAAATGGATATGTAGCCTAATAAAATACTTTTATGATTGGACTATGGCTTGACTATACACATTCATCTATAACTATTATAAACTATGTGAAGTCAGAGTGCATATGATGCTGATAGGATATTGATGACTCATCTTTTAGGCATCAAAAGGAAGTGTTCTCCATCAGATAACTAGAGGAAAGGCTCAGCTTACAGAAAGAGGGAGTTGTGAGGCATTTGCATTGATCATTGATGGAAAATCACTTGCTTATGCTCTCGAGGATGATATAAAGAAAATGTTTCTAGATCTTGCGATTGGCTGTGCATCTGTTATTTGCTGCCGCTCATCACCAAAACAGAAGGCACTGGTGTGTATACAAATTACAATCTTATGGGTTTTTCTTTTTCTTTTCAATACCTTCACGAGGATCATTCTTGCATGGTCCTTCTTTTATGATTCTCAGAGTTTAAGAGTTAATTTGTTTTAAATGGTGAAATGGAAAAAAGGTCACTAGACTGGTCAAATCTGGAACTGGGAAAACAACACTAGCGATTGGTGATGGTGCCAATGATGTAGGAATGCTCCAAGAAGCAGATATTGGGGTGGGAATCAGTGGTGTCGAAGGAATGCAGGTGCTCCAAAGATTCTTCTACATGTTTTGTCAAATAGGTTCTGTATTTTCTCTAAACTTTTATTCTTATGAACTTTTCATTCTTATTTTTCAATTCAGGCGGTCATGTCAAGTGATATTGCGATTGCACAATTTGTATATTTGGAGCGTCTGCTGCTTGTGCATGGGCATTGGTGTTACAGAAGGATCTCATCAATGGTAATGCATTCATATATAATGAAACAAACTTAAGACTTTAAAATAGTGACAATGCAACAACAAATTTAAATATATCAATAGCTGATCAATTGACCTGTTCAAATTTTTCCTGGCAGATTTGCTACTTCTTCTACAAGAACATCGCATTTGGCTTTACTCTCTTCTTATATGAGGCACACACATCCTTCTCTGCACAGCCTGCATACAATGATTGGTTTTTGTCACTTTATAATGTATTATTCTCATCACTTCCGGTGGTTGCTATGGGAGTTCTTGACCAGGATGTATCTGCACGGTTTTGTCTCAAGGTAATTAGCTCACTGGGTTATATACTTATATGTGAAGTTGTGGTCCCTGTGATGGTTTTGTCACAGATTAACATTAATTTTAAACCTCATGTTAACGTCTTTTAATTGTTATCCTGTTCGGTGTGGCAGTTTCCTCTATTATACCAAGAAGGGGTGCAAAATGTTCTTTTCAGCTGGCGTAGAATATTTGGATGGATGCTTAATGGGTTAACAAGCTCCGTGATTATTTTCTTCCTCTGCACAAAAGCACTAGAACACCAGGCCTTCAATAATGATGGGAAAACTGTTGGGAGGGATATTCTAGGAGCAACAATGTATACATGCACTGTTTGGGTTGTGAACTTGCAGATGGCACTGGCCATCAGTTACTTCACCTTGATACAACATCTCTTCATCTGGGGTTCAATTGCATTATGGTATCTTTTTCTCTTGGCATATGGAGCCATGCCACCCACAATCTCTACCACTGCTTACAAAGTCTTCATTGAAGCCCTTGCACCCGCTCCTTCATTTTGGCTCATTACATTCTTTGTGCCAATCTCAGCTCTAATCCCATACTTCTCATACGCATCAATTCGGATGCGCTTCTTTCCTACGTACCATAGAATGATACAGTGGATAAGGTATGAGGGCCAGTCAAATGATTCTGAATACTGTGAAATGGTTCGGCAGAGATCTTTGCGGTCTACGACTGTGGGTTTTACGGCACGCATAGCAGCAAGGACCAATAGTGGTAGTGCACAACAAGATAGCCATCATAGTCGTACATGATTTTTGCGAAGTTTAAAGAATGCACTTCTTGAATCTCTACCAATTTTTGGAAATCTGCTTCTTGTATAGGATTGGGTTGCATATAACAAACATATTTGTTGGTTCTACTTGTTCTAGGAGTGGGCCGTTGAGATACAGTAGCTAGATGACTCTGTACAGAAGCATTATTCAGCTGTAAGATATGTTAGATGGGTAGGAGCTTTAGAGAATGTAAATTTTGATCCATGCAAAATGTAATACAAGTGAGAAAATTTCTTGTTAGTTAATCACATAATTTTTTATTTCAATCTGTTCTCATGATTTTTCTTTTCTCATTTTTGCTTTTGTTTTTGAGGACTTCAGTTACAATTGCAGTACTGCAATTGAGGAACCACACCAATGGGGCCAATTTCTTTTCTTCTTTTGTAGTATGAGCTTTATGTTTATTTATATATTAAATGAATCTAATGTAACAGATAAGGATGCCTACAGATATATCAAATTAATACACTATCCAAACATCCAATGATGATTTCATTGCATTTGGTTTTAGCAAAAATTTAAGTTCCGGAGGACATTGGATCAACAGTCAAAAAAAACTAGGTCAAATATTTTTAGGAAGATTTGTAAAAATACTTAAACTTACATGATATTCATATATTGGATTTTGAAAAAAAATAATAATAATAAAAATTTAAGAAAGAAAAAAGATAAATCCAGTCAAGAAAAGGGATGATACATAAGTTAAAAAACAAAAACTAAAAAAAATAGTTGGAGCATTAAGCATTTTTCATATTTGTATGATAAACAGTTTGTGAATCCTGATCACCATCAAGGCTTCTGTGTTGCTCACTTGTTTTAATGGATGCTTGGATGCAAGTTCCTGATGACCCATCGGAACTGGAACTGGATCATCAGATCCATTTCAATGTGTATACAAGCAAAATCATCAAACCCAGGATCACTTTCTAATGCCATTATGTAGTTGATCCCCCAGTTGTGCATTCTACTCTTGTTCAAAAAAAAAAACCTTACATTGATGTCCATGCATGGGACCAAATTGATCATAAGAATTTCCCACAGCTTTGTCTGAACACCATTAAGTACTCAAATGCCCCAAAAATCCCCATGTCAAAATAACAAACCCTAATTAAGTAAGAATTCATAAATTATTATCATACACAATATTTACAAGTTGTGTTGCATAATCAATTAGTCCTGATCGATCTTAACAAAAGGGATTGAGGTCAAGACACATGCCCTCAAAACCACACACATAAAACAAAAAATAAAATAAAATATAAAAGTCAAATCCGAAGAAAAGTGAGGGTGATTCAGTTGAGGCCAAGAAAATCAGAAGCCGACCTAGCCATGATCGTGGCGAATTCATTGAAGCTAATAACGCCGTCGCCATTGGTATCGGCCTCCCTCATCATATCCGATAATTCCCGGTACGTCAACGGGTGACCCATTTTGGCCATGGAGCCGGCGAGCTCGGCGGCGGTGATGTAGCCGTTGCCGTCGCGGTCGAAGGAGCGGAAGACCTCCATGAGCTGCTCCTGGTTTATGAGGACCTCCTCGTTGATGTCGGGGAGGATGGCGGTGACCAGCTCGTCGAACTCGATGGCGCCGTTGGCGTTGGCGTCCATGTTGGCGAGGAGGGCGTGGAGCTGGTCGCCGCTGGGCTTCAGGCCCAGGGACCGGAGGAGGGCGGCCAGCTCCAGGTGGGTCAGGCTGCCGTCGGAGTCCATGTCGAACCGCTTAAAGATGTCGTTCAGCTGCTTCAGCTGATCGCCGTGGAGCGTAGTAGCCATCATGTTCATCTTAATGGGCCAATGGCTAAGCCCAATAAGAAGAAGAAACTGACACAATTCAAGAGATCTAGAGAGGGAGAAGAAGAAGAAACAGAATGGGGTTGTGGCCTGTGGGAGTTATTTTTTGGTTGCTTAATTTGCTTTTTTATTTCTTTTGGTGTGTTGCTCTAAAAACTTTTTTAATCAATTGTCTTTGATTTTTCTGTGAGAAATGTTCCGCTTAGTTTCTGTTCATCTGAAACCGCGTTGCACTCAATTTTTCATGCGCGTTATAAGTCATATGAATCAATGTGCATAACTGCATGCTACTTACTAGGGGCACTTTGGTAATTAACTCCACGGTATTAATAACCATATTTAGGACTTAAAACCTTTGTTGTACTATTTTGGTATGGAGAATTTATTTGGGTCAATTTTGGTTTGGCATACAAGTCAAAGGTTTTCAACTAAATCCACCGCGTTAGCCCCGGCCCCCAAGTCAACATAGACCCCATAATTAAGGAGGATTAAGTAATAAGTTAATTAATTAACTTCATATTGTTTCCACGTAGAACATATTTGGTGGGTTACAATTCTGTTGCTCAAATCGAGAAATTATTTTGTATAACCGATACACCGTTACGTAGTATAATCAATCTAATGTGTCATAATATAAATAAATATTTATACCGTACTAATATAAATATATCATCCAATAATACTTTTACACTTTAGATTAATACATCATATAATAGTGTATCAGATACACCCAACAATTTTTCAATGAAACCAATGACATTTTTGAAAAACCATGGAATTTCTGTGAAAATGACATTCGTTTTCTTATAAATAAATAAAAATAAACATGTAGATTTGAATGATAACAGAGATATCATTTAAGCATCTAAGTCTTTGATACGTAGATGATGTCATATAGGATGTAACATCATTGGCAGGCTGAAATTAAACTCAATTTAACCAGCACCTTCCAGAATATGTTCATCAATGGCTACCTGAGTTGTAGAAATTGTTATTCTATAATTAAATGAATAGCCAGAATAATATATTCAATGGCCATTTGAGAAAAGCTACTCTGTGTTATGATTAATAGCTGACAGGGCCAATCATTTCAATCAAATGATACTGTAAAAAGCTAGTATCCAATTCCTGTACATTGGCTAAATGATGAGTTGGCGAAAAACCCAATTCTCCTCTACCCCAAAAGCTTCCAAATGCAAACTCTCCTTTCTGGGACAACTCCTCCAGCACCTTGTCAACCTCCTCCAAACAACATCTGCAACTATGGACTGTGTCTATGGATCTTATTGACTCTCCAAGAATACTTACAAAGTCATTTTGACACTGAGTATCTAGCATTTCTCTTCCCACAATAATCTGTCTTCTCTTTCTTTGTTGAAGCTTCTTCATGGTGTACTCTCTTGTCTTTCTGATCAACTTGCAAGGAAGCTTGAACAAGATGAAGATGGTGATTTGGAGGATTAGGCACTGGCAGCAACAGGAAATGACAACACAATCTGCCGCAAGCATGTTGCAATCTTCCATGGTTGTGAAAGTCAGGAGAAAAGGGGTGGTGGTGGTGAAGAAAAGAGTTTAAAGAAATCATACCCTGATGACCCTGTTAAGGGAATCAGTTCCTTTTCCTCCTGGGAGGTAATAGGAAGGGTGAAGCAATTGCCAATTAGAATAGATGGTATGTGGCAGACAGGCAGAGAGCTTAAAAGGCTGTACACATGAGTCATGCCTTCAATCATTGTCTTATCTGAATGAAACTGTAGCCTCTAGCAGGGGCTATCCAATATAATAGAATATAGGATGTGAAAGGAATACATATGCTGTTATTACTTGGCTTCTACTTGTCTTTCAAAGATAGTCCTCTCTCCCTTTCTGAGAAGACTTGCAAGCAATTAAATATTATTTGCAAATCCATCGGCTGCCATAGCTTTCTTCACATATACCCTGTAGAGCTTCTCCTTTCTGCTAATCTGCTCTATGGTTTTCTTGGTAATCTTTTCAACATCTTTAACATGTGAAAGTTTTGTAAAACATCTGATTCATCCTAGGAAGGTATTCCGATTAAATTGTCGCTTATCCTGTTTGCAATTGAAAGATGACTTTACGTATTTTTGTTTGAGATTGTAGCATATAATGTAAATTATATTGAAACAGTGAAAACAAAAGAGCGAAGAATAGCATCAGCAGTTGACAAAATTGAATTATTACTTTTATAACACCACTATAAATATTGGCCGATGCAAAAAGATCATAGGCTGAACAATTACAAGGGCAGAAAAATAGCCCTGCAGAAACTTGTATACTATACTTGGAATCTAAAAGTGGACCTTTACAGGAAGAAGGGTATGGGTTTCAGTCTCTATATCTGATGCAGTCAATTCCAGTTGCAGACAGATCAGGGTCCCAGCTGGGCCAACTCCATATCTAGCTCAATTTGGCAAACCCCTATAGTTCAGTATGAATATATGTATCCCAATATTTACTATGCCTCTCACCTATTCCCGCTACCTTCGCTAAAAAAATCTGTACTGTAATTTTGACTACCAAATGCCATTCTCCGGAACAATCTAATTTCAGCCGATTGTTGTGCCGAGTCAAATGCCTCACTTTCCCCCACTCTCATTCCATTGGTTAAATCGGAAGTAGCCCAACTATCGAAAGCTCTAACAACCTGAGGAGTGTAAGAATGGTAAGAATGATGATTTCACCATACCCAAGTGTGAGGATCAAATTAAATAAGAAAATATTTTCAGCTTCTTATTACCTGTCCCATTCGTGGTCTCTTAGCAGATGAATGTCTCACACAAGCAGCAGCAACCTCAATCATTCTGAACAATTCGCTTTCAACATAGTTCTTTTCAAGCCTTGGATCTACCAAACCTTCAAATTCCTCATTATCAAGAGCATAACTCAATTGCGGCCGAGCCTGGAAAGCAAAATGGACCCTCTTGTCAGGAAAGCTTGACCTTAGAACATTCAATTGGTTGACTATACAGCTGTGAGGATCTAATTTAATAAATTTAGACTTCCATAAAATGAGATACGAAATATCAAAATTTTATAAGTAAAAAGAAGTAAAATCAATATAAATGTTGGCATATGCTATGTTCAGTAGAGAATAGAACATATGACAAGATTAATGCATTAAGTTTACCCATTCAACTAGACTCTCATCTCCCAAGGGTTGGGATGAATCCACAGGCTTCCGTCCAGTAATCAACTCCAGAAGCACAACTCCAAAAGAGTACACATCAGATTTGTCAGTCAGTTTACCACTTGATGCATATTCAGGGGCCATATATCTGAAAATCAACCGGAATCAATATATCATCTCGCATGAAAAGTATGTTATTTGTGATGACAGTATACTTTAAAATATAGAAGATTCCTCAAGAATAGGTCTGATAAAGGTGGAAATGAAATGGACTGATACTAGATTGCTGACATACCCAAAAGTTCCCATGACACGTGTGGTTATATGTGTATTTGCATCAAGAGCTAATTTGGCAAGTCCAAAATCTGAAACCTGGAAAGTAAAAGGAGGAAAGCATGAGCTACAATCTAACTGAAAGAAGTACTGAAACGTACTCAGAAAGCATTATGTATACCCGAGCTTCAAAGTTGTTATCTAAAAGAATGTTCGATGACTTTATATCCCTGTGAATAATTCGAGGATGGCCTGATATTATAGAAAATAAAACAAATTTCGTCAATAAAAAGTTTCCAGATAAAATTATGTAACCCAACAACCTATTGTATGAGGATGTCATAACTCAAACTTTCAATAGGGTGGGAAAAGCTAAAATTATTATATTTTAATAGATAAATTATATAAAGGACAGTACTTGGGTCACCCCTTGGGGGTACCCCAAGGTCACCCCACCCCCCAAAATCGCAATTTCGGTAATGTCGGTGCATGATCAGAACCGTTCACTTTTTAGATCATCTCTACAAAAAATCAACTCAATCGAAAATTGTTTGGTTATATAATTGTTGTCGATTAAATAGAAAAAATCAATGGTTTGGTCAAAAAATCACTCTTTAATCGGAAACCATCGATTTTTTCTACTTAATTGACAACAGTTATATAACTAAACGATTTCCGATTGATTTGATTTTTTGCAGAGATGATCTTTAATAGGTTATCTAAAAAGTGAACAGTTCGATCATGCACTGGCATTGCTGAAATCGAATGGCATTGCCGAAATCGGAATTGGGGGGGGGTGACCTTGGGGTACCCCCAAGGGGTGACCTAAATACTGTCCTTATATAAAACAGGTGAAACTATCTTTGATATTCTATGGAAATGGAAGTACACTCGGCTATTAGAATCCATAAACTAAAGCTATTAATATCCAGAAACTAAGGGTAGATAATTACAGTCTTCATGAAGATAAGCGATCCCACGGGCTGCACCAGCAGCAACCTTAACACGTGTTGCCCAGTCCAGAACTGACCTACCTTCCCCTGAAAATTGCAATGGGAAAAACATGAGATTTATACAACCATTATCATTAACTGATTCTTAAAAGCTCCCTTATAGATTTACCATGGAGATGGAAATAAAGGGTATTGTTAGGGACATAGTCATAGACAAGCAGCCTTCGGTCCTCAGAAATGCAGTAGCCCACCATAGAAACCAAATGACGGTGGTGTATGCGACTGATAGTCTCAACTTCGGCTTTGAATTCTCGCTCACCTTGACCCCCACCAATTTTTAGTTGTTTTACTGCCACCTCTTTCCCATCTGGCAGGCATCCCTTATAAACAAGACCAAATCCACCTTCACCCAAAAGATGCTGAGATGAAAAACCATTTGTGGCCTTAGCTAGTTCTTCAAAGGTAAACCATGGTCTTGAATTGCCTAGTCCAGCTGGTTCTGCAGGAGAATTCACGAAATCGCTGCCAGAACGACTTCCAACAAGGGGAGCTGAAGAATGCATCTTCAGGAAGGATGAATCTGGAAACAAGTTACAAAGCCCTTCATTATTCATTGGTTTGGCCTCAACCTTGTATTTCATTTTACATTTTCCGAAAGCCTGCTAACAATGTGGATAAAAACAACATATACAATGGTTTATATGATCCAATCAATTTAACCTATTCCTGAGTTGTAATGACTAAATAAATACATAAAACAGTACATTGAATTTATTGTAATTTAGAAACATTAAACAGAAGAGGTTCAAAGGAACTTCCAATCATATCCAAAGAGATATATAATCTTTATAACATTGCAGCAAATACATCAGTTGGAGAGGTAAGACATTATGATACCTAGATACTAATCCACATTCAAATGAAGTCTTTAAATTCATGGCACTGTATGGCTATAGCCTATGCCAGATGAAGGAAAGCATGTGTAAGAAGGAAGCTCAAAGATTCAAGTACTCATACTTGAAGCATCCATATCCTTGGTAAGGTGACATGCTAAAATTACTGAGATGCCAGAAAAGGGGAAAGAAATTAAATGAATAAAATAATAAAGAAACAATGATGTTGTGTATGATAGAAGTTACCTGAACTGGGGTAAGAACCCAGAGGGGATGACACAACATAACCTCCAAGCCCAGGAACCTTTTTCTTTTGCTTCCTCATGCACCATACAAGCAATCCAATGAGGCTAAGCACTATTACCCCTACCACTACACCAATTGCCACTGCACCTCCAGTACCAATGCCCCCATTACCTGTGGCATTTGAACTTTGTGGTGGTGGAGAAGCATGTGAGGGAGGAGGTGGGGGTGCTTTTCTGGGAGGTACTGATGCTGGTGGAGGAGGTGAACTTTTGGGTGGCACAGATGCTGGAGGTGGGGGTGAACTCTCTGGTGGGTCTGATGATGGTGGTGGTGGGGTTGAAGTTTCAGGGGGCCTTGATGATGGAGGTGGAGGTGACTTCTCAGGTGGCTTTGATGATGGTGGTGGTGGTGGTGAAGTTTCAGGGGGTCTTGAGGATGGAGGTGGAGGAGACTTCTCAGGTGGCTTTGATGATGGTGGGGGCGGTGAAGTTTCAGGTGGCCTTGATGATGGAGGTGGAGGTGAACTCTCAGGTGGTTTTGCCGATGGTGGTGGAGGTGAACTCACGGGTGGGCTGGATGGTGGTGGCGGGGGTGAACTTGCAGGTGGATCAGATGTTGGTGGTGGTGGGGGAGGTGGGCTTTTTGGTGGATTTGATGATGGTGGGGGTGGAGAATCAGATGTTGGTGGAGGTACATTGGATGAAGGTGGTGGTGGTGAGGTTGGTGGATCAGATTGTGGGTTTGGAGGAGGTGATTGTGTAGGTACCGGTGGGGGTGAATTAGGAGGGGGTGATGATGTGGTTGGAGGAGGAGATGATGGAACAACAGGGGGAGGAGACTGAGGTGGAGGAGATTGAGTTGCGTTGTTAGAGGAATCTGGTGAATCCACATTGGGCTGAGAAGATGGGGAAGATGTAGGATTGGTTGGAGGAGGAGGAGAGGAGGGCTGTGGTGGTGTGCTAGTTGAGGATGATTGTGGTGGTGGTGTAGAGGTGGAGGAGGGTGATGGTGTGGAAGTAGTATTAGAAGCTGCTGGCACCGCCGACGGAGATGGCGATGTGGTGGCCATCTATTTGGAACCAAATCCAGTGATGGATCATATAACTCGTATATCACAACCTTCAAGCCATCATGGAATTTTCAATTTTTCACAAAATCCACAGCTTCCATACAGAAGCCAAAACTTTGAGCAAAACCCAGTGAACAATTTCAAGTCTTTATCAAACCAAAAGTTCCAAACTTCAAAGACTGAAATTCCCTATCACCAAACTTCACCAACCAAACACTTACAAAAGCCAAAACTTTGAGCAAAACCCAGTGAACAATTTCAAGTCTTTATCAAACCAAAAGTTCCAAACTTTAAAAACCGAAATTCCCTATGACCAAACTTCGCCAACCAAACACTTCCCATCCATCATCAAACCACAATTTTCTTCTGGAGCAAAACCCAGATCACTGAACTCTTTCGGAGCAAAACCCAAGTCATCTAACAGGTTTTCAACACAACAGAGATGACTCTAAGCAAGTTTTCAAGCAAAACGCAGATCACTAAATTCCAAGTGGAAGATATTTATGCAAAGTTCAATTATTGATCTTTCTCTAATGTGAACAGTTCAGAAACCCAAAATCTTGAGACTTGAGAGAGCAAATGCAGCAACAACAGCTATAGCATAAAAAATGGTGACAAAAAGCAAAACCCAAATGCTAAAATCCTAAAAAGCCTTACCTTTCTTTCCACCAACCCTTTTACTTCTTCAACGACTAACAAAGCCAAACGAAACCATACTCTATTACTCTTTCCAAGTTGCGGCCAGTCTTGATTCTTGAAACTTCCTTGTGGGTGTCTCAACTGGGCATTGGAAGCTCAACACAGGGACACGGATTGTGGGGTCACAAATGCTAAGAGATGTATGTGAAAACGACCCCCAAAGAATAATTACTGTCAAGCAGTTTATTTGGTTTTTCTTTCTCTGTCTTATAATTGTTTTGCTTAAAAAAAATTCATTATCATAAAATTCAAAGAAGAATCATAATCAATTAATCATAAATATCAAATATAAATATGGACATCCATATGGACCATATGTTTGGCTTTTTGTAACGTCCAATTCAGTACTACGCAACGTAAACGCACTTCTACTGTTCAAATTGGTCAGCGCTAGGGGTGGGTACGGTGTGGTTCGGCTCACTTCACTCTGAGAACCATGCACCGCGCCATAAATGTTTTCTCGGTGTGGTTCGGTGTTGTAAACCGAACAAATTAGAGAAAAACCAAACCAAACCAAACCATTGCAAAGACGGTTTGGTTCGGTGCATGCACGGTTTTAAAATAAATACAACCTACTTAAAACAAAGTTAAGAACCTACTTAAAAGTTAAAACAAATACAACCTGCTAAACACTTAAAAGTTACTAGTTTACTACAACAACAAAAATAACTACAAGTCTACAACCAAACAAAGTTAAGAATCTGCTTTCTTAATTTCTTTAGGCATTACAAGCCAACCAAACAAAGTTAAGAACCTGCTTTCTTAATTTCTTTAGATTTGTCTGATGACTTGAATCACTTGTTGAGTGAATGTCTTCTTTTTTTTTGGTTGGAGAGTGAATGTCTGAATGAATATGTGATTTACTGATTTTGTCATTTTTTATTTTTGTTTTTGGTCTATTGACTTATTGAGTATTGAGTCTATTGACTCTATTCTAATATTACAGACTTTACACTATTAATTATTTAATTAGTTTAATTTAGGTATGCCACTGTCTGATGAGTGATGAGTGATTTCTAAGTGATTTTGTGATTTTTAATTTGTTCTTTTTGTTTTTGGTCTATTACAGTATTTATGTATTACTCTATTTGTTTGGTTTTTTTTTTATTTTTTCTATTTTAGTTATTTGGGGTTTCGTTTGGGTAGATTGGGGTTTCATTTGGAGTTTTGGCAAATTGGGGTTATATCTAATATAAGATTATAATATGTAACTATATATATTATATAATCTATTTGTTAGTCTATTTGTTTGGTTTTTTTAATTTATTTTATTTGGCATTTCGTTTGGGGTTTGGGGAGATTGGGGTTTCGTTTGGGGTTTGGGTAGTAGGGGTTTCATTTGGAGTTTTGGCAAATTGGGGTTATAAGTTCTATCTAATATAAGATTATAATTTGTAACTATATATATTATATAATCTATTTGTTGGTCTATTTGTTTGGTTTTTTTAATTTATTTTATTTGAGGTTTCGTTTGGGGTTTGGGAAAATTGAGATTTCGTTTGGGGTTTGGGCAAATTTGGGTTATAAGTTATAACTATATATAAGATTATATATAAGTATATAACTACTATAGAGTAATGAGTATAGTATATATATAACTATATTCTACTATAGTATATACTAGTATACTACTATAATTATAGATTACTTATATAGTTATATATAACTATTGTAGTATGTATACAACTATATCCTAAGTTACTAACTATATAGTTATATACTAAGTTTATATATAACTCTATATGCATAAAACATTATTATATAGACTATAGACTATAGAGTATATAGAAATAGAATACACTAATTTGATTATATAAGATATAACTAAAATTATATACTAAAACATTATTATATATAATATTAAACTCATAGGGTTATATAAAATATATTTTAGGGTCTAAAATAAAAATGTATAAAATGGGTATAAAAATGTATAAAATGTGAACAAAAATGTATAAAATGTGCATAAAAATATATACTTATATTTTTTAAAAATTACTCGGTTTGGTTCGGTTTGGTTCGGGTTAAATGAGCATAAAACCAAAACCGAAACCGTCCATATACGGTTTGGTTCGATTTTCTCTTACGGTGTTGACTTTTCGGTCAACTCGGTTTTTTTTCGGTTTTTTTACGGTGGGTTTGGTTCGGTTTTTCGGTGCGTCGGTTATTATGCCCACCCCTAGTCAGCGCTCTTTAAATCTTTGGAATTTGGAATTTTGGACCTTTTCCACTTTTTCTTTTTTAGTTTTTTCAACCTTTTCCACTTGTTTGTCTTCATAATTATAAATAAATCAGTATTATAAAGTTTATTTCCTACCTAATAAATTTATGTTATAACTTTTAAGTTTTATCTCACTGAATTCTAGTAAAACTTAAGATTCTTTACAAATAATAAAATTTGAATATAAAATCTATCAGTTTCTTACTCGTCCCAATAAGCTAAATTATACATTAAAATATAAAAAATTTGAAGAAATTTGTCAGGTATGATCTACTATATAAGATTTATAAAATACATTGATTGAAAAAAACAAAATCATATTGGGGTTTATGTAAGCAGTCATATACACTTGTTTGTAAAATATCTAAATTTCATAAAACTCCATGTAACTTTAGCATTGTACCATTCATAATATGATTAAATTAATAAGAATCCCACCTCCCTTAAATGTTGATTTTGTCCTTAAACACAGTTTGGCCGTGTAATAAACAAATAGAACAATCAGTCATTTTACTTAATATACCTGTACTTTTGGACTTTTCTTTTGGATCCCCGAGTTTGACTGCATTCTTTAATGCCAAGAAATCCAGCTTAATTATAGTTTCTATTTATCTTATTTTAATATGTTTATTGAGAATTTCGTTAACAGAGCACTGTATATATGTCCTTCATAAGAAGAGCTCAGAGGACAACATTTTCTTTGTTCTTTACTACAGAGAATTTACTACCAATTAATCAATATTTGTTTTGAGAGATTATGGAATTTACTTACATGGGGTGCTTTGCTTAATTAGCACACAGTATTGGGTATTAGTGGGTTTAATCTGGTGGGGTCAGCATGGAGTAAGAGATCTGTTTGTTTGTTTGCTTGTTAAAGAAAAGTGATTTATTAGTAAGAACAAAACTTACCTATCCCTGGGATGCCACCTGTGTGGTGTCACCATAGTAAGCATCCAGACAATAAAGTGGGTTTCGTGGAGGATGTCTGGCTGAAATGGCAAGAAAATTTGAAGTTGGTGGTGGGTCATCATGTACTCTCTGCCTCTCTCTAATCTAATTATTCTCGTATCTTTTTTCTGCAGTTTTGTTTGGTGCCCCGTGAAGCAGAGCCTCCCCCACCAGTTGCTGTTCTGGATTAATCGTGAGTTTACTCTATTTTAAAGCTACCATCATATCATATGACATCGTTACACCTAAAACTATGCACTTTTCTTCTCCTTTTTGTTACATATTTGACACATTAAATTTATAATTTAAAAACATAACATGTTAAACTATTTAATTAAAATACGTTTTTATAATACAAAATATTATGTTTGCCAATATGTATATAATAAAAATTTATTTAATTAAATTGTTTAACATGTTACAATCTTATGTTGTTATATTATTAGTTTTGATCGCATCAATATCTAAAGTCTAATGGGAATATCTTTCTTTGTTGCTAACAGTAAGATATGATAAAGGGAAAGGGGAACTAGTCGAGAGGCGTGGTGGCAAGAAAAGTAAAGGCGACCAAAGATTTGAAGCACACGTTTGCATTAATGTGGAGCAAATGGATGAGGAAGGCTTAGGCCAATGAGTGTGAAAAGCACATGTACACTGAACGAGTGAACGTGAACCTCCCTAGTCCACTCCACGCGCATTGTAGCAAATTTAAGGCTCACATCGCAGATTCTTCTACTACATAATTGTAGGATACCACGTGTGATAGAAACTTGTAGACAGAGTCTGGAGGGATGGGGTTGAGTTAATGAGTTGGGTTGGATTGGTCAGCCCATCCCAGTTACCAAATCTTAAGCTTTTGCTACTTCCAAATCAGGGTTATGTTGCAGAATATTCTTATTCCTTGCAATAATTAACATTATCCCATTCATTTTCTTTCCTCACTTTATTCAGGAGAAGGAAAAAGCAAGAATTAAATTCTTGTCATGGAAGTGGTTATGTTACCAAAAATTAGAGATTCAGACGAAAGTGCACTGCGTAATGGCGTTATGCTAAACTGACCGGTGCCTTTATGCTTCATCGAGTATTTTTATTAAAATGCTAGAATATTTCAATTCCTCTGTTTGGATTGGGGAATAACCGAACAAGATAACCTTGTGGTTCTCTGAGAACTAGATTAAGCTCGAGATGCACAATCCAACTATGCAAGTTTGTTGTGGGAGAAGTTGATTTTTCAATTTTTCAGGACATCTCTAATTTATGAAAAAAGAGAAACTGACTATTCGGAAATTCAAAATGTGAAATACAGAAATAACTTGGAAGTACAAAGGGCAATTCCCACAGCTACCATTGATACGCCAACTACCTTGTTGAGTGTCCAATTCAGGCAGCAGCTTCACCTATTTGAAATTGTCATACCTTTTCTTACATCTGGATCTCACAGATGTATCACCTTTGGTTGCATAGCTGCCAACTGCAGATCCAATTGGTTACTCTGGCATACAGTATCCTTGTTTTCCTACTATCTGAGAGGACGAAAAAAATGGTGAACAAGGAAAATGCATCTGGGCAGCCACAAAGAGAGACGTAAATCAGTTACGAGTCTTGGCCAACCATGACTTTCTTCTAGAAATGATCTCAGCTGCCCAACTCTTTCCTAGTTCAGTCTGAAATTTTCCTGAGAAAAAAAAAATTGTAAACAAAAAATGATGGTTAAGAAGTACAAATAGCAGAAATCAGAAATTTCCTACGGTAACATCAAATAGTTGAATCTACCTGCTGTTGAAATGAAAAACTCATCCAGCACTTTTCCATGTTCTGTTATGGGATTAAGAATATCAAAATGGATGATCAGAAAGCCAAAAAAGTTACAGCAATAGAATTGAAACACTTACCCATTTCGTATTCCAATGCTTGCAGAATCATTTCAACCTGAACAGAGTTACATAACCATATTAAAAGAAGGGGTACCTTAATGAATAACTCACATCTGCATGCAAGCACGTAGCACATATTTAGTAAGATTATGAGAAATAAAAGTAACCATTAGAAAACACCATAAATTACATAGATAACTGTAGTTCATATTTC
Source organism: Dryas octopetala (assembly GCF_963921425.1). NCBI lineage: Eukaryota > Viridiplantae > Streptophyta > Magnoliopsida > Rosales > Rosaceae > Dryas > Dryas octopetala. Next base: position 29,293,852 of record NC_141367.1, on the reverse strand, counting down.
ATTTAGATGCCTTTTATATTGAAACATGTTAATACAACATTTATGTGAGCGTTACTATATACATACTTTGTCAAAATCTTTCACAAGATTAGCCTCTATGGAAGAATTATTTTCATACTCCGCCCATAGTTCTTGGATCTCTTCAGCTGCAGATAAGAATGTTTACAGTTAATACAATGAAAACAGAGAATATTTTTAGATATTCAAAGAATTCCATGAAAATAAGAATTAGTGATCACCCCTCATCCCTCCACCAAGAACTGTGCACATTTCATTCAAAGCTTCTTGCTCCATTCTGCTCTTTTCTGCTTTGGGTACACCATCAGATGGTGTTATATCCCCAACAATAGCTAAGAATAGTCCAAACACCAATCAAATATCAAAACCCCATAATATATATACATATATAAATATGTGTGTGTGGATGTAAGTGCATAGGTATTATGTAGACAGACCGATGCACACCTGCGCATGAACACTGCAATGACAATTTTTACAACCAAACACACTCTAAAGTAATAACAAAATAAAAATTAGTAAAATGATAACCAACAATCCATATTCCGTAAAAAGGTTGCATTTCTTCAACCTCTGGAGCTCATCCCTTCGTTCGGTTCCAGGGTTTGCTGGAATCTCCGGAATTTTCTCAGGTAATTATGAGTACGAATTGATTCATTTATTGATGGGGTTGAGAGAGCTTAAGTTGGTTGATAACGCTAGAAACCTATGAAGTACACAATCTACCCCAATACCACCCCAACTGTATTAGCATATGAATCAAGAACCATGAGCTTTTTCTGGAAACTTCATTTCAGACCAGCGAGACAAACATTGACACATACCACTTCATTCATTATTATCTTTTTCCTAAACAGTATATTCCTTATAATGCTAAAGCACAGTTTTTCCATTTTCAAACTAATAGTCTTAGTATCATCATAAAGTAGCATCATTTCATTACAATGAACTTAAAAGCATGGAAATTTTTATGCCTATTTATTTCAAATCTGTTTCTTATGTAGACTAACCTTGAACTTCAAATTTGAATATGTAATATTGAAATATTGTGAAAGAACAAGGAAACAAAAGATACCTTCTGCAATGTCATGCACGATTGCTATCTTAATACACCTGTTCAAATAAGGGCACGCAAGAAAGAGGTGGAAACGACAATTAGATACTACAGAAAAAGGTCCAAGTGACATATTAATTACCAGTGCAATCCAGCAAGATCAATTAGAAAATGATAAAGAGCACAAGCCATATATAGCATTACAAAGTCCAACCTTTCTCTATTCAAGCCAGGAAAGTCGCCAGCAATCAAAGCCATCAAAGCCATGCGGTACATATGATCAGCGATTGACTCAGGACCCTTTATTCCATGATTGACCCAACCCTTCCTTTTTGTGGTCTACAAGAGAGAGATGAACATCGTGGATCTCTCAAACCCATATCACAAAGACATATTATAGACCACTATTATTACCTCGTATAAAGCATTTTGTTCTTTATTATGAATACATATCATAGTTTTAAAACTAGACCCTTTCCCAACAAGTCATATCCTTCACAATCCAATTCAATTCCTCCAATTTGATTCAATAATTATTTTAAAAAATTAGGGCATCCAACTTGGTTATGGAAATCATTACCTAAGCATTACTATAACTACAATTGATTTTCCCAGCAAGGTGAGAAGCAGTGAAAACAAACTGCTTCATGAATGATATTCATAAACTAAATACCCAACAACTGCAGTTCAATTCCAGCATCCACTTAAGCTTTGGTTGGTAACTCAAAAAATTCAAAACGAAATAAACATCTATGATTTCTTCTCATTGGTTAGCTCCCACCTAATATCGATAGTGGATATTTATCTCAGTTTGCCACAAAAATTTTCAATCTTAAACAAACAGTTCTACAAATTTTCCTTTTATTTTCTATTACTTAATTTTCTCGGTAACCAGACACATAAAATAGAAACATAATTACTGCATACCTTGAGACGATGACACAATGTGAGAAAATCGATGGCAGAGGACGAGCCCGACGACCCGATCGAAGCTTTGGAGTCGTCCAAACTCGGCGGCCGCTTGGATCCCAAGCCGTCCGGAGAGGGCGTCTGGCATCGAACGGAGACGAGCCTGGCGGTCGGGTATGCGGTGCAAAATCCGGGTCTGGAGAAGGTCCGATTGAAGGAGGCGAGAGGCGAACGAGAAGGAACAGAGCGGCTCAGCTGAGTCGCACAGCCAGTCGGTGAATTAACTGCCATAATTGTCGAGATTGATACCAACAAGAAGCTTTCTCAGCTTCTTTTGTTTATTTTGGTTCTAACAAAAAAAAGAATTATTTTGTTCTTTTGGTCAAAAAAGTTTGTTTGCTTTGCGAACATCAATTTGGGAACTTAAATGTGGCATAGAAGATTATCGAGTTAATTACACTTACACATTTGAGGTTTATCGTATTTTCACATATACTTCCTGGAGTTTTAATAATTACACATACACTTCCTGAGGTTTTAAAACTGCTGCATATAACCCCCTACAAGAAAAAAAATAATAATAAAAAAGAAAATATTTGTATTCAGGTTGGACCTTACACCTTGAATAATCTTATTAGGTTATTTAATCTCTTAGCATGCTTTTTTGCATAATTTCTCATCATTTTCGTCTCACTATAGGGGGTTATATGTAACAGTTTTAAAACCTCAGGAGGTGTATGTGTAATTATTGAAACCCCAGAGGATGTATGTGAAAAGACGATAAACCTTAGAGGGTATAAGTGTAATTACTTCATTCCCTCAATTAATTGTTGAATAGCAGATTATCTTCTTTTTTCCAATTAATTCTTGAATAAGGCATGTCCAATTGAAAACTCTTTTTTTTAAAAAAAAAAATCCTTAAATGTGGCATACCTTATTGAAGACTCTCTCATTCTCTTCGACTAATTCTTGAATGGTCATGCCCAACGGAAGATTCCCTCCCCCTTTTCGACTAATTCTTGAATAGGCATGCCCAATTAAAGACTATATGCGACTAATTCTTCAATTAGGCATGGCTAAATGAAGACTCTCTCCCTTTTTCATAATAATTATAGAATGGGGCATGCACATTGAAGACTCTCTCCCTCTTTTCGACTAATTATTCAATGGGGCATGCCCAATGGATGACTCTCTCTTTCTCTCCAACTTAGTCTTGAATGGGCATGCCCAATGAAAGACTCTATCCCTTTTTCCGACTAATTTTTGAATGGGCATGCTCCATTAAAGACACTTTCTTTTCTTGCTCTTTGACAAATTCTTGAACGAAGCACACCAAATGGAAGTCTTGCTCCATTTCTCCTGCTAATTCTTGAATAGGCATGCCTTATTAAAGACTTTATCTCCCTCTTTTAAACTAATTCTTAAATGAGGCATGCCCATAGGAAGACTATCTCCCTATCTTTTTATGGGCATGCCCAATGGAGGACTTTTCCTTTATTTTTGACTAATTCTTGAATGGGGCATGCCCTATTGAAGACTCTCTCACTCTCTCCAACTAATTCTTGAATTGGAATACCCAATGTTAGACATTATCCCTCTCTTCGACTAATTCTTGATTAGGGTATGCCAAATGGAAGACTCTCTCACTTTTCCCGACCCTTGACAACCTCCCCTTCTTGTAGGCAAGAGAGAAACATAACTACATAAGGATGAGGGGCAGGAGAGGTGTGCACACCGGTGGTGAGGCCGCAACATCAGAAAAGTAGGTGGTTGGGTACGAGAGGGAGGGTGTTGTTAGGTGGGGGGTTGGGTTTTTTTTTTTTTTGGCAGTTAAGGCCTTAAGGTTAAAGTTGGTAAAATATAGAAAAAAAAAAAAAACAATATTCTGGAGTTTTGAAAGCAAACAAGGTCCTTTTATAATTTTCCTATTAATTTTCTCTCATTTAGTGCAAACTGCATGGGCTAGGCTTAGGGATGTGTGTTTACTTCTGTTTTGGCCTTCAACAAATTATGATTTGACCATTAATCAGCTTCATAGGAAAAAGTTTTGAATGAGGCAGCCGTGCCATGTTTATGACCATCCAGTTGCACCATACACGTGGCATCTCTGCCGGACTGAGAAATATCTCATTTCATAGATGGCTTAATTGTGTACGTTTTTACCATTTAGTTAATTCTCATTTTACTATTTAAATATTTATTTATTTTATTATTTAAATATTTATTTGTTTTACTGTATCATCTACAACTATTCTATGTATCTCACTTTACATTTTTTAGTGCATTCTGTCAACTAATCTATTAATTTTGGGGACAAAAATATCTCTATCACATCAGCATTTTTTACGATTTGGATGACAAAATAAACAAAAAATTATAAAGTTGAACATAAAAATAGTTGTAAGTGATAAAATAGGACAAATATATATTTAGATGATAAAGTAAAAATCAAGTGAAATTATGTACGGGCAAAAACATAATTAAGCCTTTCCTAGATTCTCAAAATTGATTTGGTTTGAACTTTCCTATGCTGCCATGTGGTGCCATTTGGACAACGTGTAAAACAAGATCTTGGTCTTTTACGTGGAATTCGTGGACTTTAATGTTGAACCCAAAAAAATAATAATAATTGACCATCTCAATCACTCAAATGCATTATTTCCCCTTCAACGTACGTAGGTAAATGGTTGTGGGTTTGTTCGGTTGTGACAATAACAATTGAATTTTCTATTGAACTTCCACTTGACCCCAAGAAAAAAAAAAAACTCTTTCTTTTTCATGAAAACAATTTAATCGTACGAAGGGGATGAACAGGCCAATTCGATCTTAATTACTTAATTGCGGCCATTTGCCCTCCATTCATATATTCAGACAATAATTCATCAATTTTACGTAGTTTGTGATATGAATTCTTTTATGCCTATGATGTTCCACATGGACTATGATTAATAGATTAGACGACTAATTTCCAATCAGAAACTAGTCCAAGATGTTGTATTTTTCTATATATTGTGGGCCTAACACATTTATTACACATGATTTGGTCCCTTACAAATCACTTCCGTGGCTCCAGATTCTAGTTATGCATCGTTGGTCTTTAATTAATTTGTATACATATCTTAGGGATTCTGAGATCAAAACTGAGGATATTATTGAATGCTTCTGTACTTGTTATTTCCACAATCTTATATATGATAAGGCTATGAAACATACAGTCACAGTTGATCACCAACAGTTTTATAAAACTTATTATATCCTTAAATATAATTAAAGGAAAATTCTATAGCAAGAATTCGCATACCATTATTTTTTTCACAATTGGATATGATGGATTCACTTTTTAACAATATCATCCACCATTTGAAGTGAGACTTTAAGAAGAAAATAAAAAAAAAAGGACAAGGAGAAGGAGAATTGAGAGTCAATAAGATCGTGACTATATATTAAAACCCATTTATGAGAATTGACAATTTGACATCCATTGTCGGTTTAAATAGCCTCCTCGATGGTACAGTCGACGTACCAAAATGTTTTGCATTTGGATTTTTCTTTCCAACACATTATTTTTAGCTTCTCAAAAGTCACAACTTTTACATTCATTTTTTGTGAACCACGTTTTTCTAGCTAGATCGCGTGTATGTACAATTAAGGGTGTGTTTCGGACAGATCGGATTAGAAATAGGGTGTTTCAATTCCAATTCAAAAAATTTCGAAATGAAATTTATATTCCAAAAAATCGGAATTTCAACATCTCATTCTAATTTGAAATTTTCGGATTTTTTTTTTAAATATCACATTTTCGGAACTTTCGGATAAAAATTCAAAATTTTCAGATAACAAATCGAAATCTTCACGTTACTTTTTGTTATTAGTAAAAACAAACAAAAAAAATTAGTAATTACACGTACAAAAAATGTGGGTGCTTTTGTTAGCATTTATGTTATTATGATACACATATATTTATAATATACATATGTTTATATTAATAGTATTAGTTATTTTTTTTTAATATATATGTATGTGTATGTTTGAAACAAATAACAAATTAATGAAACATATAGTAAAAAACTAAATAAATGATATAATATTAATATAAATACGGAATGAATTGACATAATTTAAAAAATATCGAATTGAAATGCCTTTGGAAAATTTCGGATCGGAATTCGGATTGGATCGGAATTTACAGATACATTTCAATTCCAATCCAACTTTTTTCAGAATTTTCGAAATTAAGATTTGATTCGGACGTTCCAAAATTAGAAATTTTCAGATTAGAATCGGTCGGATTCGGATTTTCCAATCCAAATCACACCCCTTTGTACAATCACAACCAGTTGCATGTGTATGTCGATCAGTTTGTGTTGAAATACACAATTTACTGACATGCTGGCAAAAACTGAGAAATATTCTGAGTTTCATGTCCAAATGCACAATTTATTGACAAAATAAGTTGTATGTATTTTCTCATCCTGAGATGACCATATGCGCGCAATTTGAGTGGTCTCAAGCCCATAACATAAGTACCATTCATCAGTCTTTAATTTCAGTGCTGACAAGTGACATTGGCGTAAAGCAATTCAATTGCTTTGTTCTGCTTCCTCTACCTTTAATTATTTGCTCCATGCATATATGCCGGCCTGCTCTATAAATACCTTGTATTAGGCCCTCCCTCCTAATATATATCACCCAACCCAACAACACCCACTTTTTCCTACTATAATTTCTGAACCTCATTCTTCTTCAATTAATCAAAGCATGTGGAAGTACATGGTTCTAGTTGCTACACACTTAAGCTGGTTGTTCAACTTCTTGCTTCACCATTCCTTCTCCTTCTCCAAATATTATGATCATGAGCTTGACTTGCCTGCAGAGACCACAGAATCCCTTAGCATAGCCCAGTACTACAAAACCCAGCCCACGACTAGTTCCATTGTAGAATGTGCTGTGTGCCTATGCAAGATTGAGGAAGGAGAAGAGATCACAGAGCTGAGGTGTGCTCATCTCTTTCATAGAGTATGCTTGGACAGATGGGCCAGAGTACGAAAGCGTGCCACGTGTCCCCTTTGTCGAAATTGTCTAGCTCCCCCAATGACAGAACCAGAGTTTGGATTCCAAGTGCTGGTATTTAGGTTCTGTTCTTTCGGGTCGGATGGTGATCATCGCGATACATGGTGGCTGCGGTAAAACCCCAAAATAGAGACAGAGAGAGTCTCATCTCATGCATGCCAAATGGGTTTTAGATAGGTGTTTTGCCGCTAATAATATAATAAATGAAAACCCATATATTCAAATATCCCTATTATATATCTAAGATGCATGAATTTGATGTGTGGAGAAAGGTCGTCCAAATTTAGACAGGTGTTGAACTTTTCTTTTTTCAATTTAAATGTCCAGTATTATTGGAATTAATAGGATTGCTTGATAGAAATCTCGATAAATTCCCCTCTAAAAATTAAAATTTCAGTCAACTTGGTTGAGAGTTGGAGTGCGGAAGGGGGGATTTGTGGAGGAGGTGGGTTTGCTGCTTTCTCGTCTCCTTTATGTTTCTTTTTCTTATCAATCTAGAAGATGTAATACTGTTGTTCACCAGGAAGCTAGGCATGGTTTATCTTGTGAGGACACTGTTATATGACTGGAGGGTGGCTATCTCGGCTATTTCCTCATTTCCAAAGAGAGTTGCTATTTGCACACTTTTTTTTTTTTTTTTTTTTTGCACACATTTTTATCTTACACACCTTCTACCATTTTCTAAAATTTAAAATTTATCTTTTACACACCCCTCCCATTACCAAAATACCCCAACTTCATTAATCTCATCAAAATTTCTTACTACACACCCACCTAATCCAAACACTACACACCCCACCCCAAATATGAATTTTTAAATTAAAAAAAAAAAACAAAGAACAAAAAAAAAAATGTTGAAACCAGCCCAGCCCCTCCCTTAACCTTTGCCATCCCAGTCCCTCCCCCTCTCTCACCTACCCCGACAACCTCTTTCCGTTTCCCTCCCTCATCGACCACCTCCCTCCCACTCTCCTTCCCTCACCCGACCACCTCCATCTCTCTCTCTCTCTCTCTCCTCCTCGCAGCACCTCCTCCTCCCCCGCAACACCAACTTAAAAAAAAAAAAAAAAAATTGCAGGTTCGGCAGACCAATGCTGAACCCGTCGGTTTCGTTCGGCAGGTACCCGCCGAACGAACCATGTTTGTTCGGCGGTTACCTGTCGAACGAAACCGACGGGTTCGGCACTGGTCTGCCGAACCACCTGCCACTTTTTTTTTTTTTTTTACTATTTGCTTGGGCGAGAAGAGAGAGAGAGAGAGAGAGAGAGAGAGAGAGAGAGAAGAATGTGGTAGTGGTGGTGGCTGTTTTGGCTTAGGTAGGGGGAAGAAGAAGGTGGTGGTGGTGGCTGTTTTGGTGGTGCTGTGGTGGTGGCTGTTTTGGTGGTGCAGGGACTGGGGGGGTCGGTGCAGGGGCTGAGGGGCTAGGTGGGTTGGGTGGAGGGGGGAGGCCGGAGGGGGAGGGAGGGAGGGGTGGGTCGGGTGAGGGGGTTGAGGGGCTAGGTGGGTTGGGGGAGGGTTAGAGAAGAAGAAGAAGGAAAAAAAAAAAACAGGGGAAAAGGGGTGTGAACGAGAGAAAAAAGAGAGGGAAAGAAGGGGGCTATATAGTCTTTTTTTTTTGTTTTGTTTTTTTCTTAATAGGGGTGTGCAAAAAGAAAAAAGAGGGTGTGCAAATAGCAGCCCTCTTTCCAAACTGATGTTGATGTTTTATATTATTGCATTGTTGGCAAGTTTTCCTTGATCACAAAAACTTGATGAGTGTCTATATTTGGGAGGCCTTTCATTGAGGTATAACTCATTTTCGGCGTAAAAAAGTATAGTTTATGAGATTCACTCTCTATTATAGTTCGATGATCGAATTAATTCAAGAATTAGCCTTACAAAAATGAAACAAATCAGAACTATTCGTCTATTTATTCAATCACATTTAAATGTCTTATTAATTTTTATTTTATCTAATTTTTTATAAAGATGATCAAAACTGTAACCTTAGACGTAAGAATAAATATTTTCCCACTAGAGCTACAATCTCCACGCAAAGTAAACTCTTTAATGCTTTTATAACTCACTGAAGGCATTCTTAGGGGTTGAAGTTGTGCTTTCTCTTCGATCACTCTTGGCAATTGGCATATTGATCTTACGTACCTTAATTGTCAAACGTAATAGGCTGACTGAATATTGATTCCATTCATGGTGCATTCGCGTTGACATGTTGCATGATATGAACTATGGAGAGATTCTTGTTTCTCTACTATAATTATTGATTTAAGACACTATACTTTTGTTTGACCAAACAAAAAAAAACTATACTTTTGAAACTTCTGAAAAATGAATTTGAAACATCTGAATATCTCTTGCAAACTTTCTTAGAAATCCACGACTAAAGGAACATTCCTGCTCTAGATTTCAATTAATTATTTTCATCAACAAATAATAAAATAACTAGACAACAATATTCACAACAAATTAACAAAATACATGGCTCGATTTTCTGCATTTTGGCTATTAATCAACTGCCCAAAAAAAAATTCACTGATTGTCCACAACAAAATAGAAATGCAAGTCGGTGCGACACCCTCAGGAGCAACTTTGGCGAGAAATGCAAGTTTTTTTTTGTTCCCTTTTTTTGGGGATTAATATCTTTTCCTCTGAACAATTGAACGATGGATTGGCAGCGAATAATCCAAGCTTATCACATGCAATCAAATCCTCATACAGTTTGGACCATTTGAATAGCATTCCGTTGATCCTGCGTGAGACTCTGCAGTTCATAAAAATACATGAAATCACATAGTTTAGTCAAAAAGATTAAAGCAAAAACAAATTCACTTCTAGTAAATGCTTTCAAGTGCTTCAATCTGAATGAATTGAGTTATTAAAGTCCACCTGGCAAAGGTGATCAAACAGTTGCCTTTCACACTGAGAAAAATTTACAAAAAACTCCGCAAGATAATTTGCCAGATTAATCTGCAAGATGCAATCAAAGTATAAAACACAAAACATGAGTGATAATGTTTAGCAGATATAAAATTAAGTCCATAAGATACCTGGTTAAGGGGATCGGCCGCACTTAGTTGATCATCTTCATAACCATCCTCTTCATCCTTTCAGAAAATGGAAAGTTTGGTGAGTAATTCCAAGAAAATTCCATAAAATACATAAGCAACAACAAAATACCTTATTAAATACTTTTGCCATTGCTTCAAGATGTTCATGTGTGGGTCTGCCAAATGATGTAACACCAGCTGAATACATCAAGTCCTTATCAGCTTCCAAATCCTCTGCCTCAACTTCTTCCCAGTCACTATCCTGCAAATGGAATTGGGGTTCAAAGCTTAAAGTTCATTATTAACAAGTAATCTCGACAAATAAAGAAGCTAAAATGATTAACTACCTCATGATCACCAGCTAAAACCTGTTCTTGGATTTCAACCAATGCATCTGCCAATAATGCCATAATCTGCAAAAACCAGGGGAAATGAAAAAAGGCTTCTAAAACTGGTATTTTCAATAATAATAAGGTGGCGCAAAGCACTAGCATTAATGACTAACTTCCATCTACAATGGCTAAAATCATCAAGCCAATCACAATCGTGAACTGACCAATATAATGATACACTGAAACAAAATGTGAGAGAGACTAAAGAAAGTCTGCCTTTAAAGCTTTCCCTAGGGGGCCAGTCATCTGGTTATACCCGTCATAGTCCTTTGGCCATGTGGAAGTTGTTCACCAAGTATGACAACTCTACCATACCAAAGTTCAAATAAGTCTCCTGCTTGATGAAAAAAAAACACGAAGAAGTACCTTTGCGCGAAGTGGCACCATGGCCCACTGATCTGGGGTTAATTTAGCTTTTGAGCGAGTGGTTATCCCAGCAGCAGACTTAAGAAGGGGAAGAAGAGCAAGTTCTTGAATCAGCAAGCACATTTAAGAATATAAATAACTGCACAAAGTTACAAGTTTCAGTAGAACCTGAATTAAGTATCCTTGCACATTAATTCTTGCTAATTCAGCATGCCTAGATGATAGCAATAAGGCCAAAGCCGCAGTAGTGACTTTAATTTGGTAGGCACCCTGGATCTCACCTGCACTTGATTAACATATGCAAAAATATCTTATAATCCCTCTAACAAGTCTTGGCCTCTTTAGTAACATTAAAGAGGCAGGTAACAATTATCTAAACAGTATACAAATGCAGATTAAATGGTTGCTCATTTGTGGTGTATGCTCAAATCCCCTTCTGCTAACTGAATATGAAAAACTGACCTTGCTGTTTAGTCCATTCTGACATTAAGTAGACAAAAGAATTATCATAGCCTTCAGCTGGGATAGAGACCAGCAGATCAATAAATTGTTCAACATTTGGAGCACTCAAGTGTACCTATGAAATACAACATTCAAAAAATAATTTATATAAGATATCAATAGCCAATGCCTGATCCATAACAGACCGGCTAAAATTAAACATAAAATTCAAGGTAAAAGAATGCCAGGGCAATTTGATGATAAATATATTAATTAGGTAGAAGTTGCAAAAATTAACCAGAGGAACTCACAAAGATGAAAAGTTGAGGCACATACCAATCGAGCAAAAATGAGTAGCAGCGAGCTTCTCAATCCTGCTATTTGAGCAGATTGCATGCGCCTAAGAAGAGCAGCAACCAGATCTCGAATATGGGGTGCCATTTGTGACGGCAGATGCAAAATAAGTTGCAGAATGTAGCTCCCAACAAAAAGAGAACCAGAGCTTTCCAAATCAGGGTCTAAAAGCCTGCAGTCAGTTGTTAAACATTCAGCTTTTAGCAACTAGGATCCACAAAAATCCTACGAATACTATTTTGATGCTCACTCATTTACAAACAATAAAAATTTAATCCATGCCCAAATGGAATGAAAAAGTATAAATGGCATAACATCAGAACCTGACACATACTTTCAGCATGCAAGACAACATGTAATTTTCATATAAAGCATAAAAAGAAGCAGAGTATCACTTGAATCCATCAAATGATGAACAAGAAGAAAATGTTGACTTCACCTTCCAAATAAGAGTGTAGACATGAATTTTCGGAGATTGATGAGGAATATTTACTACAAAATTCAAGGATCATAACAAACAAAGCTTTCTTCATAATTTAAATATGAAATAAACTGGCAGCACCAAGTTAATGAGTTCTATACTATGAAAATTAGAATGTGAAGAATTAGTCATATGAGAGTATAGATCTTAGATTACAGAGCTGACCTAAAGCTCATGCACATTGTAAGCCAAGAGCAGAGGTGATGTGGTCCAATGGAATAAACATTCAAGCAAGCTGACCAAATCTTTAAAGATAAAACAAAACAAACCCCTTTGCAAACCCCCCACAAACATAGATTTCTAAAGGAAGAAGCAAATAAGTACCCATTAGTAGTTCATTTTCGGTTGAGGCCAATAGTACGTGCCAAAATTTCAACCAAAAACCTAAACAAGAGTTTGCAAGAACTTATGGAAGACAAAATGCAGTTCCAAAATAAAATTAAAGAAAAAAAAATCACCTTGAAGCTACATCAAGCAACCTTCTCATTGTATTTCCAGAATCACCACCCCAAGCAAGCACATCTTGCCTTCCACCAGATATAAAAGCAGCTAAACATTCCGTTGCATTCTGGTCAAAGTTGTCACAACAAACTTAAAGTCATTTATAAACCTTACAAACGTAATAGCACATAAAATTAGAATTAGTCATTAGAGAGAGAGAGAGAGAGAGAGAGAGAGCATTAAAGATTACCTGCATTTCACTATGATCGTCACTTTGAAGGACTATTTGTATTACAGCATCAAAACAAGCATCATACACTGCTTTCACCACATCACTAGGAGCATTCTGCACCAACGCTATCACAAAGTTTAATTAACAAATCTTGTAATACCAGCAAGATGCTGTCTAAAGATAAAACTGGAAAGCCAAGAGGGGAGGAAAATAAGAGATGAATATCCACTGAAGTATCTTACTTTCAATAACATTGTCACCAGATCCAGTGATCCAGCAACTAATCCATCAGGCTGTTGTTGGGGCTGGCAATTACCATCAATATGCATCAGCAACAAAAACTTTTTACCCCCATATCCATTAAACTATAGTACAATGTGAATGGAATTTATATTACAAACACTCTTACAAGCCCTACTTTATTGAAGACCGGCCAAACATACGGTAACACTCGGGAAACCAGTGGATGAATACAACCAGGAGCATTCTTGAGTGCCTGGGATAAATTAATTAAGAACAAGTAAAAGCATGGTTAATTGAACAAATAGATCAGAAAATAATTTAAATGGTCAACCACCCAAATCTGCATGATTGATTATAACACATTTATGGGGATCCCATTGTTGGGGCCCACCCTACAATTTGGTCCAATAATCCGAACTATCCACTTTTTAGGTTTTCATTTAAGAACCATTCTTCCAAAAAATCAATCAAATCGGATTCATCTAGCTATTTGGTTATCATCATGATCACTTCAGTATTTATTGGAAACATTGTGTTCATCTATTTGTTTGATCATAATTAGATAATTCAACGGGTTCTGATTTGGCTAACTTTTTTTAAGGATGATCCTTGAATGGGTACCCAATAAATGGACGGTTCGGATTTAGGGGATCCCCTCATTGAAGAGGTCTGATGTAAATAGGCATTTAAATATGTTATTACATCTATCAACAACACTCCACATACCTCCAGAACCTCAATTGCATCAATACTGATAAAAGGATCAGAAATATGTGATGCCCACATGTTAAGGACTACGGGAGAGATGATAGGCTCTATTGATGCCGATAATTCATAACCTACAATTGGAGTAAAACCAAGCAAGGAGACAGGCAACCCATTAAAAGTAAAAAAAACAATACAAGAAATTACCACAAAAATAGATAGCAGGCTAAAAATTCATCCAGTTCTAACAATATAAAGAGAAATTATACTTTAATCATACTACCTTCACAACCCACCTGCCTCAATTGCCGCTTGCAGTGTTTCGAGAACCAGGTGCAAGGTTTCATCAGATGCCTGAAACCAGAATTATAGTAAATTCTTAATGCAAATACAACAATATCACTAAAGTTTATACTTTATCCTAGCCATAAATTACTTGATTAAGAAGATCTGATAATTGCCTGATTAAGAAGATCTGAAAGTGATGAAAACAAACTCATCATAAGTGGTTGAATTATTCCTTTGTTTGTTTCAGGTAGGAGCTGGGAAAGTGCCCTGCAGGCACCTACTTTGACAGGCGGGGGCCTGAAGACAGAACAATGTTGGCAAAAGATGTATCCCATCCTTGATTAGATAAAAGTTACTCATGGACATACATGCATGAGAGAGAAAAAGAGAGAGAGAGAGAGGGAGAAACCTACACATCCATGCCAATTGCTTTAACAGCAGCATAGAGAAAGTTCTCAAGAATTCCATGGCTGATCTGTAATATATTTGTAATGTTTTAAAATATTTCCAATTGATTTAAATTTAAAATAGATAAGGAACTGTTGTAATAGTTACCACAGAGGAGAATTTAGCAACTGATGAAAAGATACGAGAATAAAGAAAGGGATATTCATGTACATCTGCAACACAAAAACAGAAACTGTTCACTGATGAGCGAAATGAACACATCTTTTAATTCGGAGGGGGGATTGCAGGGGAAAAAAAAATACCAAAGCCAACATCTTCAGTGATTATTTGCTCCAGAAGGTTTCCTAAGCCAACTCTCATTGATCCTGAATCCTGTAAACTAAATTAATCATACTATAGCAAGGTGAATCCACTCAAAAAAGGAATTGTGTATCATTCACAAAGAAAAGAAGCAACACCAAGCTTATCAGAGCCTTACCAAAGCACAAAAAATTACACGGTAAATATAAATGACATCTAAAAACAAAAAAGCACAAACCTCTGCTTCAAGCAATTGTTCTGAAAGAGAAGCCAAAGCAAATAGAGTAGCCTCCCTTATCTGATAGCACAGGCCATGCCATTAAAAAAAATGAAAAAACAAATAGTTGACAGAGAAGAATTAAATGAACATACATAGGCAAAATGTTTTCTACTTACTCTCCACCAATTTGCAGACCCAGCACCCTTTTCTCTTTGAGACTCACTAAAACGTTTTTTTGCAGCATCAATGATGGCACTGATTCCTTCCGTACCACATGAATTCACCACTTCTTCAAGCAAAAGAGCACCTGGAAAGAAAAAATGCTATTAAAGCTCAAGTTTAAATGGAGAGAAAGAAATTGAACTTTAAATGGAGAACCCAATTTTGCAACATTGAAGTACATCGGTAGAACAGAATTATGATAATGCCTATCAATGATGGCTATCAATTTTTATGTAACTAAACCATTAGCTGATGCTAACAATTAGACCCATGCTGTAAAATCCAATCTTCAGTCCACAAATTTATGGTTGCCATTAGATGCGTTAACTACCATGTGAGATGCCTAAACGTACCAGAAACACGACAGCTATAGGTAACATCATCCTCATCAGCTACAAATTGGTTGGCATCCATTGACCAAGCATGAACCTAAAGAACAATGGCAATTGAGAAACAAAAAATGACAATAGAAGAAGGAGCTTTCAACTGAAAATTTAAATAGAACAAAAAGACATGAAATTTCCAACATAAGTTGTAAATAAGAGGAAGAATTACATCCCCAAACAGAGATATATTAAGAAAAAGGCATTAGATCAGATGACAACCTAGGGGCACCATCATGATGAAGTGGATTACTTGGTAGAGTCAAATACAGAGTCATCTTGATGAACGTGATTGGGGTCAAATGCCAATATCACGTTAAGGTGCCTGAGGACGTGATAAAGTTTGGACTCAGAGGATATGATGGTTGGAAAGTGGAAGTTGGAAGATAGGAAACCAATGCAATGGTAATCACAAGTTGAACAAGACAGAAAAGAAGATTTAGAATATGTAAGGTAAGAGAAGCATTTTTTTTCCATAGAAACAGATTTATTAAAAGGGAGAAAAATACAAGCAAGATGGACGAGAAGGCCAACATATCCAGGTTAAAAATATTAGGAAAAACGGGTAAGACAATTTGATGTTCAAGTAATCTGTGCATAGAGAATTTAGAACCATGAAGGTGTTCAAGTTGCAAGCAATAAACTTAGAAGTTTATGAATATTAAGGTCTGAATCTGAACAAATCTAATACTCTTATGCTGAACCACAAACAAAAAGAATAACAAGCACAAACCTACCTGTTGTTCTGTTATTTGCAGAAAGGCGATGGTGTAATACGCCAGCTCTTTGACATTATTCATAATGACCTACAAGAAAAAGGAGTACAACAAAAAAAGGTAATAAGGAACAAAAGGCAACAGTAGAGATAGGTTTCAAAATCTTTAAAGCATACCTTTACCAGTTTTGCACTACCCACAATGGTCAACAGAAACTCAAACAACTGTATATGCAAAATACATATGTTAGAAATAAATACGGTGACAAAATATGTAAACGAATTATGTACAGACAACTGAAAATCTCTTATTACAGTGTGGGCGACCACATATACGCCTGTAAGGGTTATTGGATTCATTTTACCTTGGCTTGCAAGTCGCAACCTATTTGCTAAATTCTTGAATTTCTTGTTGTAACAATCCATAGAAAATATTTCATTCAGTTATGTGCAATTTTATTGGGATATCAAAATGAATTTAAAATGGCCTATTTGTTTTAAATTGTTCCTCATTTTTTTCCACATCCAGAAAAAAATTTCCAACCTGAGTTTTGAAACAACTCATAAAGGGGCCTGTCCATATCAAAATTCAGTGAACCCAACTATAATTCCCCAAAATAAAATATAATCTGAATCATGTCCATCTAAACATAATAAAGAACACAACTGAAATGAGCTAACATCAAATTATCCAGAGAGTCCAAAGACACCCTATATTGTATAGCTATAGATAATATTTTGATATAAAGCATACTCCAAACTGACAATAAATCCCCCAAAAATAAATGTAAAGGAAATAAATGCACCACATGTGTTAGATTAAAGCAATGAAATCAGACTTTTGATCCATGAAAACATCAAGAAGTTTTTAAAAATATAATTCTCTTGCAATGTACTACAAGCACATAAAGCCATAGCAGCAAATGCCATTGTTATAATTACCTGAATGACAAAAGAATCAAGGCTTTTCTCAGCACCATCAGAGTCATATCTTCCATCATATGGATCTTCTGTACCTTCAATAGATGATCGCACGTATACTCCAAGAGAACTCATAAAAGTTTGCCACAACGGTCCTACAATAACTGCAACAAACCGGGGGAGTTCAGCACAAGATTTGAAAACTAAATTTATCAATGGGAAGAACAAGAAAATAAATGGTATATGTCTCATCCACTGAGTAATAAGAATGACTTACTCATAAATTCACTTTCAATAAGGCTAGGAAAATTCTGAACAAACTGATTCAAGCACTTCAATACCTAATAATGAAGGGAGAAATAAACCATAAATCAAATTCTCATTCTATTCACAAAGAGTATACACATCAATGACAGATTTTTATACCAAACCACCAAACCGACCTCCATTCTTATGCTCCAATCATCAGGATCTTCAGATTGCACTGGATTATTCAGGATTGTAGAGAATTGATCCATCCACGGTTTAAGCATAGGAACTATTAATGCACTGGTTTCCGTCTGAACATAAACATCTTAATCTGTTAATTCATAATAGAACAAGCTTAAATTACCACACTTCAGATCCTGGTTAGTTAATTAGAATAGATGAGAAGATACCTTATACACACCACTCATCACCCCCAACATGGAGATGCAAGAATAAACAATTGAAAGGGATTTTGTGCGTAAATATTTGTCATACAACTGCACAAACAAATCCAACAACAGATCACACAGTAAATTGAAGAATACTTCTTATTCCATGCAAGAAACCAAAATTCCACAAATTTGACATGACATGTCAGAAAGGTATTTTATTTATAAATACAAAGCAGTATCTTCCCCTGATGATACAACTTGAGGTGAGTGTTTTAGGTCAGGGGACAGCTTCCCCCCTTTTGAAGTATAGAAAATTTTAATATTGAATGGACAGAAGATGTGCAAACCCCAAAACCATAAGATGGCTCAGGTCCATTCATAAGATGACATATATGAAACACCTAAAAATCTATGACAGAAATGTATGAAAGGACATGAAATATAAATCTTTCCAAAGCATCTCAAATTTTCAATAACTTATTTACTGAAAAGTGCCTCAAATGTCATGAAAATGTTTACTCCACTCCAAATTCGAGTAAGAGTTTTATTTCCCTTACCTTTTGAAAAGCAACCACTAAAAAATTGGATCACATGCTAAGAAGAGCTCGAATAAATGACAATTAAATGGAAAATAAAATAAAAGAAAGCTAACCTGAGGAGATGCTACAATTGTAAGCAAGCATGGGAACAAAGCAGGTACTAGTGTTGGAACCACTTTATCATCCAAATCCACAGAGAGAAGAGCCAAGCACCTTAGAGCTCCATGTACTACAAAATTCAAGAACAAATGTGAATCCTCAGCAGCAAACTAGTTAAACTACCAAATATAAAACAGCCACAACAAACAATTTCAAGCAACTAGATGTTTCTGATAGACTTATTTTCAACAGCTGCCCTAGGCAATACCCAGTTACTTGAGAATTTTATGAGAAAGAAAGAAATCGCAGATTGGTGTTGACTGGTGAGACAGTTAATCATCTCTTGTACACTTGCAAGGCATTTTTGGTTGCTAGTATTCTCTGTTTTTAGTGCCACCACACAATTCCTAATTCATTTTTAAATTGCTTTCATGTTGGAAAACCTCGTGTAATTATTTGGTAGGGAAACAATCAAACTTTTGACAGAGTTGCTATCTTATTGATATCATTATTTGAGTGAGAGGCTGTTTTCACAGCATCGCATTTCCTCATTTTTGGACTTTAGATCTCTTCAATTTCAGGCAGTACTTTGTAAGAGGGTCCTTTGTATAGTTCCCATGTACTTGAGTCGTTCCCCCCATTTTCTGGTATGATACACATATATAACGGAAATATCAAATTCAAAAAAGCAGAAACATGTCAACAAACTTCTATTTCGAACAAAATCAATACTCCCTCATTTTTGTGGCCTTGACCCAAAACTCCAACAATCTTAAGAGGATGTGTGAAAGGCCACAATTCACATATTAATGGCTCTACAAAGGAGCAATTCCATATGCATATGTATAATTTGATAGAAATTTTATTACAAATCGAGAATGAAATCCAACGTACCATATGTACCTGGAAAATATGTTCTACTCGAAACATGCAACTAGGGATGTTTTGCACCTTAGGCCAGTTATTGCAGTCAATCAAATTTTTGGAATCACCTAAAAAATTCATATATCCTTCCCAAAATACACTAACTAGTTAATTTGGGCTACTTGCAACACTAATCTAAAAACACCTTTAAATAGAAAATCTCAGTAGAAAGAAAACACAGAGAGAGAGAGAGAGAGAAGCAGACAGCCAGCCAGCCACACAAAGAGACGGTTGAGCAGATCAAGAAAAATAAAGGCTTACTTCCATTCATATTAGTTTGATCACTAATCAACTTCAAAAGGTACGGTAATAAGTCAGGCCAATCCTCCGGCCAATCATAAACTGCTATAGATGCAACAGCCATACTAATAGCTGTACAGATTTTCCTATGAGAATCATCCAATGACACCAAAAGGAGTCTGCGTACAACTGCCTGAAAATGTAACCATGACCTAATTAGATATGGAAGGACATTAAGGTATATTAAAGATAAAATTACTTAATGCGTTAAATTACTGTATCATAAACATTACGCTTGACTATAGGTTAAATGTATTATATAGAATATAGATCAACTACCAATTACAAAATACTGAATTTCACCACTTTATTACCAGTAAATACGTTCAATGCTCTTTTAAATCTATGATATAACAATTTTACGTGTGAACAGGGTAAAGATAAATTTTAAGGTAAAGAGAAGTACAAATACAAAAGTTCTTGGCAATGTCAACGGCTGAAAATACCTTCTCATCGTATGAAACAGCAGGATGTTCGAATGCTTCCTCACCCTCATGCCAGTGTTTCTTAATAAACTGCTTAAGAAGGACAGCAGCTAGGTAAAAGCAAGTTAAGTTGCACAAGAGATGAAAAGAAACAAGAAAATCCTGCCGTATGCAACAAATGAAACCTTTAATCAGCATCCTGTTCTTTAATCAAAGATGAAACACAAAAGAGAAAATATTCAAGCAGAAGTCACGGAATAAAGTTTTTCAAGAATTTTAAAATTTCAAAAACAAAAAAAAAAACAAGAAAGCTCATGATGCTAAATAAAGAACCATGATAACAAAAGGATATCTGGCGCAACCCTAATGGGAGCTCCCTGTTTGCTGCAACCTTGGATAATGCACTCCCAAAACCTTCAGACAATTAGAAACAAGTAAAACAATTTTAGTTTCTATGTAATTCTGTGATCCATATAGAACAGGGAAATCAATAAGGAATGCAAACAAATATTTCACTCCACCCACTAGATTTTGGGACCAAATCATCAAACTCATTACAGGGTTACCTTCAGACTCCAATTCATGCCACGCATAAATTCTCAAAAAAATCAAAACTATCATTTCTTTTTCATTTTGCCTCATTTCAGCTAGAATTTCAAATTATCAATCAAATTCAAAAAATAAAAATAAAAAGTCCAGCAGTAAAGGTTTATTCCACATTATCGATCATATTAAGAAAAAATACAGCATTAGAGAATGAGAAAATTGAAATTAACGCGAGGGTTTTAAGTGCGGGACCTGGTTGCAGAGAAGCCTGATTAAGCGAAGCTTCGGCGAAAGAGCGGACCTCGTGGTTAGGGTCGAGAGTGGCAGACAAGCAATTGAGCAGCCATTGCTGATCTTCGTCAACGACAATGTTGAAATTCGCCATCGCAACTCCAAAAACGAAAAACCCTAACCTTATTCAAACAGCTGTTCAAGTAAATATGCTTTTGGTTTTCTTTTTCTTTTTTTAAATTTTTTAGGTTTCAGCCCGCGCTGCTTTTTTTTCCCGCCTCGAAGTGAATCGGAGACAGAGAGAGCAGGTGGGTAGTGGTTTTTGAAGTTGGTAGGCGGCTGGCTTATATAGGCAGAGAATCCGACACTAGTGGCACAACCGAAATTTAGTTGGTGCTGCGCAGCGCAGGGATAGGGTTCGAAAAATCACATGGTTTTGGGCCAAAAGCCCAAATTCAATGCTATGTGTCCTTGGGCCGAGTTCGGAAAGCAAGGGAAGGCCCATCGCAGGGTACAATCGTAATTACATAACTTCCTTGCATCTGGAGTTAGGGTTTCCAATTCTGTGTCCAATTTTCGTTTTATGAATAGTCATTCTGCGAGAATTTGGACAATTCCGGACTCGGACACGCGGGATATGGAGGAGGCTGGATTGCTCCACCAGCTGGCGGCTATGGAGCAGAAGGCCCGCCAAGCTCTCGAAGAGAAGGTCTCCAGGCTTCAAACTGAGGTTAGCCACTAGGTTTTAACGTTTTGTTTGATTAAGTTTGGTTCTGAATTCTGATCACTGGGTTATTTCCATATTGCTATTTTTGGGTACCCTTGTTAAGAATTTGTGGGCACTATATGAAGATTTAGGGTTTAGAATCTGTTTCAAACAAGAATAACTTCTTGCATTTGAGCAAAATTTTCGCCTACCTAATATCTTATAACATGTTTGTTGGTGGACAGGTCTTTGAATACCAGTATGATATGGGGCTGCTTCTGACTGAGAAGAAGGAGTGGACTTCAAAGCATGAAGAATTGAGGCAAGCTTTGGCTGAAACTCAAGAGAATCTTAAACGGGTACAGTCTACTGATTTAATTGCAATATCTGAAATAGAGAAGCAGTGTGTAGCCAAGGTATGATACCTTTTTGACTCTGTTGCATCAAGATGCACTTTCTAGCCACTTAGCTTGTTTTCCAATTTGAATATAGTATTTATGGATCACTTTGATGCATCAATTCTCTGATTCATATATGGAATTACTGCTGGTTTTTACATTTATAGTCACTGTTGGTTTGAATGGTATACTATTGTATTTTCTCGAGGGGCAATGGTAAATTATAGCATTTGTTTACTAAAAGTTTGTGCATAACAAGCACCAATGGATTGGAAATATTACAATCAGGTTTTTTTGAACCATTAATAGACAAGAAATTATCACATCAAAAGGAGAGGAACATAAAATAAGAACTGATGCATCTCTTTTCCTTTTAAAGCGAGAACAAACATTGCATGAGGAATCTGAGAGGCTGAAGAAGACAAATAAGGAACTTGAGAGGGAGTGGGAAAACCTCAAGCTAGAGAAAGAATCAGTTTCAGCCCAGATGAGGAATGAGCAGTTAGCCTTATCTGGAAAGGCCCAATTTGAGCATAGTCAAATGGTTCAAGATTTTGAGTCACGGAGAAGAGATCTTGAGGCTGATATGAAGAGCAGGCAAGAGGAAATGGAGAAACACTTACAGGAAATGCAGAGAGCATTTGACGAGGAGAAGAATAGAGAACATACTGATATCAATTACTCTAAGGGAGTTGTAGGTAAGCAAAGGGAAGAATTAAGATCTGAAAGGCATAGAATTGTAAAGGAAAGGGAAGAGCTTGCCAAGAAGAAGAAGCAGTTGAAAGAAGACCAATTTGAAGTGAACAAAGATATTGATGAGCTTTGTATGCGTAGCAAGAAGATCAAGCACCAGCGGGAACTGCTTATTGAGGAAAGAGCTCGCTTCCTTGCTTTTGTTGAGACGATCAAAAGTTGCAAGGAGTGTGGAAATGAGAAGGGCAAATTAATGTCTTCTTTCATTTAATTTTGGAGGACAAATTAAGTTGTCTCCATTTGTTCCCTTATATTGTCTCTTAGGGAGTAGCTTTTGGAAAAATGTTTGAAATGCTTTCAGTTCTCTCACCCTCTTTTAGTACTTTCTCACTGACCTCTCTCGCTGAATTGTGGGTTTTGAATTTAGAACTAAAGAGATGAAAATGTAAGCATGAAATACAGTATTGAATACAGATATGCAATATTTGAACCATGAAAATAATCTAGATACAATGATGACGTCCCATGTCCATCTAGCTGGCCTGTAGATGAAATGGTGGAATACGTACTAATTTTTCCCATACTAAAATGCATGTAGCAGTAGATCATCAGTGTGACAATAGAATGGCAATGGCAAAGTTTCATGGCTCTCTCATTCCCATTTGCTCCTAATCTGGTGGGTGTGCTTGAAGTCATATGTCAACAATACTGCTAAGCTTTCACCCATTCTCTTCAGTACAAACCTCTCCACCAAAACATAACAAGCAAATTTCTTCCACCCAGCTTTAGCAGTACCTGTCCCTCCAAACTCTTCTACTCTCTCCATTCTTACTTGTCTCTCATCCCCACAAACCCACCCAACTCTCTCTTGCTCCCATTTCATTCTCTCAACAATTTTCATGCTCAATCCCACACTTGTTTCTCCTCCAAAACTCTTAAACCACATGAACCCATCACCCACATTTCTATCATCCCAAACAGCTTCACTTCCAGCAACAAAAACCACCTCTCTTTGAACAAAGGCGTCCACAAACACATTGCCAACATTATTAACATTATGATCGCATCCAAAAAATTTTTCCCATCTTTGCTCAAGTCTCATTTCATAGAACATACATCTTTTCATTTGGTCCTTCAACTTCAGTTCTCCTTCCTTCAGAAACATAAAAGGACAATACCACTGACCAACAACCACAGCTTCAGAACAGTCATTCTGTATTGGAAAGTTGAACCCAGGAAGGCGTGCTCGTAGAGCAGAGTTGAGTCCTGGAGCTTCACCTAATTGGTAATGATAGGGTGTGTGCATCCTCACAGTCCACCCTTTTCTCCTCAAGAAGTCAGGAGGAAACCCATCTGCAGCAACAGCCTTGGCAGTAAAACAACCCCGGTTATGCTTCCTAGGAATTATCTCAATTTGCTGATATATGTCTGAAGGGTCCAATGGTTTTGGTTTAACATCTTGAACATAAGTGCCGCAACAGCCACTGCCCATATCCTCTTCCCTTGAATTTGTGAATACTTCCCTGCAGATTTGTTCATAAATCAAATATTTATATGAATTGAGTAATGAGGAAACCAATATGAATAAGTGCATACGTACCCTCTACGCCTCCCAGTCCGCTGTATCACATGGTATGTATTGGAAGATAAGGGCTGATTAAGCACAGGAATGAATGCAACATATTCAACTGATCTATATTTATCTGATCCATATTCAACTGTTAGATCCTTGTTCTGAGGGAAAGGCAGGTCTTTAACTGAGGTATCCTCGCACATTCCACAGCATGTAGTCTCGTACGATTCTTGGTCATGGAGTACAAGGTAACCAGAATTTGGGCCTTCTGGGGGTGGTAAAGACAGTGACTCGGGGGACCTTCTATACGCAGACAGAGGCCTTGTCACATACATTTTCTGGGGGTGTATTTGTTAACAAAGGAAGAAGATAAGATAGTACTGAATAGAAAAGAGGAGTACTTATTTATAGGAGTTTCTTATGATAGAATTCATGAACTCATCAATTCCTTAAGAGCATGTGCATTACTATGCTAAATGCTTGTCTATAGGCAAGATTTAGCATCAGACCAAAAAAAAAAAAAAAGGCAAAATTTAGTCCAAAAGTTAAAAAAATCTCTACATAGCTGGGTCAAATGCTAGGCCAAATTAGCATTTAAAGTTTTTCCGAATTTTTGGGCAATTTTGTAGTTGTCTTTTATTGCTTTCAGTATTTAATTTGGCCGTTGAATTTACCTTTTAAGACCTTTAGGGAGTCAACAAGGGTTTGGTGGTATTTAAACACCATATTGGTAGTTGTAATGGAGTTTTTTAGAGATTAATGAAAATGAGACTTTTCTCAACCCTTCTATCAACTTGGAATCCTTACGGATCAATAAGGTTATAGACCCCATGTTCTTGGTATTCTCAATCTAGAGGATCAAGAAGTCTAGAGTTTGTGTGTGTGTGTGTGTTGTGATTCATCACCTACGCTGCGTCACTCCTCTACTTTCTTCACTCTTACTTTCCTCTCATTCTCCCAAAGTCATACCTAGAGTTTCTCAAGTCGTTGTTTAAGACATCTCAAGTCGTTCATTCGGGCATCATGGCCAAGTCATTCCTTAAGAATTTTAGTTCGTAACTCGAGACATTATATATGTTTATACCATTGATATGTATTGGAAGATAAGGGCTGATTAAGCACTGGAATAAATACAACATCATCATCATCTGATCCATATCCAACTGTTAGATCCTTGTTCTGAAGGAAAGGCAGGTCTTTAACTGAGGTATCCTTGCACATTCCACAACATGTAGTCTAGTACGATTCTTGGTCATGGAGTACAAGGTAACCGGAATTTGGCCCCTCTGGAGGTGGTAAAGACTAAAGACAGTGACTCAGGGGACCTTCTATACTTAGACAGAGGCCTTGTCACATACATCTTGTTTATTGGCGTTAACTTGAAAAGGAAGAGTACTCACCTCACACTTGATTACCAAGAGTTTATTTATAGGATATCCTTGTGATGATAGAATTCATGAGCTCAAACTCCTAAGAACATGAGTTAACTTCAAGGTTTATCATAATACATATGTTTTAGTGTTTTACTTGGTCGAAATTGAAGAACATGTTGACTTGACTGGTCGTACGTGCGTTGTTTGTTTGTCCTTTGGTGTTGTAGATAACAAGGGCCAACTATTGTCTGGCTAAAAAAGTTTCAAATGTCCTTGTTGTACTCTAGATAATTAATCAATTCAAATTCTATTCATCTTTTACAGCCATACAAGCAAGCCAAGTCAAAATAAATTTGTAGCAAATGCCAGGAAGTTCAAATTTCGCAATCACCCTGAGCTGGAAATTTTTTTCAAGCATATCCAAGAGTTTTGTGCTTGTAGCACCTGCTTTGGAAGGCTCAAATTAAGTCTTCAAGTTCCATTGTCTGTAATATAGTGTCTGGTATCATCATTAACTGTCAGGAACTGAAGATCGATGAAGACATTATAATGAGGACACTTTTACATCACATCCTAGTTCTTTACAATGATATATTTAAGTATACTTTGAATATTAATCAATTCACCTTTAACTTCTTGTGGGCAGCTAATAATGAAAATTCCAATCAAGTCAGACAAATACATCCTTGAAATTAAAAGGGCAGATTCACTACTAGGAAATACCCCATTAGATATCAGTGGAACACCGATGTCTATTAAGTTTGCGACCGATAAGGGCAGACGTGATATCTAATGTACCCTATTTTCAATATCAGTTTTGGGCCGATGTCTATATCAAATTAGACATCCTATTTGTTAAATATCCGATATTGTTAATAAATAATATATATCGATTTTTCAAGTTTCCGCTATCTAAATGAACGGATTCCGATATGTAATATACTTTCAATATCATTATTTTTTCAAGAACTGACATTAAAAGGTATATTAAATATCTATTTGGTTCTATTTTTTGATATTATAAACTCATCAAAAGCTATATTTGGTAGGTTGTTACATCACTTTTTTTATCAAAGCGATATATAATATTTTTAACACATCGAATTTGTAACTAAAACCGATATATATGTACACATTAGATATCTGTTTGTTCGTTGTTTTAGATATTATAAGTCTCTTAAACATCAAGTTTGAGTTACAATGTGATATAAAAATAACATTAGATATCGGTATTATTTGTTATTTCAATGTATATACCTGTATAAATATCAAATTTAATAGACATTAGATATCAGTGTTTAACTGATATTGTAAATGTTTTTTAATTAAAAAAGTAAAATAAAATGGGTCGTTAGATATCAATTTTTCCTGCCAAATATTTGATATAAAAGTTCCAACATGCAACATCCAATTTGTGCAATTTAAATGCTTCCATAAATTTCATCCAACATTCTCATACATTTCCAACATCCAATTTCCAGAGAATTTGTAGAGAGGGAATCTTAGCATTTCTCATGTGCATCACTTACACTTACAGTAATTTAATATAAAGCACCACAAAACTGAAACAGAAGCATCAATAGAGAATAAAAATATTTATACTTGTATTAGAATTTGAAGCAATACATATTCTAAGGGTAAGCAAACCAAGATATATGATTCACCATAACGATTAACATGACATATGCTTTTTTCTGTTTTACATAGTTTACCCACTAACTAGGGAAAGCCAATGTATCATGTTTCACTACTAATTTATAACGCAAATCACACTTTTGAAGTAATTGGTGAGAGAGGCTTTATCTTCTCCAGCAACTTTTCAGCTTCAAGAAATCCAAATGATCCCACAGACATATTTTTTATATTTCCATCTGTTCAAGTGTAATTAGGTATGTCACTTCAATGAACAAGTTGAGGTAAGAGAAACCTCAGGCATATCGTAAACCCCAAAATAGCTTACCTGAGTATGTAGGGTAGTGCCAAACAAGGAAGGTGCAAATGGTTAACATAATTAAATGGAGGCTGATGAAAGCCAAATCTGTCAAAAGGACATAATAACATCACACTCAAAACTCTTTCATAACCAAATTCATCTGCAGAACCTTAGTTCAAAGTTAGTAAAAACCAAGTAATGATTATTTTGACCTAATTGTTTTTCAGATGAATACTGCATGCATGCCTACTCTAATTCAAGTTCATTTATTCAATTTTTTGTGTGTAATCATTTTAGGTTCACAAGTATAAGTGGATATATAGGAATCAAAATCTGCTGAATACCTCATGTATTGATCTTCTACTTCCTAGGTCTCTTCAAATCATTACAGAAAGACATCTTCCAAAGAAGATGTAAAGGACAAATTGGTCAATGTATAGCCCAAATTACAGAAATTATGAACATTCACATTCTTAACCAGCCCATCTTTGCATTAAGCAATATGGGTGACATGTTAGTAGGACAGACAGAATATAAATATTGAAACTAATCTAGTGTTTTTTATTCTTTGACAGTCAACAATCCAGTGTTCACCACCAAGGCACAATTTCACATCCATCGTTTCCATGGTACATAATAAGCATTCAAATGGCTTAAAGAAACAAGAGGGGCGGGCTATGAAGCAAATGTTTGTGCAATCGGTGCCACAAGAATTCAAGAATAGTAGCATAATAACTGAATCAAGTTGTAATACAAATTTACATAATTTCCAGCAGCGGCAACGCTAGAGGAAACAACCTAAGAGAACAGCTTCTGGAAATCAATCTAACTGTGCACAATTGCACACCCAAAAATCAATCTAATTGTGCATAATTGCATATCAGAAAATAATACAAAGATAAAAGCTTTCGAGAACAGGGCAATACCTGTACTGATGGCATTGAGGTGCATCTCGTTGTAATAGAGTTTTCCCCACTTCTAACATGTGACATACTGAAAAACAATGAAAAACAATGGGGTGTAAGATTAATACATATATTGATGAAAAAACAAAGAAAAAAGTCCCACATTGGTTGAACCATGAATCATTTAAGCTTGAGCAACATTTAGATTACCCAAAGAGTAGTCTTGAGGTGTTCTTTGAAGATCCTTCACAGTTGGGATGTGATCCACAGGAATAACCAAGTAATGCCTACAAGAATCAAGATTGTTATTTTAAATTGAAAATGGTGACACTGATGAATGGGATTGGGGGGAGTCATTCAATACCTTGCAGCAACGGGTCTGATATATATCAATATTAAATTAAAATGTATATTTAACTAACCTAAAATCAATATTAAATTATCCACCTATTTCCCTTTAACATCTTACAAAACCTAAAATCAATATTAAATTAAAATGTATATTTAACTAACAATTACTGCAAGAATCCGAATTAAATACCTTATGAAGGAAAATTAGCTATATTTAACTCCTAATGAAGGAAAGAAACATCTCCAATCACACAAAGTACTAACATTATAACAAATTTGAACCATTGTAAATTTGTATAGATTATTAAGAAAGGAGAATAGGAAAAAAGAAAGAAGCATCAACTGACAATGACTGCAAGCATCCATACAATGATAAAAAAAATGAAGTTCTTAACTAACAATTACTGCAAGCATCCGAATTAAATACCTTATGAAGGAAAATCAGCTATATTTAACTACTTAATGAAGGAAAGAAACATCTCCAATCACACAAAGTACTAACATTATAACGAATTTGAACAAGTGTAAATTTCAGTAACTACAGTAAACAACTTTAGTTTACAGTAACTACTGTTGTTTATCCCATCCAAATAAACAATAGTAACTACTTAGTTCAAGTATAAGAAACTCTTTACCAATAAAAACAAATTAAGCACAATGGCTAATTTCAGTCAATCCCCATCCATAGGTACATGTTATAGCAGAATAGTTCTCCAACGTAAATACTAAAAAGAACCAACAAAAACCTAGTACTCATAAAGTTCCCCCCCTCCCCCCAAAAGAAATAGAGACAATTATCAAACTTGTTATAGCAATAGTTTACTGCAATATCATATTCAAAAGCTAGCCTAAACAAAACCCCATCTTAGCAAACTCAACCACTAAACCAATAAGACCAAGTGAATCAGTTGTCTATTACTAGTTTTTATAAAAGTTGCAGAAAAGTAGTAAACGTCTAAAAACTTAAATAAATCCAAAAAAAGAAATAGCTAATAAAGCTCAAAGAAGCAACAAACTATTTCTCTTCTATATGGATGTCTCGGTTTCAAGTATTGGATACTCTAAATTGAAGCCTAGACATAGTCTTGAAATTAAATAGTATGTTCTTGAAGAGCATTTGTTATTTATATACAAAATAGCTAAAATCCATTCACAAAAATAGCACAAACAAGCAGGGAAAACAATGAGCAACGTACTTTAAAGAAAGTAACTTTCCTTATAATTAGTATTAATTCATGGGTTAAAAGATTATATAGAAATAAGTTAAGTACTTTAAAGAAAGTAACTTTCCTTATAATTAGTATTAATTCATGGGTTAAAAGATTATATTGAAACTAATAGCAGAAATAGCTTTGGTCTCATAAGAAATCCTACTCTCAACCAAACTGTAAAAGCTAATAGCTGACAGTCAGCTACCCTAGTGTTTTAAAATGACAAAATTACGCTAAACGCCACAAAAAAACCAATCTTATTCAAGCATTTTCTTAATTGCAGATCAGCAAATCAGTGTTACAGAGAAGCAAAGCCATCATCTCCTGTTTAGCCTGCCTATAAAGAATCTACCAATAAAAGAGATAGAGAAAGTATTCAACACAAGAAGTAAATGATATTGACAATGCTGAAAAGGATGGGAAAGCCACAGCCGGATAGAATATTTTCTGTTTTCATATGTATCTGAAGAATGTACATATTCAATTTCTCATCCTAATCAATTCTGCTGATACATATTCCCTTTCCAAACTAAACTTTTGAAGGAACTCAATGCCAAAAAAAAAAAAGATCATTAGAAGGAGCTTGAAGAAAACAAAAAGGTCAAGGTAAGAAGCTGAAATAGGAGGTACTCCATCCTTGCAGATCATACCTCAGATCAGAGGAATCCTGCCTAAAAGAGAGACATATCTGGGAGTGGTCCATACACAGTCTCCCAAGACAGTGGAATAAACCACTTATCATTATTGTTGCCTGCACAAAGCCATTAAAAAAGATAAGCATACCTCTAACACGAAAGCATTAAGCAAATCATGGTTCAAGGAAGTAAAATAGATCTAATGGAAACAATTCTTAGGGATCAGCAAAGAGTTAATCAGGATCGTGAATCGCATTTCCTGTCCCTGCCCTGTGAAGAATATGGTTATGCCCTCATCCTCACCACATCCCACCCTGCCACCTGTTTTTTTTTTTTTTTCTCCTTTTTCAACATTGGCTAAATGTCTAGAACTTTTGTTAAATAAATATTATCCTAAATGCTCCCAAAACAATGTTAAGCTATGAAGTTGATTTTAAAATATGTGAATTTAGAATAATAATTGATATATTGGATGCCAAATCTATTCCTTTTTAAGAAAAAAAATCCCAAATACAAAACAATATTAATCCAACCAAAGAAATAAATAACTTTTATTAGAATATTCAAATATACACGGTGTGAATGCACAAGGAAATTGGATCATCGCCGACCTTGAAGTACACACACACACACACATACAGTGATATATATATATATAGGCCTGTACCTTGTTAAGCCATCCTTTAGAATGAATCCTTGTAATTGATCTCTTAGCCTAGGACCACATAAGACACCAGACATCTGCTCACCTAAGGAACCAAAGAATAAAATTAGAGGGAAGTGCGAGAGAAAGAAATAAGATATTCAATACAAAAAAAAAAAAAAAAACCTAAATAGATACAAATAGATATAAATATAGAGGCAGTTGTACTCTTGTATGCCAAAATAGATGCCACAAACTATCATTATAGCATGAAGGAACTTCCATCCAACCTATGCCCTGGATAAGTCTGAATCATTTTCCAGTAAACCACATGTGAACTTCCTCAAAACAGAAAATTAAATTAAATTAACCAAAACAGAAAACAAAATTAATAAAATCCTAGCAGAAAGAGACAGATGTTACCTTGCAAGCAAATATAAAACTCCAAATTGAAACATACAAATTACCCAAACATTTCACAATAAAACTCACACCAAATCAAACTAATCAAAACCCCGACCAAATAGAGTCTTTAAGCCAAATCGAAATTCATCATGGTAAATTATGAAAACTCAAATTCACAGACAGAGAGAGAGAGAGAGAAATACAGAAAGCATGTGAGAGCTCAGAAAGGGAAAGATAGCAGAGAAAGAGAGAGCCGAAACCACCTGCAACCAAAAAATAAATAAAATTTTTCAGAAACTAATAGTAGAGAAAATTTGTCTAAATTTAACCAAAATTCCCAAAAATAATAGAGAAAACCAGGCTTCCGAAGGAAGAGAGCAAGCAAACAAGGTGAATAAAAAACACAAAAAGAAAGAGCGAGAGAGAGTACCTGAGAGAGCTCTCGGAGAAGAGAGTCGGAATTGGATGGGTGTTACACAAAAAGCTAGACGATGGATACTAGGCGGTGGGTGTTGGACGATGGGTGATAGATCTCATCGTCGATCATTGGTCCCGAGGTCTCGTCGTTGCCTTCCATCGGAGAGAGAAAGTGAAACCCTAGAATTTGGGGGTTTTACAATTTTGGATGAGTGAATCGTGTTTAGGAGGAAGAGAAAAGAGAGAGACATAGAGATAGAGAGATCGAAGGAGAGTTTGGTCGATCTGAGTTTGGTCTCAGTGAGCGAGGGTGAGAGAGAAGGAGCTGAGTTTGGTCTGATGGAGTCTGAGTGAATGTGTCTGCGAGTGAAGAGTTGTCAAGCCTTTAGGAATTTTTGAGAAGCAGGATCGATGAGGTAGAGACCTCATGGATTCTGGTCTGGGGGAATTTGAAGCAAAATCACAGCAACGACGAGGGCTGTGGGTGTGTGTGTGTGAGAGAGAGAGAGAGAGAGAGAGAGAGAGAGAG
The DNA here is from genome assembly GCF_963921425.1 of Dryas octopetala. Classification (NCBI taxonomy): domain Eukaryota; kingdom Viridiplantae; phylum Streptophyta; class Magnoliopsida; order Rosales; family Rosaceae; genus Dryas; species Dryas octopetala. The sequence goes on along the minus strand of NC_141367.1, from coordinate 29,261,168 downwards.
AGGGAGTGTTTGAGAGGGGGAGTATCGGGTCTAACTTAAGTCAAAACATTTAAGTTGTCACAAAAATTTGTATATTTGATTTTTAGCTGAAATAATTAATATCAGTTCATGATATAGATATCGATTATTATACAATTTTAATTTCTACCCAAAAATTTAGATATCGAATTTGCAAACTTAGCGATATATAAATGTGTTTAAACATCATTTTTAGAAAACTAAAAATCCAACTGATATAAAAAAATTTGACAATATCGATTTTTTAAAAATCGATATATTTTTAGTGATATCTATTGGGGTATTTCCTAGTAGTGATTATACAGTCCTCATGATTTTCTGCCCCTCAAAAAAAAAAAAAAAAAAAGAATACTACAATCCATGAACTACAGCTATGCTATTCCTAAAAACAGGAAAAACTGGATTTTACTATCCCAAACCAAATTAAGAATAGCAAAGATCTAACTCTCATTTCCTCCTAATATGTTGAGTGTGTTTGAAAGAATAAGTTAGTACCAAGCTTCCATCCATTCTTTTCCAATACAAACCTCTCAACCAATGCATAGCAAGTTTAGCAACCAAATTTCCTCCACCTTTCCATCCCTCCAAACTCCTTGATGCGGCCCGCATTGCACATAATTTCCTTTTTCAACTTGATCGGTGTAAATCTGGCCATTAGGCTCTCGGTGTTTGATTTTTGCACACAATACCTTTTCGGAAAGAGGAATGACGAGGCAGCGAGCGAAGACAAATTTTGGGCAAATAAGGCCGTTTACTAGGCCAAATTAGCATTTAAAGTTTTTCCGAATTTTTGGGCAATTTTGTAGTTGTCTTTTATTGCTTTCAGTATTTAATTTGGCCGTTGAATTTACCTTTTAAGACCTTTAGGGAGTCAACAAGGGTTTGGTGGTATTTAAACACCATATTGGTAGTTGTAATGGAGTTTTTTAGAGATTAATGAAAATGAGACTTTTCTCAACCCTTCTATCAACTTGGAATCCTTACGGATCAATAAGGTTATAGACCCCATGTTCTTGGTATTCTCAATCTAGAGGATCAAGAAGTCTAGAGTTTGTGTGTGTGTGTGTGTGTTGTGATTCATCACCTACACTGCGTCACTCCTCTACTTTCTTCACTCTTACTTTCCTCTCATTCTCCCAAAGTCATACCTAGAGTTTCCCAAGTCGTTGTTTAAGACATCTCAAGTCGTTCATTCGGGCATCATGGCCAAGTCATTCCTTAAGAATTTTAGTTCGTAACTCGAGACATTATATATGTTTATACCATTGATGCATTTCAAATGTACCTAGTGACATCTCAAGTCATGTTTTAACGCTTCCAAAGTCATACACTAGAGTTTCTCAAGTCGTTCTATAGGGAATCTCAAGTCGTTCCTTAGGGCATCCAAAGTCGTTCTTTGAGAATTTTAATTCGTAAATCAAGGTATTTAAGTGTTTATATTCTTGATGCATTTCAAATTGTACCTAGTGACATCTCAAGTCATGTTTTGACGCTTCCAAAGTTATACCCTAGAATTTTTCAAGTCATGCCTTAGTGCATCCTAAGTTGTTTCCTTAAAAATTTCAATTCATAGCTTTAGAAATTTTAATTGTTTATACCTTTGATATATTTAAAATTTTACTTAGTGACATCTCAAGTCATGTTTTGAAGCTTCCAATACTCTAGAGTTTCTCAAGTCGTTCCTTAGAAAATATCAAGTCATTCCTTAGGGCATTCCAAGTCGTTAATTGAGACTTTTAGTTAGTATCTCAAAGTATTTTAAATGTTTATACCCTTCATGCATTTCAAATTGTAGCTATTGACATCTCAAGTCATGTTTTGACGCTTCCAAAGTCATATACAATAATTTCTCAAGTTGTTCTTTAAAGCATCTCAAGTCGTTCATTGAGAATTTTAGTTCATAGCTTGAGTCATTTTAAATGTTTATACATTTGATACATTTCAAATTTTACCTAGTAACATTTCAAATTTTACCTAGTAACATTTCAAGTCATGTTTTGACGCTTACAAAGTCATATCCTAGAGTTTCTGAAGTCGTTCATGAGGGAATCTCAAGTCGTTCCTAAAGCATCTCAAGTCGTTCCTTGAGAATTTAATTTCGTAGCTCGAGGTATTTTAAATGTTTATATCCTTGATCCATTTCAAATTGAAACTAGTGACATCCCAAGTCATGGTTTGACGCTTCCAAAGTCATACCTTAGGGTTTCTCAAGTCGTTCCTTGGGGAATTTCAACTCATTCCTTAATGAATCTCAAGTCGTTCCTTAGGGTATCTCAAGTCGTTCTTTGAGAATTTTAGTTCGTAGCTCAATGTATTTTAATGTTTATACCATTGATGCATTTCAAATTGTACCTAGTGACATCCCAAGACATGTTTTGACGCTTTCAAAGTCATGCCTTAGGACATCTGAAGTCGTTCCTTAGGGCATCCTAAGTTGTTTCCTTAAGAATTTCAATTCATAACTCTAGGAATTTTAATTGTTTATATCCTTAATGCATTTCAAATTGTACTTAGTGATATATTAAGTCATGTTTTGATGTTTCCAAAGTCATACCCTAGAGTTTCTTAAGTCGCTCCTTAGGGCAACCTAAGTCGTTCATTGAGAATTTTAGTTTGTAGCTCAAAGCATTTTAAATGTGTATACTCTTGGTCCATTTCAAATTGTAGCTATTGACAACCCAAGTTATGTTTTGACGCTTCCAAAGTCGGATACAAAAATTTCTCAAGTCGTTCCTTAGAGCATCTCAAATCGTTCATTGAGAATTTCAATTCATAGCTTGAGACATTTTAAATGTTTATACCATTGATGCATTTCAAATTATACTTAGTGACATCACAAGTCATGTTTTGACGCTTACAAAGTCATATTCTAGAGTTTCTCAAGTAGTTCATGAGAGAATCTCAAGTCGTTCCTAAATGCATCTTAAGTCGTTCCTAAAGGCATCTCAAGTCGTTCCTAAAGGCATCTCAAGTCGTTTCTTGATAATTTAATTTTGTAGCTCGAGGTATTATAAATGTTTATATCCTTGATCCATTCCAAATTATACCAAGTGTCATCCCAAGTCATGTTTTGACGCTTCCAAAATCATACCCTAGGGTTTCTCAAGTAGTTCCTTAGAGAATCTCAAGTCGTTCCTTAGGGCATCTTAAGTCGTTCCTTAGAGCATCCCAAGTTATTTTTTGAGAATTTTAGTTCATAACTTGAGGTATTTAAATGTTTATACCCTTGATGCAATTCAAATTGTACCTATTGACATCTCAAGTCATGTTTTGACGCTTCCAAAGTCATACCCTAGAGTTTCTCAAATCATATCTTAAGACATTTGAAGTCGTTCCTTAGAGCATCATGAGTTATTTCCTTGAAAATTTCAATTCATACCTCTAGGCATTTTAATTGTTTGTACCCTTGATGCATTTCAAATTGTACTTAGTGACATCTCAAGTCATGTTTTAACGTTTTCAAAGTCATACCTTAGAGTTTCTCAAGTCTTTTCTTAGGGAATCTCAAGTCGTTCCTTAGGGCATTCCAAGTTGTTCATTGAGAATTTTAGTTCGTAGCTCAAGACATTTTAAATGTTTATATCCTTGATGTATTTCAAATTATAGCTATTAATATCTCAAGTCATGTTTTGACGCTTCCAAAGTCATATACAAGAATTTCTTAAGTCGTTCCTTAAATAGAGCATCTCAAGTCATTCATTGAGAATTTCAATTCATAGCTTGAGACATTCTAAATGTTTATACCTTTGATGCATTTCAAATGATACTTAATGACATCTCAAGTCATGTTTTGACGCTTCTAAAGTCATACTTTAGGGTTTTTTAAGTCGTTCCTTAGAGAATTTCAACTCGTTCCTTAGGGAATCTTAAGCCGTTCCTTAGGGCATCACAAGTTGTTCTTTAAAAATTTTCGTTCGTAGCTCGAGGTATTTTAAATGTTTATACCCTTGATGTACTTCAAATTATACCTAGTGATATCCCAAGTTATGTTTTGACGCTTTCAAAGTCATACTCTAGAGTTTTCAAGTCATGTCTTAGGACATCTGAAGTTGTTCCTTAGAGCATCTTAAGTTATTTTCTTTATAATTTCAATTCATTGCTATGCATTTTAATTGTTTATACCATTAATGCATTTCAAATTGTACTTAGTGACATCCTCAAGTCATGTTTTGACGCTTCCATAGTCAAACACTAGAGTTTCTTAAGTCGTTTCTAAGGGAATCTCAAGTCGTTTATTAGGGACTCTCAAGTCGTTCCTTAGGGCATCCTAAGTCGTTCATTGAGAATTTTAGTTTGTAGCTCAAGGCATTTTAAATGTTTATACTTTTGATGCATTTCAAATTGCAGCTATTGACATCCCAAATCATGTTTTACGCTTCCAAAGTCATATACAAAATTTCTCAAGTCGTTCCTTAAAGTATCTCAAATCGTTCCTTAGAGCATCTCAAGTCGTTCATTGAAAATTTCAGTTCATAACTTAAGGCATTTTAAATTTTTATACCTTTTGATGCATTTGAAATTATACTTAGTGACATTCCAAGTCATGTTTTGACGCTTACAAAGTCATATCCTAGAGTTTCTCAAGTCGTTCCAAAAAGACATCTCAAGTCGTTTCTTGAGAATTTAATTTTGTAGCTCGAGGTATTTTAAATGTTTATACCCTTAATCTATTCCAAATTGTACCTAGTGACATCCAAGTCATGTTTTGACGCTTTCAAAGTCATACCCTAGAGTTTCTCAAGTCGTTCCTTAGGGAATTTCAAGTCGTTTCTTAGAGAATCTCAACTCGTTCCTTAGGGCATTCAAAGTCGTTCTTTAAGAATTTTAGTTCGTAGCTCAATGTATTTTAAATGTTTATACCCTTGATGCATTTCAAATTGTACCTAGTGACATTCCAAGTCATGTTTTGACACTTCCAAAGTCATACTCTAGAGTTTCTCAAGTCATGCCTTAGGACATCTGAAGTCGTTTCATAGGGCATCCTAAGTTGTTTTCTTGAGAATTTCAATTCATTTCTCTAGGCATTTTAATTGTTTATACCCTTGATGCATTTCAAATTGTACCAAGTAATATCACAACTCATGTCTTGAAGCTTCCAAAGTCATACCCTAAAGTTTCTTTAGTAGTAACCACCTGAAACATTGACTCTTTTTTGAGTTATGGATTTTCCACCCTTTTCTTCTAAGAAATTTTGAAGGGACACCGTCTGAGGCTATGGCTTTGGCAACAAAACTACCATTTTGATTGAGTCTTCCTCTGAGCTGGATTCAAATTGTTGATATATGTTATTGGGATTGAAAGGTTGTCGTGGTACCTCCCGGACATGAGTTCAAAAGCAGCAGGTTTCAAAGTCCTCCTGTGTTGATGAACTAGTGCATGCTTGCCTGCAAGGCCAATTTGAATATAATTTGTTAGGTTCGCTCATCTAAAAAAAAGGGTCAGCTTAATAACAATGGATTGATTAATAACACTAGGACTAATTCAATTTGGGATCGCATGCATACCCTTTATGGCTCCCGCGCGACTTTATAGCATAGTACCGATTGGAAGCCAATGACTGGTTAAGAACTGGAATGAAAGCAGTGTAGAGCGATCAACATGTCTGTCATCTCCCATGACTCTGTAATAGCGAAGCTCTAGGTCCTTGTTCTGAGGGGAAGTAAACGTATTCCTTAAACCACTCCTAATAACAAAATTATATTCTAATCATATCCTCTGATCAAATCATAATCCCATAAAATCATATATCAATTATGAATTTGTAATTGGTCAATTTTCCAACATAAGAATGTGAAGAATTTGGCAAGGAAAAGATGGATGTATCTGCTGACAATAATGACATGTTACATGAGCTTTCTTCCTGCTTTCGTTAGGACGGGGATCGCCAACAGTCTGTTTTCTGTTGCCAAGTGCAAGACCAATGATTGCATAAGAATGTGTGAACTGAGAATGAGTCCAATTTTTTTATACTTCAAGTCATACTTGAAAATTCAATCTAGTTGAAAGGTCAAATCCTTACTTTTCAATTACTTTTAAAGATCATTGGTCAAAATTATGAGAATATTCCCAAATGGGTGCTTAAGTGTCTTGAATGGGTTTACTAGTAATAACTATAAAGGGTCTGTGATTCTAGAGTTTACACTTCCATAAATCAAATAGTTGCTCAAACGTCAAAAGGCATACCGAGTCAAATTTTGTCTGGGTGTAAATTCTATACAAACAGCATATGCACAAAACCAGGTCAAACTTTCACAATAGGGGGGTGTCCCAAATGACAAACTGCAGAGCTTTTTCATTCCCATTTACTCCTAATCTGATGAGTGTGCTTGAAATCAAAGGTAACTAGCAAGCTCCCATCCAAACTTTTCAAAGCAAACCTCTCACTTAATACAAACCAACCAAACTTCTTCCACTCAACCTTCCCTCCATATTCCTCTACTCTCTCCACTCTCACTTTCCCTCCATCCCCTCCAACCCAACCAACCCTTCCTTGCTCCCACTTCATTCTCTCAACAATTGCTAAGCTCACCCCCACACTTGTCTCTTCTCCAACATGGTTGAAACTCCTATACCACATCACCCCATAGCTCACATCTCTCTCATCACACACAGCTTCTCTCCCTGCAACCATAACCACTTCACTTTGAACAACAACATCCACAACCACAGCATTGCCTTGGCCATGTGGGTCACTATGATCCTTCACAAATATTTGTTCCCATCTCTGCTCAAGTGTCATCTCATAATACATTGATCTATTCCTCTCGTTTCTCAAAGATTTTGGTGTCCCTTCCTTAACAAACATGAATGGACAATACCACTTCCCTACAACCACAGGCTTCAATGGGAAATTGAAATCTGGAAGATGGGCACGGAGGGCAGTGTCTAGGCCTTGTGCTTCACCTATTTTGAATTCAGGTGACATTTCGCTTTTGAGTTTCCAACCTCTCCTCCACAAAGCTTCTGGAGGAAACCCATCTTGAGCCATAGACTTAGCCACAAAACCACCTGAAACATTAATAACTCTTCTTTGAAGATGAATCTCGAATTGCTGATACATGTCCTGGGGATCAAAATGTTGGGGAAGTACATCGTTAGCACAGCTGGTGAAGCAGCACGTGTTCATGTCCGCGGCCTCCTCTTTTGAGCTTGTGTACGCTTCCCTGCAAAACGAAACAAGAAAAAAAATGCTCATGCTTAATCAATTGTAACCCTCATAGTAAATTTTGAACATCAGGATCAATTATTATGATTATATTCGTACGTACCCTCTATCCTTCCCATAAGGGTATATTGCATAGTAGCGATTGGAAGACAAGGGCTGATTAAGAACTGGGATGAAGAAAACTTTGTGAAAATGAAGATCTCTGTTTGGATAAAACCCTTGTGCATAGTAAAGCTCTAGTTTCTTGTCCTGAGGGAGAGGCAGGTTTTTAATAATCTCACTCTTGAACAATCCGAAACAGCATTTGGGTTCTTCATCTTGGATGACAAGAATGCCAGAATTTGGACCCTCAGGTGGAGGCAATGAGAGATCAGCAGGAGACTCTTTGTACATCGACAGAGGCCTTGTCACATACATTCTGCCACAGATTCTTGAAGCTCTGCTTTTTCTTGTTTAATTTGTAAGCTTTGAGGATCTCAAACTTTCATGTGCTCATATAGTCAATATTTTTTTTTTTTTTTTTGGCCACTTGCTCATATGGTCATATTTTACAGGGAGAAGAGTAGTCAATAGCTACTCTAGTTGACTATTTTGACGTGTTGATTTTTATTAAACAATAATACATCTGCCATTCTTGATAAGATTTGGCAATATGTGGTTGCAAACTGAGGACGTGTGCACTAGCTAGTGGCCAAGGGCTCTAGTGGGTTGTTCACTTGTTCTTCCTACTTGAGGAATTCTTGACTAAGTAATGGCTAGGGTCCAGGAAGAGGATAAGGCCAAAACTTGTTGAGCATATCAGTGACAAAACAATAGAACTATGTTTCAAGGCCTTCAATAAAAGTTGAACGTCTACAAGACTCGATCACTTTTGCTTCCAAAGCAAAACAATGGATCTTATGGAACATGTATGTCCCGAGACCCAAGTCGATCCATGAACTAGGTCTCGTAATTGAATTCTGACTCAAATTGTATGGAGGGATTGGTTCAATAGAAGTATAGCCTAAGTTAATATGTTAGTTTAAGCAAAAAGAAAAAGGAGCTAGTGCCTCACTTTAAAACACTCTCCTCTTCTAGGCTCCTAGTAGCAAGTTCCTGACCTTCAATGAAAAAGTTCACAAATAACTCTATACCTGTTTATAGATCTGATCTTGGGCCAGTACCCTTTATTGATATTGGAGAAAAAGAAAAGGGAACACACTCTTTTTGGGCTTTTCTTGAAATTTCCAAGTTTACGATCCAGACATATGTATGTACACATTGTCTCTTTGGCCCTTACATCAAGAGACATTTGTAAATTTCCTCGTGAGTTTCCCGGTATGCATTTCAAACAATATTTATGCAATTAGTGAAATTTATAAGAATCAAAATTCTAAATTAACTCAATCCTATCCTTTCCTTTAGTGTTATGACAATATCCCAGAGTAAGTATGAGCTACTTTCTTTTGACATTTATTAGCATCAACATAAATACAAAGAGGGAGAGATTAATTAGCAGGTTGTGAATGTGACTAGTGACTAACTACAAATGGGAAGACAGAAAAACACAGACAAAAGATTTTTGTAAGATACAGAAAACACAAATCTTTGTCATTTATGGTACATGGTATCTCAGGTTTTGAACATAAGAGCTTCATCTTTCTTCCTAGTACTACTTCCCCAGCTTGGATGATGCCTGAAAATCCATTTCCAACCCTTCAAACTTTTCCTGCCCCTCTTGATTCCTCTGTCATTGACTGTTATCCTACAAGAACCACCATGACTGTAAATACCATCCCCCATTAGACCCCCAAATGGACCACCACCACATTCATGTGCCTCAAAATCACTACCTCTCATGCTTCCAAAAACAGAGTTTGTATCTAACTTATTTCCCATCTTCATAGCAGAGAACTCTGGCTTGGATTGTTCCGAGTAATCAAGCTTCAAGTCAATGAACCCTGATTCATCCATACCACTAAAATCACTCTCCTTGAGTGAGAAGACACGTCTGGTTGCTCCACTAAACCCCTTATCAACCTCCATAAGGCCTCCCTTCTTGACACCCTTAAAATCAGCACCCAATTCAGAACCCAAAACATCATCTTTCTTTTCACCATCAAAACCACTCTTTCTTGGCTCTGCTTCACTGAACCCACTTCTTCTTCCTTCACTGAACCCACTTCTTCTTCCTTCACTGAACCCACTTTTTCTTCCTTCACTGAACCCACTTTTCCTTCCTTCACTGAACCCACTTTTCCTTCCAGAATCTAGAACCATACCAGCAGTGACACTAGAACTCCTTGCAGCTGAAATAGAACTCCTGGCCCCAGAAACCATTAAATGTTCCCCCCCATCCTCAGACTCCAACAAGCCACCCCCTCTGAAACTGCAGAGAGACCTGGACCTTGATACACCCATATGATCAACCAGCCACATCTCACTTTTCTCATCAAACCCACCTACACTTTTATTCCCACAATCTTTGTCTCTTTTCTTCCTAAACAACCTCCCAAATCTCCAAAACCCACTTCTTTTGATTTCAACACAGCTACTGCTACTTCTCCTGAGTACCACACCATCCTCTTTCTCTTGGGTCTTGGGCTTGGAATTTGACTGTAAAGCCTCACTCTTTTCATTCTCAATCAGAAATGAGACTCTACCAACACTGCCTACCTCCACAGTGCATGAGTTGCGGTTGGAATTGGATGAAATCTCAGAGCAAGAGCAAGAAGATAGACGCTGCTCACCACAGTCTGAGCAGACCAGCTTGACAAGACGATCCTTAAGACAATACGCACATATCCCAACCGAAGACGAATTGGGGTGTTTACTGCATGACATTTCTGATGAAGAGTAGTAGAAATCCATGTCAATGTTGTGTGCTTCCACAGCTTTGCCTCTCTCTTTCATTGCCTCTCTTCAGCTTCAATCTTGAAGATAAAGCTTCAAATGAATAAAGGGTCCGTCAGAGAAATCAAAGTTTTGAGCTTTATTGAGAAGATCAAATGGGTAGCTCCAAAAAGCCTTGTGAGCTATAAATGAAAAGCAAATGCAATGTGGGTTTGAATTTGAAAGAACAGATTAGATGAAGGAGTAAAGGAAAGAGGGTTTTTGGGGAATTCAAGAATGTATGAGATTTAGAGTGATTTAGAGTGATGGAATTGAATTGATAGATGCAGGACAGATGGCGTCAACTTTACGTTTGCTTTTGCAGCAAACAGTGGAAGGAAGAAAAGGAGTGATGCAAGAAAAGCACTAATACCTGCAGGCATTATTGTGTAGGGAAGGAGAGTGAATGTTACAGCAACTTGAGTAAAATCAATGAACAGAGAAGAGAGAGAGAGGCCTCACTCCGTAAAATTCTAATACTTGCATTGCGTGCATTTGTACCATCAATATCAATGCATAACCAGACCCACCAAGCCATAGACTATGTCTTACTTCCCACTACTAGAAAAGTCATTAGATCAGCTGGTCTTGGATCCATTAATCTTTCATCGTCTGTCTCTTTTCCATTTTCCTCTTGTCCTTGACTTTTAATACAAAATCACATTAATGTTAGATATAATCGCAATTCTGTATTAAGTTATAATGATAGTGATACTTCAGTATAAAGTTACCAACAAAGTTTTCTGAAAACTACTCCCAATAAAGCAAATTATACATGTTAAGCTGTGTGAACAAAAGATATTCTTACCTTCTAATCTTCAATGTGAAGAGTCTGAAGACTAGGGCCTGATTATCTTCACACCAAATTCAAATACTACATTTTATATAAAACGAAAATCTTTACAACCTAAAATGCTTCCAAAATTATCTTGTCGAAATTACAAGATAGAATATGTTGTGAATATATATGACATATAAAAATCTTTTTAACTATTGACTTTTATCGGATTTAGTTTTTCATATTAGAGTAAAATTTATAAACTATTTATATGCCTTTCGGTGTGTGGATACCTATGCTAAATTCAATGTTCAATTTAATTGGGGCCAATTATTCTTAAACAACACCTATGAGAGTAAGCAGGCATATGCATTTGTATATTTGCTTTTGACATTCGAGAATCATTCATCGAGACACAATCCCATACGATGTCGTTTTCTCATGGATATTAACCACGTGTCCCAGCGACAATTCTGTATTAATGTTGACCCGACGTAGCTTCTCTTTTTGAGACTTGAGCTGGGGATCGACGGTCCTGATATCTCAGTCGGCATCAACATGCATGCTGATCACAGGCATCGTAAATTTCAAAAACCTCCAAGGCTGCCAATCACGGCCTCAAAGTCGCAAAACTAGGATGATGACGATGATGACGATGATGATGGCTGCTATCTGTCGTGTCATGTCGTGTCCCATTGACATTGTATTTATCGAACCAAAGCAAGCAAATCCGATCGCCTTTGACGTGCCGTGGAGACTTTGGAGTAGTAGCGATTCTCCTTCATGTCCATTCATATGTCACAACATGCAAAATCGTGGGACCGTCGACTTTGTGTGTCAAAACATACACACGTAGATACATATCGATCATCACAAGTTTTACAGGTGGCATCACGCCATGCGATCATAAGGTGTGGTGCTTCTTGATCGACTGGTCCATCTTTCAAATTTACCAAATTTTTTAACCCTAAATGCAATTAACACACCATAGATTGTAAGCATTGAGTGATGGAGGTTGGGTTTATGTGTAAACACCAAGTTGCAACAAAGTTGGTTAAGTTTCACTCTCCATGTGATCAACTGTTAGAAAATTATTTGAAATGGACATGGGTTAGGAACAAATCCCTTTTAGTGCGCCTAACTACAAGCACACAAGAAAAAGAAAAAGGCAAAGAGACAAGCAACTTGTTTTCTTTGTTTGAGTCAGATTGTGTCTTTTTTTTGAAATTTTGGATTTTTGACTACTATATAAATTATATAAGCCTGAAAATAAAGACCCAATCTGACTCGCATAAAAAATGTTACGTGAAATTAAGTTATCATATGTTTATTGAGCCTGATCAAATTATATGTTAAACTTATGGAGTTTAGTCGATAAATAATAGATCAAAATTAAAAGTGGCATGGTTTCACGGTGGTCTATTGCGAACCATAAACAATGAATCGGCAAATGGCAAATAGGTGGAAGCAAAAACGATTCTTGTGGTTGGAGTAGGGTTGGCATAATAGCAAGGTCGCACGCCCAACGCATGCAAATCTCCGTGTATTGTAGGGACACGAGCAATTATTTATTGAGGAATGTTTTGTTTTGGGTTGTTTAGTTTAATAAAAGAATTTGGAAGTGTGGTAATCATGATGTTCCACTAGTCCTGCGTCACTAATTATTTTGTTGTCTTGCAACCAAATTCATGAGTTTAAAATGTTTTGGGGATTGCAAGGTTATGTTACTACTTTAATTATATGGCTGTATCACATTATTAATAAGTGATCGACAAAAAAATATGGTTGCTTTTGTTTTTAATATGTGCTCATGATTGAGTACAATTTACCTGCAGACTTATAAACATGCTTGCTGTCTGACATGCACTTTCTTTGGGATGTCATTGCCATGTGCTTTTGCCCAAGCTTTTCTAATAGTGAAATGTATAAGCATAAAGAAAGTATAAGCATTTCTTCAGTATTGGTATGTGAACTTGTGATATTTTTCTTTACTTTGTTGAATATTTTACATTCGAATTTTTTTTACCTATTCGAAAAAAGTAAGTATTTATTTGAGTAAGGTTGTCGGCCTCTCTTTGCTCCAGGCCGGAGAGAAAGAGAAAAAAACAGGAGGAAGGAAAAACAAGAGTAGGGTGGGGCCTGGGGGGCAGTCTGGGTACTTAGGGAAAAAACAAAAAATTTATGTAGGGGGGGGAAAGAAAACAGTGGGGTTTCTTTAGAATCCCTATGAAAGAGTAAACATTCAGCCCAATACAGAAACACAAGCTCAACCCAAGCTCAGAACAAACCAAGCCCAACATTTTCTCAGCCCATTAGCCCAATCTAATAATCTTCTCCCGCTCTCAAATTCTCTCATTCCACCTTCTCGGACCTCTCACTCTGAGAGCTCCATGGTTCCCCTGCAAATTTACCACCTCACTCCACCTTTCTTCATTTCCCAAACTACCCCTCTCCCCTCTTCTCTCTCTCTTCCTCACCTCCTCTCCTCAACCTCTCAAAGAATCAAACTTCCCCCCAAACCCAACAACCCCTTCTCGTTTTCCCCAATTTTCCTTTCCAACACCACCTTCAAATTTTCTAGGGTCTCAGTAACTCAAACATCATTTTTTGGAAATGAAGAAGAAAGCACTGAAATTTCACCGGACCTCAATGACTTGTCACCAAACGGCGCCGTTTATCAGAAAACATTAGCATTGGTGGAGTGCTCCATGTTTGCAGCTCTTACTGGCCTGGTGTATTTCCTCAGCAATTCTCTCGCAATTGAGGTTCGTTGGGTTTATTGAAATATGCGTTTTTTTTCAATTTAAACAAACAACTCAAATTAACTGTTTTAAATGTGCTATTATTGTAGTCTATGGTGCTTTTGTTACTGTTTCATGCTAAGAAAGCAGAAGGCTTTATATGAACTTATGATTTTTTTTTTTTTTGTTGACATTTTAGACCCTCCAATTGCTGTTAGGGTACTTTGCTTTGTTTCTGAGATAAACCAAAACAAAGGGTTCTAAGTTCTTTTGGCACTCGTTTCATTATACGGGAACTTTTGTTATGGTTATTTATGTATGTTATGTATGAGTATACAATTTCAATGGGATTTGGTTTTGTGCAGAACTATTTTGGCTGCTTCTTCTCTCTGCCAATAGTGATCACCTCAATGAGATGGGGCATCCCAGCCGGAAGAAAAACTATGGTTAGTAACCATCCATGACCCACCATGTTAGAACTTAGAGATTGCTAGAACGTTTGCATTATTTGTTTTTAGTTATTGCAATGATCTTTCATCTTGATAGGTGGCAACAACCATGCTATTACTTGTCTTGTCTGGACCAGTGAAAGCTTTAACCTATCTGGTGAGTGTGCTATCTATCCTGTTGTTTTGCTTGTTATTGTGAATTGGTATGTATGGCAATTCTTTGATTCTTCATGTTGAAACCAGTTGTTTCTTAGTTATTCAAAAACTTTACTCTCATAGATATAGTTGAGATATTATCATAGTTCTGAAACCATACCGGACTGGTTAGTCCATTCCAGCTGACCAAGAACTGGCTAGCCAGGCCGGCCTGCTTTCACCGGAAAACAATAATTAAAGTGAACTGGCCGGTTCATTATAAAACTAACCAGTGTTACTTTTGCCAGAATTTTTCTTCCTTTCTAAATTTTGTTCAGTAAATTTTTCTTTTTCTTTTTGAATTATTGACTTGCTGACTTGCTTAGTAGATATTTCTCTTGTGCAGCTTAAGCATGGTTTAGCTGGTTTCACAATGGGTGCTTTATGGAGGTATGTGAGGCACAATGTTTATGAATAGATTCTTCTTTAGGCAAAGTGGAAACATTAATTCATACTCATTCTTTATCTGTATGTCTACTTAATTTATATCTAATAGTTTAATTATTATTTTTAGGTAAATGAAACATATTGATTTATCCTTATACACCTGGTACAGTTCAGGATTGGATTACCTTTTTTGACGTCTATATTTTATGATGAGTCTACATCATGCTGCTTGTTGGTTCTGATTTTGGTTTCTGCATCTTCTCAGGTCAGGAGTGAATTGGGGTCTTTCCATTTTCTTGTGCACAATTGTAGTGTTTTCTCCCTTCTGCCTTGAATTCATTAAATATGATTGAAACAATTGTTGTCTCTAGTTAGTTTATTTAGTTTGGTTAAAGGTAACATCTATTGTATATGCAGGTTCGAGCATTGGGTGCTGTAGGATATGTTCTGATATCTTCATTCTTGATAAGAGAAAACATACTTGCTTTGGTAATTCACCATCCTTTATTTGATATTTGTTTTTGCTGCAGTACCAAGATTTGAGTTACATTTTTTTTGGGTTTGCAGATCACCATAAACATTCACGCTTCTCTAACATTCTTGTTCACTGCATCTGGCATCAATACGGTCCCATCGATGGATGTGATATATGCCATATTTGGTACCCTGGTATCTCTAACTACTCTCTGTCTCTCTGTATCACATATTGGAAGCATTGAAGTTTTGTACATTTAACAGGTCTTATTTTTTTGCCTGTATTTAACAGGTTTTGATTAATTGTGGATCCTTCATGTTCTTGCTGCACCTATTGTATTCCGTGTTCCTCACAAGGCTTGGAATGAAATCATCATTAAGAATGCCAAGATGGCTGGAGAAAGCAATATAATGGCATTTGAGGGATTTTCTTGGGCATTGCATTCGAGGGATTGAATAATTAATAATATACAATACCATATGCTATACGTCCAAAGGAGTTTAACAGTGGACTCATATTTCGGGTGAGGGGTGTTGGGCTAAGATTCTGTAACAAACTTAATCCCATGTATCATCAGTCATCATAATCGTTCATGACTGCATTATTGCCATGTATAACTTAATCAACATTTGAATATAGCCGGTTATTGATTTCCATTTGTCTAGTACTTTAATATTCTTTTGGATATCATAGAGAGAAAAAAACAAAAAACAACAAAAAAAGGTAAGATGTTGTGCTCGATCTTGCAACCTCTCACAAAACGGCCTCCCTCTGCTTCACCTACATCAAGCAGCCAAGAGGCCATCGTTGAATCTTTTCTCACCCTCTCAGTGGGGTCTCTTTAATCCACAAGTCCAGAAGAATAGTATACATATGGAGGTGTTAAAAAAAAAAAAAAAACTTCACATGTTACCATTAACATAATATTATGCTCAACTCAAACATCTATTTTTTGTAAATATAAGGGCATGTTTATTTATCTATAATCAGAATAAGAAGAATGAGAGTGATTCTTATTTATGTGTTTACTTACTTTTGAGAATCATTTCCATTTCGATTTTCTTGTTTACTTACATATATTAGAATAAGAAAGAGTGTGAAGTCCAAATGAAATAAGGAATTGGATTCCTTATCTTGGAGGAATTGAAAAGAGGAAATATGAATAGAATTTTTCATGCCAAAACTATCCTCGCCATTTAAAAAAAAATGCAAAATTGCCCTCAACCATAAATAATTTTATTTCTTTTCTTCACCATAAATAAAAATATGAAAAATAAATTTAAGATAAATTTAATTTTTTTTCTTCACCATAAATAAAAGGAAATTGAGGGAATAATTTAAGATAATTTTAATTTTTTTCTTCACTATAAATAAAAGTATGAAATTTTTTTTTTTTGGCAAAATATGAGGTAAACTTTATTTTTAGGCATTTTAAAAATTGTGAATATCATAAAACATATTTAATTTTGTTAAGTGCATTTTAATAATCAAACTGGTTTTGATTCCGATTCTTGCAAATAAATAAACAAGTGTATGAAAATTATGTTTTTTATTCTGATTTCTGATAGTTAATAAACACGTTAATGGATATGTCTGACTCTAATTACTCCTCAATCCTCACTATGATCCTTACTTTGATTCCAATTCATGCCCATTTCAATTACGGGTAAGTAAACGTGCCCCAAGGGAAGAGAACAAACCTAAAGAGTCTACTCTATTCTGAAAGTCAGTAAATAATCTAATTCAATACAACAGTGAGAATGAATTAAATGGGATCCTGGTCACCGTATTCTCTCACTACTCTTCTTTTACAAAATTTATATTGATGAAAAACCTCACTCTAGCTGCATCATTCTTAACCTGCCAGCCAGCACGACTTTTGCTTTGGAAAAAGAAGTAAACACCAGCATAGTTCAAGCTTCCTTCCTAGTTATCCTGCAATTCAACAAGAAATTGAAACTTAGGAACCAAAGTACGGCAAATTGGCATCGTCAATGCAAAGGAATGAAAATTAGGTGGAGAGAAGAAAACTGTAGTCCAGGTGAAATAATGAGAGCATAGAATATCACATTCATTCAGAATTTAGACTATTAATCTGAAGATTATTTGAACCTGGTGGCTAACATGCTTTGAATGTAATACCACATTCTCACCTAAAGCAATAAATTCCCAAGGCCGTTGTGATTTCGTGAATGACTGATGTTGCAAAGTGAAGATAGAGTGTCACTGAGTCCAGAAAAAGTTAGGGTATCAGCCAAAACACATGATAACATGAAATGAGTAGATTAAAAATGAAAAGAAAATATCAAATCCAAATAAATGAGTAGATTAAACATGACATGAGTAGCTGGAAATACTATGTCGTTCTACAAAAAAAAAAATGCTTCCCAAGAAATGGAAAATAAGTTGAGAATGGGGAAGCAGCTAAATGGAAGAGGAACTTAAGAACTGTCTTGAGAAAAAGGTTGTCGTACCTGTAAATGCACAGTAACCAAGAAGAACCAAGCTCTCATCAACCAAAGGAACTCTGCAACAAAAGGTGAACAAAGGAAGTGCAAGATATGAGATCAGGACAATCAAGAACAGAACATTTCTACTGACTCAGAAAGTAATATGAAATACAACATACCCATCATTCAGTCTGGCTGTGAGTGCATTTGCAATGGCAAATGGGAGATACAACAGTGACTGTACAAAATAATAGATATTGAAATTAGCAATCTAATCTGATCTTTAATAAAAAGAAATCATACAAACGTTATCAATAATAAATCAATGGCCAAAACGTTAAAATCCAATTCTCCAACATAATTACAAATTAGTAACTGAGGCCATCTTTCCCAGGAGAAAAGTGTCATGCTGCTACTGGAAGTGTTTCAACAAAGTAAAACCTCAACATAGAATTTAAAGTTGTAGGATTGTTTCATACCATGCACATTCCAGTTTTCAGGCCCTTTGGCTCATCACACAAGTGAGCGAGAATCATTCTTCCCTGCCAAAACAAGCTCCCCATCAACAATAATGGTATAATGAACAATTTGGTTGTCCACCAGGCCCCTTAATATGGCATAATTAGAAATCTAGGACACTGTTATATCAGCAATGATAACCAATTCCATTCAATATGGATAAAAAGATCAACTTTAAGAGATTGGGTTACAAAGAAGCATGGTTATCTTACCACAAGGTAACCAAAAGCAAGTCCAGTTCCCACTACGACTAAATGTGGATAGTTCCTGATAATGTCAGATGGTGACAAATAATCCCTGCATATAAATAATTACAGCATCAAAATTACTTTCAACAAAATAAAATAAAGTACTCCATTTATTTGAATTTTTTATGAAAAGAAGGCATGGGGGGCCAACACAAAGGATTGAGACATACCATATCAGAACTCCTCCCAAAAGAACAGCAAAAGGGTAAAGCTGGAAGGAAACAATATGAAACACCCGTTAAGCTTATTAAGTAACTGAGAATTAATATTCAAGAACCTGAAAGAGAATAGCATTACCATTGCCAGTGCCAATAGCATGCTTAATTTCCTTGCCTCAACAACCTTATAAACATTGTACACACTGCACATAAGCATGACACAACATAAGGCCTAACCAGTGAGCTCTAACAAATCACCTGAATTGTTTGTGGATGATTCAAATTATATAAAGGTACATACAAAAGAAAATATTGTGCGTAAATTTACACCAGGTTGTTTCTTTGTCTATAATAAAAAAAAAGTAATATTAATTCAACCCAATCCCAGGAACTACATGCTAAAAACAACAGAAATAAGATGAAGGTGGTTAATGTCATAATTCTTGTTCACATCCAAAATGTAAGGTCAGCAATATAAACCCTGCATCAACTTCAGCCGACGCAACTGTGCCCATGATAATATGGGTAACAATTTAGAGGTTCCATATAGAACAGTAAAAAAAAAAAAAAAAAAAGGTAAACTGAGTTGAAAGAGTCATGATGCATGCATCAAGAGTTCATAGATATTTAAGAAAATATTTACATTAGAAAGTCACCTCAAAATTCAAAATTTAAGGGAACAAAGAACTACATACTTGAATGTGACTGTTGGGATAATAGCAAAAGCTATCATTAGAAACAACACAGCTTTGTATGTCGTAATTTCTGAAATTAAAAAAAAAAAATAAAGGAATTAAATTTCGGACATATTGCAGTGTCAGTACCATAAAGCCAAAGAGTAATGATCCAGAATTGATTAAAACCAAGGTAATCATAATGCATATATCCAGTAAAACCTCACACAATGTGGATTCCATACATTTGTTTGATGCCAAATATAATCTTGACATAATTTGTAGGTTATCAACTATATAAGTGAGAGCCTTACCATGAATAAATGGGACCCAGCTCAGATAAGGCAAAGACTTTCCAAACTGTTGAGCCCACCACTCAGAACCTGAAATTGTAAGGAATGAGTCACAATTTGAATGTAATTAGAGAAAAATAAAAGACCCAAACAAAGGAAAAAAGAATTTATAGTGCATTGGTTTACAAAACTTCCAAATAATACATATGCAAGTAAAGATAAGCAAAGAGTAGGAGTTTACCGACAATAGCTGTGAAAAAATGACTGAAATATATCAGCATGAGACCCTCTGTAGGTCCATTAACAGCTGGAAGGATTAGGGTATTGGTAAAGTAACTGGACCAACAAAGTCATATATTAGTACTGCTAACAAAACATCTAACTTTCATATACAGCCTTATACATATTATTGGATTTTTCTTTTGGATGGAAAGGGGAGTGCAAAGGTCAAACATAATGACTAATAATAAATTAATCTTGGTTGGCCAACTTACTGCTCCCAAGTTGCACCATAAAATGGAACAGCTGAAATCACCCAGAACCAGAAAGTAGTTCCTCCACACATTGCAGTGCTCCCAAAAGCCAGTGATTCAAACTAAACAACATCATATACAGATGAATATACATACAGAACATGAAACAAAAGCATATGCATTTTTCAGGGTCAAAGATGACAAGAAAATATTAAGACACATACCGCACATGCAAGGGCATCACATCCTGCAATATATTGAGAATGCCCAGAAATTCATCAATATTCAGCTCTTAAAGTAAGAAGAGGACAGAAGAAAAATACATGATAACAGTAAATTACCATGGTCAAAAAGTTCCCCCAACGGACTTGAGGAGTTTGTCCGTCTTGCTTGCTTCCCATCAACAGCATCAAAGGTCTAACATATTTTTGAAAGATCAAACAAGCAGGTTATAATGAAATGGGAAAATGTCAATATACAAAAATAACAATGCATATACAATAAAAATGCACACCATAAACACAGCTTGAATAGGGTTTAGGCAAACCTGGTATAAGAAAAGTAGCAACCCATGAGCAAAATTAACCCATCTAGGAGGAGCTGAATCCAACCGTGGTGAATATATCTGGGGGGAAAATCATACCACAAATTCATGGGGAACTCACTAAATAATAATATTTCTATTCTACATCATGCACGCCACAAACAGAGTAAATGTGTTTAACAACATTTGTTTTTTTAAAAAGTGTGAATGTTCAAAGTAAAAAATTAGCATTATAGAAAAAAGAAAACCTAACAAATACAAAATTAAAAAGATGATATGGAAATTCCACTTACATAGCCAAGCAGTGCAGATGTGAGTAAGAACATGAATCCTGTTAGTGTTATCTGGCCAAAAATAAAGCATAACCCATCAATAAAAAGGCAAGACTGATCGATACCAAATTCAATAGGATGCAACATAAATAGTTGGGAGTAAAAAATCTACCATGTTGGGCCTGAAGAACAGTAGCGTGCAGAGACCACAAAAAGAGACAATGTTAGCAAACCTCATTAAAAATCTCACTAAACAGGCAATGTAAAATTCATAAACAAAATATAATAGCCAGACGTAACAAGTCCCAAAATATAGCTAAAACTGTAAATGTTAGAATAACATTCATAATTAAAAACAAAAAATATTAAGAAACTTACGGCATCCAAAGGGGAAAGATTTTAACGAAGCGACTCCAAAAGGGTTGCAAGACATATTTGGCAGCGTACGAGTGATCCACACCACTATACTTGTATCTATGCAAAGCAGACACACCATGCGCCCCAATATACCCCATTTCTTCTAATACAAGATTTGATATTTCGTTTCAAAGAAAATCCAAATAAGTCTCGGTACAACCTGCAAGTAAAATTGAACTGAAATAACTCAATACAAGCATCTGAATGAAACCCATCACTGAATACACGCTGGAAAACTTGCTAATGGTGATTGGATGAACATGAATTGAATGCAAATTTGTGTGCTTTACTATGTTTAAGCATCTGGGTCATGCCAAAAGTGCACAAAGAACGAAAGATAATAACCCATTAGATGTTTTTTTATCTATTTCAAAGCTTTAAACTTTGAGCAAGTACCCAAAAAATTAGCTTGTTCTCTTTCGCCAAAATGGATGTGGATGGGATGCTAGAAATCGTGCATGGATCTAAAATCAAAAAATAAATAAATAAAAACAGCCGTTATATGGAAAACAGAGCAGATCATAGAAAAGAACTAGGTGAATGGAAAACAAACGAAGCAAAATAAAAAATAATTATTATTATTACCTCTTTCAGTCGTAGAGATCGTGCAAGAGGAATAGAGAAACAGAGGTTCTGCAAGTGCAAATGTGCAATAGGGCAAACCAAAAGTAAGGGAAAACAAAAAGTGTTTTCTTTAATTATTATTATTATTATTTAATCTCCCGCGTCCCCGGCCTATATGCCAAAGCAGAAGAGAGTGACAGACAGGAAGTGTTCGATCAAAAAAAAAAAAAAAAAGACAGACAGGAAGTGAGTATATATATAATATAATTATATTATAAATAGGAAGGAAAATAAAAAACTAAAAGGGAAAATTTTTCTGGATTGAAGCAGAATCATTCACAAAATACGCCGACTCCTTTTTGGGAAAGTGACTTTTTTTATTATTCGACGTCGGAAGTCGGATGATGCGTGTATAAGGCGGTGCGTGCGTGTCTGAAAATGTGTAAATGTGATGGGTGTGTGGGGGTATTTTCGTCAGCATCGACATTTGGAACAAAAATTCAATACATTTGGAAAAATAAATGGACTACCTACACGTGGGGTTTTACTCGTGTCTCCATGAACTTTGACTTCGGTCAACATTTCTTCCAACCTATAAAATTATTTTGAATAATCTTTCTATTAACTTAATTATTTTAAAGTCTCAGAGCACACATGCAGAGTTGCAGATCACATGCCACTTTAGAATACTACATGTAACAAATGGTCTTTTTTAGTCACCTGAAAATTTTATATTTATTTGGTGTTATTCGATAGATATATATTCCCAAAAAATAAATGCATGTAGAGATTTTGAGGATAATCGAATTATTATTGTTAAATATTTTGTATTTATGATTTAAATATGAGCATAAATCAGTAATCTTATGTAAATAGATAAAAGATCAATAATTCGATCCCTTGTTCGTGGGATGGGAAATGACTAAATGGGTGAGTAACAACTATACGGCTCTATATTTTATGGTTGATAGATTGGCTTTTCCCCTAATTCTTGGACACTTAACTCTTTAAGTCTTGTCCTTTGAGTTAAGAAACAAAGAGATAGTGACCAAAGAATGGGTTGATGGGTCAAAAAGAGAGAACTTTAATCTTTATTTTTAAATTTGAGATGTAGAATTTCAACATATTCCCCCCCAAGTGGGCACCCTGCGTTGCTTTTCTTTTTGGACCCATTTATGTGTTGGTGTTGAGCAGTTGGACAAATCCTACTCCCAATTCCCAATCCTCTTTAATCATTTTAACTAGATTTTCCTGAAAAAAAAAAATCACTCGGACACTTTGCTGTTTTCAAGGTCGGTGTTGAATTTCCTTCCATATTCACTACTTGTAAATAATCTTTGCATTAAAGTTGTGATGTTTTAAGTCTAATCAAATCCATTGCAATATCATTATGGCAGAACTTTAAAGCATGTGTACACCAACAAGAGAAAATTGTCCATTAAGTAAAAGAAAAGTATACATCCATATCAAATTATAATGGATTTGTAAAGACAAATGACTTATTATATGTAAGGATTAAACATTTTTGTTATCTGAAATTTGAATATATATGTGGTGGTGTTGAATAGTTGGACTAATCCGGCCAACTCCCAAGTCCCAATCCTTAATGATCCAAGGCATTTTCAAGAGGTTCGTTAAGCCTCCTCCTTTGATCATCCTAATTAAAATTTTCTGCTATCTCCATCCAAACTATAGTATCAGATATAGATAACGAAAAACTTAGCAAGCTTATAAGCTGTTCAATTACAAGTCTTAGAACAATACTGAAAAGAAATGGAGGCTCGGACTGTGACATTTAGATTTAATTGAATGATTAATCTGAATGGGGAGCTGCACCTATTCTAAATGCAGAGAATCAAAATTCTGTCTGCCTAGTGTCTTGTATGCTCATTAAGAAAAAAAACAACAAAAAGAGTACACGTACACATGCCAAATTATGATTGATTTGTAAGTATTCTTGTTATCTAAAACTTGAGAACGCCAATATAAGAATTTACTACCGATCCTATCCACAACCATCCATTGTGTTCTTCAACATCGCTAATAGACTGGAGTTTTGTACCCTCATTTCCATCCAATACCTTCAAAACTTTTCCATGTTCATCAAACTTTATTGCTACGGGATCGTTTGTTAACCAAGGGACGACTGGAGTTTGTGGCAGGTCCTTAATTCCTCTCCCACTATTCAATGCTACCCAAAATTCTCCTTTATAGTTTCTCTTAATGTTATCTGGAGGTCTTTCTAGTTTTGAAAAAAGTTCTAAGGTATAAGTTTTAGGTCCTTTAAGCCAAAACCTAAGAATTTTTGATGTCGCACTTTCAGCTACTAACACAAAACAATTGTCCTTACTCAGAGCCACACCATTTGCAAAACCCAAGCCATAAAGCAACACAATCACCTCCTTTGTATAAGGATTGTATTGCAATAACCTTCCTGTTTTGTCACCAGAGCGGATAGACAAAGGCCATTCCCTAAAAGCATTGATGAGAAAAAAAAAAAAAAAAGACAAGAAAAATGTTAAACAAATTAAAAAGGAGGGTCACTTAACTATAAGTGATATACAACAAAAGGAAAAAGGAGGGTCACATAACAATAAGTGATAGACAAACAAAAATTGAAAATGAATGATGAAATGACCAATTGAGCCATGTAATATTACCGTCTTTGGTATATGGTGCTAGTATCTGTGAAATAAACCATTCCTGTTTGGCTATTAATGTCCAAAGCATTTAGGAAACGGAATGGCACTCCTCCAACAGAATCGGCAAGTTTTTGGGCCATACCACCATTAAGTCCTGTCTTTAGAAGTCCAAAATAGGCATCTGCAATATAGAGATCGCAAGTTGTAGGATGGAACTTTAGACCTAGTGGCCTTCCACATATTGGTTCATTCGTCGTGTTGGTTGAGCCATCACATAAATACCTTGACCTAATCAATTACAAAATTCAATCATTCAATTTAATTTTTTCTTAAGTATTAGATTATAAAATAAAAAAAATAAAGAAAATGTTATTTGCACTGAAAAATAAGATTTGATATGAGAGCATCTCAAATGGTAAAATGAAACTAAGGGTTTCATTTCTATTTTTTGATACCATTAAATAACACTTTACTGGAGCAACTTTGAAAAAATTTAACATTTTCTCTCTCATTTATGAGTTTCAAAGGAGTTTTCAAAAAGAGTATGAAATCCCAAATAGAACTTCACCATTTGAAGATGCTTTAAGGAGTGCAAGTGCTTATTTTGGAATCCTAAAAGGCTAAATGATAACAATATTTATTTAGAGACCATATTACTCAACATCAACCCAGTCAGTTTTGGCTAAAGTTTGGGCGCGGCATAAACACTCGATCTCTACCCGAGCTATCAAGTCTTTTTTCATTATTAGCAAAGAAGGGCACCCTACAGGCTACAGCCACTTTTAAATATGATAATCCTCTGAGAAATTAAAAAAGTACACTCCAAATAGATTGAGCAGTAACTGACATTAATATTGCTGTAACATATATATATATATGTATAGCAAAGTGGAAGCCATTGTTGGAAAATAGGTGCTTAATTATATAAAGCAGTAATGCAAATTAAGTCTTGATCTGTTGAAAACATTTATAAAGAATGTAAGCTGGCTATATATATATACACATCCATGTATGTGCACTAAGATAATTGTTCTTGCCTGTACGGGGAGGTGAAGGCAAACTCTTTCCAACCCAAGTGAGATCCATGCCATTTGAGGATTGTACCATCTGAAACCCCAACATAAGGTCCTCTTCCATAGCAGTCAAATTCGATACTTTCAGGGCCAGTCACATTCGAGAGGTCGAGTTGAAGATAATTTCTGAGATTATGAATCACTAAAAAACCTGTTGGTGGTGGTTTAGATGATGATACAACGGCACCAGGAGCTATGGTAATCAAGAATAATAAAACGAACAACATAAAGAGTGAAAGAAAAGGTGGCCTCATTTGATTATGCTGCAGATTGATTATGATCGATCACTTGATATAATTTTGGATGTTATTGTAGCAGAGATTGAAAGTCTTGTAGAGTATTCTCATTTAATTCTCTCGTAATTAACTAACAAAGTCACTCCTACAATGCCGCTGCAAACGCTTTAGTCCCCAATGAATATTTTTTCCTATTTAGCTGGCGGCCACATTACGAATCAATAATAAATGAAAGGTAAGACTTTTAAGCCAAGTGGACTTGCAGCTGAGAATGACTTACCTGAAACAACGGGGATACCACAGCTGGTATGCCCTCTCTCCTTTTCTCTCTCTCCTCTCTCCTTTTCTCTCTCTCTCCCTTTCTCTCTCTCCTCTCTTTCTGCTCTCTTTCTGTCATAGGAATATGCAAGTTATTCTCCTTCCAGCTTCGACTCTAAAATATGTATTTAGCTAGATAGGGGCCGGCTTTAACGCTTGAGCCACTCCAAGCAAAAAATTCAAAATTATTAAAATTCCTAGGTAGCTCTGCTGAACCTCCGTTAGCTAATTAAAATTTAAAACCAACCTTGCACGCATCTAGTGTCTTTTTTGGTAATTAAGCAACATTGTATTAAGGCCGAACTGCTGAAAAGGGCTCGGCCCAATAAGGAACAATAAGCCCACAATAGGACCACAAAATCTACAAAGGCAACAGCCCAAACAACAATCAGACAGAGAGAGGCCCAAAACAAGCCACATTATTAATTGGATTCATTCCGTGAACAATGAAGACATTAACTTCTGTTTATAAACCTTTAATAAGTTCATTCAAGGCCTGATTATGTGACTTCCAGTTCCATGTATGGATTAAAGCTGAGCCTCGGTGGCTGTCTCATGTATTATTGGCGGATGTTCATCATCCATGAATAAAGTTTGTCTTCTTGCAAAAAAAAAACAAAAGAATCAAGTGCAAAGTGGAGTTAATCAAATTCTAATTAAACCAAATGAGATGATGTGCACAGTGGACTTAAATTAGATAATTCCGACGACACATTTACTTAATTAAGACTCGGAAACCACTCATCTGATTTCTTCCTTCCAATCAATGTGGAGGTGGGACTTTGAATAAAAAAAGTCTGTGTATAATATTAAAACTTTTATATTGGTATTATCTAATATGAGATTGTTTTTTTTTTTTTTTATCGCATCCAATATGGGACTTTGAAGCTAATTGAAGTCTTGGGTCAAAAGACCTTCCAACTTGATATATAACAATAGTCCGATTTTTATTCTTATGAGAAACTGTTTTATAAGAGTCTTTAAATTAATCAAATAAGATCTAGTTTCTTGATTTTGTATTAAGTTTTAACTATGTCTATAATCTCATTGTTAAAACCTAACATGCAGTCTCCACGTCTCATTCTACACCATATAAGAGTATGTAGAGAACCCGGTGAGGTAAAAAATGGGACAAAGAATAAGATGGGTTTGAGTGATTTTTTTTTTTTTTAAAGAGTTAATAATTTAAAACAGATTTTTGTGTAATGAAATGGGTATGGGTGAGGTTTTAAATTAATAAAAATATGTTGTCATTAGATTAATTTAAGAGTTCTTATACAACAATTCCTCATAGTTAGTCACTCATAGGAGTCATTATGCTATATATAATATAAAAATCTAGATATTTAATACGCAAATTAAAATGATTGGCAACTAAACTAAAATCACATAAAACTTTGGTAGTTAAAATGAAAAACTATGTCATTTACCTAAATTCAATAATCTCAATATAAATCTAGATTGTTTGATGAGCTTTTTTTTTTTCCTCTTTCGTGTGGATATTAAAAACTTTATTCTTTAACATTAAGCTTTAAAGATAAGACATTTATTGGGCTAAATTTTTTATTGGACACATTACCTCATTTAAGTCTAAACTCAAAAGATAAAGATAAAGGTAATTGGGTTTGGTTGCAATTACCTCATTTAAGTCTAAATTTTTTATTGGACACATTACATAAAGAAAGGTCTAAAGGTAGGGAGATTACAGAGAAAAAAAAAAAAAGTTAAGATATGGGCCAATACAAGTGCTTAACAGCTCATTAACATCTTTTATATAGAAGAAAAAAAAAGGGAAGAAAATAAATCTTTTTTATATGAAAAAGTGCAAATTGTTGTGCCGAAATGTGTTAATCAGCTTGAACACGCACCTTCATGGTTCTATAAACACAACGCAGATGATATTTTATTGGGGAATTTTATTCACTTTCTATTTTCTATATATAGATTTGAGTATCAATTTTGTATTTATGACTAATTAAATGAACTCATGATGAGATTTCAGTAGAGTTATAACTCTACAATAATTATTGCTGAACAAATTTAAATTTATATTAAATTTGTATTTGATTGCTACGCAGCAAAACAGATTAAAATTTAGCTCACGAGTAGTGTTAATACTTTTTGACAAACCATGTGCCCTTTTAAAAGTATTGGAAACTAAGTATAGAAAATAGAGAAATGTTATCTATCTTCTATTTTCTATTTTTTTCTCTAACATTTTACTTTATTATTCTTATTCTGCATTTTAGTATCATGATTGATATCGTTTATTTTTAAATCATTCATTAAAGATCACTCTCAAAACTTGAATAAAATCGAAAATTTGTTTGATTATGTAAATGTGATCAAATAAACAAATAATTTTGGTAATAATTGATTTACCGTCTATTTATTTGATAATAGTTACATAATTAAATAATTTTTAATTTGATTAATTTTTTATATAAATAATTTTTAAGTGATGATCTAAAAAATAAATGGTTGCAATTACAAAAATACACTTCAAAATGAGAATAATAAAAAAAAAAAGTTGAAGGAAAATATAGACAACAAAAACAATAATTTTGCGTACGTAGATAGATAGGCATCCTTTTTTTTTTGTTTTTTTGCCACTGATAGATAGGTATCCTTAATTAGTTAGCTTTATTGCTGTTTTTTTGTAAGCAATACGTATTCAATACCTTGGGTGGGCAGCAGAATCAGCCGTCGATACAACTAAGGGACAGATCGACCAAGCCACACATGATACATGCATGCACATATAAACCTCTCAAAAAGCCAAATGATCATGATCATATATAAATATATATTCAGATTCTTAATTTCATTCGTTAAGCAATTCTCCAACCCACTAATTTTTGTCCCTTCAACTTTATAACGAATCCATGTAGCACATGAATTAATTTAAATATCCGTCCATTACATAAGAGCCGGTCTTGAGGTTTTTGGGTTTTTAATTATTTTTTACATTATTTAAATGTAACATATTATGTAAGGGGTCTAAAAAAATTTGAAAGTCCTGGCCAATTTTTTTTTTTTTTTTTTAAAGCCCTTGTGATTAGGGGGCTTGAGACGACGGCCTAAACTAGACCAATTAGTTATTAATATAATAATATTTCACATTACTTTGTTAGAAATGATTTGAATTTCAAATCCATACCCGTCCATCATAATTCATATACAGAAAAGTGATATAGTATCGAATACACTTTTAAATTTCCAAAAGTGATGGTGATGAAACCCATTAACCCCACCCAATACCAGTAGTGTTCCATCTACATGCATTATATATATTGTAGGCCGGTCTTCAACAATTATATATAGCTATTAGCTAGCAAGGCATTGAATATCTTAATCAAGGATCATATGAGCACTTACACTCATCTCAATCCTCAATGGGGCAAAGGGCATTTCCCGTGCCAGATAATTAAGATAATCTTATTAAATCTGACTCACCTCTGAGTTTCTCCTTATATTAATTAATCCTCCACCCTTCACATCATCCTTTTTGTTTTTACAAAAAAAAAAAAAAGGGTTTATCGTTAATTTACATTATTATAATATAATATGGTGTGTTCCAGAATCTAAGCAAAGTTTGTTGAAATTTTGGCGTGGCATCTACATATCTTGTAATTTCTGTCTTATTCCCCTTCATTTATTTTCTAATTTCGCTTATTCTCTTTTATTACCTCTGGGTTGTAAAAAACTGGAAATAGTATTTCATAAAATATACTTTTATCATTGATTCAGTTACATATTATACGTATTATTTGAAAAAGTCAGATTTAATATACGTGCGTGTATAATTTGGTAGGTTTGTTAAAAATGCGATGGCATCATTTTGAATTTCAGAAATCAAAAAAATAAGGCATAAATTCAATTTAAACACATAACTATATAAACTAATTCAACGGGGTCCATGAACTTTAAAATATTTCAAATACACCCGATCTATTATCTAAATTGAAAAAATGAATTTCTGTCCATTGATTTGTTGAGAGATCAGTTAAATGACAACTTGGCTTTTGCTGACCGGGATTACTTGGCGACTTGACGCTATCTCAGCAAACATTTCCCGCCAAATGAGCGACACGGGCCCACAATTTAATAATAATAATAGAGAGAGAGAGAGAGTTTTTGGGCCCGTGTCAGAGGTTAGGTGGACCCGTGTCGCTCATTTCCCGCCAAATGAGCGACACAGGTCCACCTAACCCCTGACACGGGTCCACAAACTCATTATCTCTTTCTCGCTCGTTGAACATAAGTGAGAGATTTATATTCGAATTTGGGGGAAAACGTGATATTTTTTAGAAACTAAATGGTCAGGAGAGCGTTCGAAGAGCGAGAAATAGGTGATGGGTGTGTGGGCCCGTGTCAAGTGGACATGTGTTGCTTATTTGGCGGGAAATGTATGTTGAGTTAGTGTCACGTCGCCAATTAATCCCCGTTAGCAAAAACCAAGCTGACGTTTAACTGATCTTTCAATAAATTGATGGACGGAATTTCATTTTTTAATTTACATAATAAATCAGGTGTATATTTAAAATATTTGAAAATTTGTAGACCTCGTTGAAATAACATATATATAATTATATGTTTAAATTGAATTTATGCCTAAAAAATAATTTTGGAAAGTTCAATTTCAAAGTTGTTGAGATCACAATTCACAATGACAATTTTGAATTGAATTATTGGGACATAACTGACTAGTGACTACTCATGAGTCATGAGGTGTTCCTTTCTGGTAATTATGGGAGGAAAATGAGGAAAGCATAAATAAATGAGGAAAACAATGAACGGCAAGTTGGCATGCACGACAAGAGTGGACAGTAGACTGTAGGGTACGAAGTGGAACGTGTGGTGGCGAAGAGCTGAAGATGAAGTACTAATTACTAAATCAGAGAAAAAAAAAGGGCAAAAAGATAGAGGCACATAGGTCGAACACGTGTCAGAAGGTTTGTGGCTCTGCTGAAAACAAAGAACCCCCACCAGTAGACACCAATCTTATCGTCAAAAAGTGCCCACACAAATCTAAATCTAGGATAGCCTTTGCTGTCCACAGCGAATCTGATTCTCTCCCGTGATTGTCCTTTCTATTCTATTCATACTCCAATTTTCAAAATCTCACGTCCAATTTTTCCATTCTATGTAAAATAGGATGAGCTCTTTATCTTTTTAGTATAGGTTGTGTTTTTTATATAAAGACTAAAACTGTGTAGTATTTTAGGATTTATACTCAAATTTACTCAAATAAAAGTCTAAAACATCATAAGTGCAACAGTATCCCAAAAATATGAACAGATAATACAAACTCACTGTATACACTCATTTGTAAAAATATAAGTACAAACAAAATATATTTTGGATAGTGGGTGTGGATACATTACATATAAAGGTGATATATATCAACCTAGTAAAAATTTGCTTACTTAAGTTAAGAGTGTATATGTAAATCTAAACTATTTTTTTTTCAATGTAAAGAGAAGAAATTCAAACTTAAAACGTTTGCTAAAATAACAAGTCATCTTTATTCAATATTTAGAAAATAAAGAGTTTCCCAAACAAAGTCAATAATAAAATTTAAAAACTTAAAAGTGTTGGAGGAGTTAGTTTGAAGGTGTAACTGTAAATCGAGGCACCCGAGTTCGAGTTTTTAATTCGACTCTTAGAGCCAGATAGTAAGAAAGGTAAAATATTGTGAATCCTCTAGACCCAACATAAATTTTTACCTTTGATCGGCCCAAAAAATTAGTTTAATGTGCGAAAACTAACTCAGGACACCTTTGATTACCAAACATAATAAACTCTAAAAGACTAAAACTATTAAACTACAATTAAAATTATTGAAAATTAGATGGAAGAGTTAAAAATTAGAAACAAATGAGAGGGTCTTCCATGGGGCATACCCCATGGAAGATTAATCCGCATAAATGGAAGAATACTAAGAAGTTACCCATCTCATTCAAGGCCCAGCAGCTTCCAGGAAACAACGGAGCAGGGGTAAATTGGGTAAAGCACTCTCACGTCACCTTATAAATAACACTCATTCCCCTCCCGTTAACAGAAAGCCAAAACAACAAAACTCCTAAAAATTTATAGGGTTTTCATATCGATCCGCCGTCGTATTGACATCTCAATCTTCTCGCCGTCCGCTGGCTTCTTTTTCAATTTTGTTATCAATTCTCATTTAGGTGTTTTTGTTGAGATCGAACGCCGTTGTCTTTTCGCTTCAAGAGAGTACCGAACAATTATTCATATTTGTAAGTATGATTATGGTTCTTTTTTCATAATGTTTTTTTTTTTAAATTATTATTTGATGTTTTGTATGTGTGTTTTGAGCGGAAAATGAGTAATCTTTGATAATCTGATGGCTATCTTTCTGTTTTTAAAGAAGGTATTTGCATTTTTGTCTGAATTTCGTTTATTAGGGTGGATCTGGTTGGGTTATTGGGTGTGGTTTTGTGGGTTCGGATCCAAATTTGTATTAGAAATTTTCTGTATCAAAATAGGGTGATTAAGTTTCTCAATGATTAGTGGAAAAAAAAAAGTTTCTCAATGTTTAGTTATATTCTTATTTCTATAAATTTTTAATTTAGCGGTACATTCAATCCAAATTTGGATCATATATGCCATTAAAATCCATCTAGGTTGATTGATTAGTCCAACATATAATCGATTTTCAATAAAATTCTGGGCTTTCTTGTGCCTTATCTAATGAGTTTTATTTTTTAAAGCATCAGCTATTAAGTCATATGCAACTTGTTTCAAATTTTTTTTTTTGGTATAAAAATGAGTTAAAAATGTGGATTATGTCATACTTGTTTCAATTTATTGCAAGAATAATTTGGATTATGAACTATAACGTATTGATTCACCAGGTTTTTGCTGTTGCGATAATGCTTTACTGGGTTTTTCGCATTGGTTTCTCTTTTTAACTATTCGCTCATGATTACTGATCATTTTATTGTATGGTTATGAACAGGCATGACTGAATGATCTAATGGAGTCTAAAGGTGGTAAAAAGTCTAGTAGTAGTAAATCCTTATTCTACGAAGCACCTCTTGGATACAGCATTGAAGACCTTCGACCCAACGGTGGCATCAAGAAGTTCAGATCTGCTGCTTACTCCAACGTAAGTGTTTGTTTAATAAGAAAGTTATGCATCCCATTTTTATGAACTGATTAAATTTTGAATGTAATCATTGTACATAAAAAATGCTAACTTACTGCTTTGATCTTGTGCAGTGCGCTCGCAAACCATCCTGATATTCTCAAGTTTCCAACCTGACCACTTGACGTGGTTCATTAACTGTTATTGCTTTCTTTTGCTGTTTTTTTTCCCTTGTTTTCTTCGATCTACACTGTTTTCTTCAATCAACATCTTCCTCTCTTTCTCTCTTTGCGACTGTAATCTCTGCAACATTGAGCTGCCTGCTTCTGTGATCTACTTTCGGCTATAATCGATTCTGTTTGCCAAAATGGCAATGGAGGTCTCTGCAATTGGATTTGAGGGTTTCGAAAAGAGGCTGGAAATATCATTTTTTGAACCAAGCATTTTTCATGATCCTGAAGGAAAGGGTCTTCGATCTCTGTCCAAGGCTCAGATAGATGAGATTCTGGACCAAGCTGAGTGCACTATTGTCTCTTCGCTGTCGAACGACCATGTTGACTCTTATGTTCTTTCTGAGTCGAGCCTCTTTATTTATCCTTACAAGATGATCATCAAAACTTGTGGGACAACGAAGTTGCTCCTTGTGATCCCACCTCTCTTGAAGTTGGCTGAAACCATTTCTCTTGCTGTGAAATCTGTGAAGTACACTCGTGGGAGTTTCATCTTTCCAGGTGCACAGTCGTACCCTCATCGCAACTTCTCAGAAGAAGTTTCTGTCCTTGACAGCTACTTTGGGAAGCTTGGGTCAGGCAGCAGGGCTTATGTGATGGGCAGGTCTGATGGACCTCAGAAATGGCACGTGTATTCTGCGTCTGCTGAATCAGCAAGCATGGTCGACCCTGTTTACACCCTAGAAATGTGCATGACTGGTTTGGACAGGGAAAAGGCTTCTGTATTCTACAAATCCCAATCGAGCTCAGCAGCTGCAATGACTGTTGATTCTGGTATCAGCAAGATCCTTCCGGATTCTGAGATTTGCGATTTCGAGTTTGATCCCTGTGGTTATTCCATGAATGCAATTGAAGGAGCTGCAATTTCAACCATTCATGTTACTCCAGAAGATGGTTTCAGTTATGCAAGTTTTGAAGCAGCGGGATATAATCTGAAAGATGTGAATCTCAACCAGTTGGTTGAGAGGGTATTGGCTTGTTTCCAGCCGAGTGAGTTCTCTATAGCTGTGCATGCTGATGTTGCAAGCAAGTCACTCCAACTCCAGCAGAACACTTCAGTGTATTTGAAGGGATACAGTCGTGAAGAGAGCAGCCAAGAAGAGCTTGGGATGGGTGGCTCCATTGTCTACTATAAGTTCCTTAGGAACGAGGGCTGTGGTTCTCCCAGATCAACTCTTAAAGGCTGCTGGAAAGAGGAAGAAGAGGAAGAAGGATATTACAGTGGTTAATTTGATTTTAGTTGGCATTTTCAGGTTATGAATAAATAATTGCCTGCCGGGCGTTGTTCGGTAATGGTAATGGTAATGCGTTTGTTTGTCCAATTATTTTTAGTGTTTCATGAAGTGTTTTTATTCATGTTGAGCTACATTCACAACAGGCCTATGTTGGCTGCAAGGTGCCTTGTGTTGCCTTTCAGTACTTAGATCTTGTATCCAGACCTATTATTTCAGTCTCCATCCATGGTTGGGTTATATTATCTTTGTTTGGCTATTTATTCTTTTGAGTACGAATTTATGATGGTGCATACATTTCATTTATCTGTTCCTTTGCGTTTCTGTGTGTCTTATTTATGTACATGCAATCGAAGGTGTTTGTGTCTCTTTGAGATTTTGGGGGATAGCCTAATTTGAAATCTAGTATGAATGGAAAATTCAGGCTGTCACTGTTCCACGCCCTTTGAAATCCTTGATTTTGAAATTTCCTTGGTTTCTCTGCTTGCTCCTTTTTATATGGATGTTGAGAGTTTTGTACATAAGCTTACGGCCTAAGGGAATGGAATGGATATTATTATTTTTCATTGAGGCTTTTGGGCCAGATATGTATATCTTCTCCTGATAAATGAACAAACTTGGGTTTGCGTGGTGTACAAGCCAGCAGAAGTCAACATGGTTGAGAATAAGAGGGGGACAAGCTGCCTAACTTTCGACTAACAAAATTGAACACGATGAAAGAAGCTGTTCACTGTCCATATACATTCTGTGGAAAAGCGTTAAAAACAATATATATAGCAGCCGGCCTTAACTTTTGACCTAATAATCTAATATTGACCACACAATCTTTACCTTCTGAAATTTGGGAAATCTCACGCTTCTAACTCGCAAAAAAATTCACGTGTGTAGCCAACGTTTGTTGTTCAAGAAGAAGAAAGGGACAGATCAACCAAAAAGAAAAAGAAGGGAACTATTTCAGGTCCAAAACTTAAATTGTTTTGAGATAAAAAAAGAATGGGAAGAAATTATTATCTTTAATCCTTCTTTCGAACTTATGTTTTATTTTTTGGTAGGAAATGACAAAATATTATTATGGCACCTGGCCAAATATCTGATATCCCACGTGTATATCCTAGTGGTATATCGGACCAATAGTATTAAGCCATTTGGACAATATTTTTACAAAGGCTGCCATTGATATAATAAACTAATAAAGAAGAAAAAATTGTATATTTTTTTTATCTTCCCCTGTTAAGTTTTCTTTCTCAACTGTCAGCACCATTGCAGCACCCACAAGGCCACAATCCTCGACGATGGAAAAACAACTAGCAGCACCACCCACCATCGATTATCATTTCGCCACCATATCGAACCCAAGAAAGTACCCTTCACTCCTATGTTCTGAATGGTGGTAGAAACCTAACTATTTGACAAGTGCCGACTACAGCCATCACCCAATTAATAAAGCAACTTTCCCATGGTCTTAAGTCCAAGCAATTTTCTCATTGACAAGTGCCGACTAGAAGCCAATACAGCTTCTGTAATTTTATTTTATTTTTAAAAAAAAAAAAAAAATACAGTTTGTTTAGATCTATAGTAAAATTCTATTAGTCTTGTCTTATAGATTTCAATTACAAACTAAGCATTATGAATCCACAATGAATCTATGTCGACACCGTCACAAGCGCAAGAAAGCACCCTTCCCCTCTATCCGGTTCACCCCTCTCGTCGGTGATGTGGAAGGATGAGTTGGATTTATTGGGTGGGTGATGGCTGATAGAGTGGTGTGGTGATTCAGAATCAAGACACAACAACTATCAATCTACCATCATTTAGATCATAGGGGTCGACGAAGGAGAAGAGAAGAAAGGAGTACTTTTCTGGGCTTGAGACGGTGGCGTAGCAAGTTGATTGTGCGGTGGTGCCGTTTTTTGAGGATGAAGACTGAACAGAGGAAAATATAACAAAATTTATATTACTTCTTAATTATGCATCATTTCCAGCTCAGAAAAAAATAGTCTAAATGACTTAATTTTATTGGTCAGATATACGATATGCCACATTGCCACGTGCTATATCAGATGTATAGAATAATTTCTCCAATAATAGAAACCAAGGAGGGGCTTCCATGAAGTTCATCACTTTATTTGAGGTCCATAATGCTAATATTATATTACTTCATAAAGGAAATGGAAGAATAACATTAAACACTTCCCCTTTATTCCTTAGTAATCTTATTTTGATGGGAATCAGTTCTAATCCTTTTTTTTTTTTCTCTATACATGTGAGAATCCACTATCATAGTTGGCCTATTAGCTTAACTGATGCCTGGATTTTATTTGAACCATTGAAGATTTCTATTTTTCTGTGCACAAATAAATCATGTAACTCATATTGGAAGGTTAACTCTTATTGGCTTTCTTTTGGACCTTAATCTTGCTTAGTTCTTCTAGAACCACCATTACCAAAAGGGTTGGAAACTAGTATCCAATGTGTCTGAACTCTGAACTCGCATCCCTCTCTGCAATTCTGAAAGACAAACACAACTTGGGTCCTTTTCTAACTTCGCTAATGAAAGTTGCTAGTATCAAATACAATAGTATAAGCCCATTATAATGCTTGGTTACTATACTTGTACATAACACAATGTGTCATTGTATTTTTATCTGCTCGCGAGCCTCAGAAAGAGGGGGACCCAGCAGCTTAGGGAACACAGCTGCTTTATGCATATATCTATGATTCTATATAGACATGGAAGAAAGCACTAGTTCAGCTGTTTTCATGGCTTTTCAAATCCTTGATAACATTTTTCACCGGCTTTAATCAGTAACCTGTCTGCTCAAAAGCAATTCAAACACAAGGGACCGAGGGAGGGAGAGATAATTCATAACTCTCTTATGGGGTCAGTCCATATAGATAAAGGAGACTGTTAAAAACTTGTATATTATAAGTTATGCATAATTCTGTGAATGTGAATATGTTACGATGTTTGCATCAATTATTGGTAAATAGCAGAAGAGGTTTAGCAATAGCAATAGCACAAGCAGATGGGTTGGCCTAAAATGAATATGGTTGTATAAGTCAGTGTCAGTCTCTAAATATTTTGGTTTGTTGAGCTCCTCATGCTCTACTACATATTGTTGTACGTGTCATATCATGACGTACTGTGCTTTTAGAGCTTTTGGCTTGTGAGGCCTCTGTGTTAATATTGCCCTGTGATGTATCATGTATGGATGCCAGGTAGGTGGTTGCATCTATCCCTTTGCAAAAAGTGATTAGCTTTTTGATTATCTCTCAGGGGAAAAAATCTTTGTTAGGTTTGATTTTGGTGTTGTCTAATTTTCTTACTTTATCTTTAATGACATTATTTGTCTTATAGTAGATGCTCCCTCTTTTGTTTTCTTGTAGAACTTGTTAAATCAAATTATTGAGAAGAAGCGGGTCTTACGCATTAGCTTTGGACCTTTGGTTGTGTGAACCAGACACTCAGATAGCTCTAATGGTCAACAAAGAGAGGAAGAGGCTTAACTTTGTAATCTTCATTTTAAGGGGAAAGATTCTACCTTTGGTCACCCACCAGTCACAAACTAACAAGCTGTGAGAAATGTAGAGTTAGAAGGATAGTTACTTTCCACTCCTTTTTTTGGGAGGTGTAAGGAATGCAGAGATTGTTTTTTTGGCTAATGGGAATGAGAGAGAATTGTAAAGTCATGTGTGCACTACAAAAGGAAAGAAAAGAGTGTTGCTTGTGAGGTATCCTAAGCTTTAGATGGCACCATTTGAAAGCGGAATTTATTCTTTGTTGGCCATCACAAGATTCACAACGATGGGATTAATAAAAATTTTAAATTGACAATTAAAC
Source organism: Dryas octopetala (assembly GCF_963921425.1). NCBI lineage: Eukaryota > Viridiplantae > Streptophyta > Magnoliopsida > Rosales > Rosaceae > Dryas > Dryas octopetala. The sequence goes on along the minus strand of NC_141367.1, from coordinate 29,222,794 downwards.
CCTTTTATATCTAAATTAACTAAAACAGGAATTTGATAATGTGTACGTGTAATTTGCTATATTGTGTTTCATGTTCTGGGTTTTACAGATCTCAATTGAACAATATAAGTAAGAACCTAACTGAGTTTCAGTGTTGGGCCAGAGGTGTGAAATTACCCATTATAAGTGAGCTGAAGAAGGTTCATGTCCCTTTGAATTGTTGTAAAGGCAAGGGTAATGAAGGTACATACCTATGTGACCATGTGAGAGAATCATATATGTGGTGGAACTGGAACAAGATGGACAGTGATATCATGACTGATCGAGTCCTCTGTATCAAGTACAAAACTATAGTGGGTGACTGGGTGGGGAATACATACAGAAATATTGAGTAAGACTGAACCTTGTATTTAGGTTTTAAAGAGAAGGGAGGGGACAAGGTGGGGGTTAAGGGAGTGTCTGCTAATTTATAATGTCCTCTTCTTTTAAGGAAAAGAACCAAGAACAAAATCATGCATGTGGGTTGGTACAAATTGTTCAAAGTATTAGTGACTACTGATCTATTCACTCAAACAAGCCAAGCCAAGTGGTAAAAGAGAACAATAATTTCCTACTCATTTGAGCATGTGGCCCTTCTAATAGTGGCATAGTGCATATGATCTTGATTAGGATTGTACATGGACAGTCAACTTTCTCTTTAATAAACCCTCAAGCCCACTTGTTTGACTCCCTTTTGGCCTCCAAGACCTTGCTGGGAAATTTCAATTTCATTAATTCTGCTAATGAGGGAAGGAATAGTAAAAAGATGAAAAGGGTAGGGAGTGATTGAGGTGATTAAAGGCATGAAATGAACTGGATATGGAGCCAAAGGAAGATCCGAGATGACAGTTGACACTTTGACAGGAACAGTCCAACAAACACCATATCTTTGTCAAGGACTCAAGGCTCCAGCAACTGAGCACTGTGAACTGGCACTTAATGGTTGTGTGAAACAAGGACAAGATATTCACAATTTTTTTTTTTGGTCATAGATATTCACAATTACTTACTCCCAAGTCCCTTGGCTCTTGATCCATTTGCTTTCTAGTTGGTGCTGTTTATTTATGTACAAGGGCCAAGGAGATGAGAGAGCTCAATGCTCATCGATCAGTATCTCTCATCAGCCATGAGTGAAGCTTAGTTTGACACAGTGGCCTGCGTGTTCCAATCACGAGGGAGATAAGTGCGTCTGTCAGTGAACATGAAAGGGCCACACACTACACAATTGCAGTCCCTGTTTGGAATCCTAAATACTTCACAAAAAAACAGCTTCATTCCTCATTCATGATTGGCATATATGCATTTTTCATTACAGAAATTCTAGCGCCATAAATATTTATCAATCACTTCAAAATCTTGCATATAGGCAATTACTTGAAAAAACAAACAATATAGATAAACTCAAATATATTTTTGGATTTTTCAAAAATCAAATCTAAGATGTCTAGACTCTTTACCATTAGATCATTCGTTACCTAACCATGCCATAAATACAATAATAATAGAAGATGTAGTTTAACATTGTTGGCCGTGTTAATTTTATCATATGATCAATGTAATTATGAAATGTTTAAACTTTAAATCAATGTACCACACTAATTAATTATTAATGTTATGATATTTGTGTGGAGCTTGTAGCTTTAGTGGTAGATAATATTTACTCTTATGGTCAAGGTCAGTGTTTGAATTTCCTATTATTCTTTGACCTCCTTTATAACCAAAAAATGTTCTAGTATTTCTCTTCATTATTAAAAAATATCTCAAATTCAAATTGCACTCTCCATATGAAAGAAATCAACACACCACAATTAAAAATATGCGTGGGATTATTTGAAAAATCCCCTTTAAATTGCTTTATTTAGGTGCTATTCCCATCTTAATTACCTTTATGTTCGAATACAAATGATAACCATGAGATCAACTTTACTATAGAATCTGAGATTGATAATCATGAAAGCAATAGGCAATTGGTCCAAGGAAACGTTTGAACATCAAGTCAACGCCATCATGGGGTCTACATTCCACGTGCACCTACATGTACAACATGTATGGGCAATACCTGTAGCTGTGGGACCCCTCTTTGATTTTGGTGCATTACAGGCACACGTAAACTCTGTTCGCCAGTAAGTAAGGCCAGGACCGTTGATCTTCATCATGTTGGGCATTACCTGTTACGTCAGCAGATACGTGGGACCCGCACAGTACATATTCATTTTTATTTAACAGAGAGGGAGGGAGAGAGAAAGAGAGAGCAGCTTTTGCTTTTAAAAGTTGCTACTTTTGATTGTTTATTGGATGGACTGTCCCTTGAAAGAGGAGAGTAGGAGACAGAGTGAGTGTATTATTATTATTTTTTATTTTTTTACCAGGCAAAATACAGTTCCAGTAGTGATTATACGTTATGCATGGGTGTGGACTTATGGTAAGTGACTAAGTGACTAGTGAGATTTTCTTGGTAGAATCTTATACCTATTGGAAATAGATGCTCTGTTTATGTTTAGAAAATAAGCACACCGCAAAAAATAAAAATGAAAATCAGTTGAAAATCCAAACTTAAACTTCTTTTTTGGTTTTCTTTATTCTAATTTGAGGTGGAAAAATTCGAATGTAAAAATCTCTTTCAATAAAATCGAGAAAAATATATGTAAACCAATAATTATTAACATGATCGACTAATTTTGAGATTTTTGAGAATCAAAGCGAACCATAAAAATGAAGTTCTCGACCCTTCATATAAATATAAGTATAAAATATCGATAAATTTAGAACCTTTAACATTTTGGGATCATAGTTGCCTGCTTCACCTACTTAGAGCCACCCTCATGGTTGATTGGTTTGGTATAGTAAAATTAAAAACAAAACAGAATTGATTGCAAATCTGACGTGATTCTAACTCACTTAATGGAATCAACTTTGTTTGATAGTTACTAGAAAATATAAGATGGAATTTGAGAATCAATATATAGCCAACTTAAGGGAATATGTTGGATTCCCAGGAACCACTATGGAAGCTTAGCATATCAGACCCAAATGCTGTAATGATTTTCCTTCTCTCTCTCTCTCTCTCTCTAAATGACAGCAAAGCTTTCAGACCAGAGCATAATTTTTGATTAAGTTGTCTTAATTTAACTTTTACAGTGCTTAACAGGTAATACTTCATTTGCTTTACATTTTATAATCAGAGAATAATGAATAAAATATTTTCAAGCACACGCAGTCACGCACCTTTTTCTTTAAGCCAATACATGATTGAAGGAATTTTCTTTTGCAATTATCTAGACTTGGTTAGTGACTTAGTGTTGCTCTTAGCTTTTATATATTCCTTTTACTTTTCTTTACTGAAACCAGTGGCAGGGCATGCTATTGCTACTTCTCTTTAGCTCTGCTTCTTGGCTCTTGGGTACACTCTGACACTAGGCTGTGAGTGAGTGAGTGCAATTCTTGTATTGGAAAGCACGAGGGGTTGTACAAAAACAAAGGTTGAAGTTTTTTGGAATAGACCCAGTTGGAGATTGGTTGTGTGGGAGTTTTCAAACTACTTGTACCAGCTCCATAATTGTTTCTTCATAGAAAAGGACCTCATATCATATCTGGGTACCTGTTCTTTTGGACCTTCAAATCAATGGAAATTAGGAAGGGAGGTACTGGTTTGTGCTTTGTGAATCTTTTGTGTTTGTGGACTTGCGTAAGTGGTTCGCTTTCTCCAAAAGGTGTCAACTATGAAGGTAATTGATTTCTGCAGACTTTGGTGTTTGCTTAATTAGCCATTTAGCCATTTAAGACATTGTCTCTTATATTTTTTGAACAATTTTTTTAGTGCAAGCCTTGGGGAGCATTAAAGCCTCTCTGGTGGATCCTCGTGGTGTTCTTCACAGTTGGGATGATACTTCTGTGGATCCCTGCAGCTGGAATATGATCACTTGTTCTACTGATGGTTTGGTCACTGGCCTGTAAGAAATTGAAAAATGAATGCACCATGCATAAAAATAAAGACAAATAAATTAACAATTAAGCATATTAACTATTAAGTAGTTGCAATGGTTTTTATGCAGAGGAACTCCAAGCCAGAATTTATCAGGCACTTTGTCACCAAGCATAGGCAACTTGACAAATCTCCAGCTTGTGTGAGTGACCAATTCTTACTGAAGTATTTTGGTGTCTGCTTATCATGTTTTACTAAATAAATGAGGTGTTTTGCAATTTGCAGGACCTTTCAGGATAACAGTATAACAGGATCAATCCCCTCTGAGATTGGGAGGCTCCACAAGCTTCTTAAACTTGATCTCTCTAACAACTTCTTCAATGGTCAAATTCCCAGCTCTCTATCCCACCTTAAAAGCCTACAATACCTGTGAGTTATACAATTCAGAAATTTTCTAAACTTATTTAATTTTTTTTTTCAAAATTGAAACTTATATATTTGTGTTGCAAGCAGGCGGCTAAACAACAACAGTCTCTCTGGAGAAATTCCTTCATCTTTTGCTAACATGACCCAGCTTGCCTTTCTGTAATTCTCTTCAAACTTTACACTTTAATATCAATTATACTTTCTATATATTCCTGTTGAAATATGATCTGAATAATTCTTTAATGGTCTAGGGATATGTCTCATAATAATTTAAGTGGTCCAGTACCCAAGTTTCCTGCTAAAACATTCAAGTGAGTCATTTCATTGTTGTTTTTTTTTACTCCTTCCATTTTTTCCCTCTTCAATACAGAAGATGAACAACTAAAACTCATTCATTTAGTTTTTGAATTGACACAGTATTGTGGGAAACCCTCTGATATGTGCCACTGGAAAGGAGCAAGACTGCTTTGGAACAACCAGGATGCCGGCTTCTTTTTCATTAAATAATTCGCAAAGTAATTATAGTTCCTGCTTGTTGCTGGTTTCTACTGTTCAAAATTTGAAGTTCTGTACTTTAAGTTGTGTTGCTTCTGTTTCTTTCTCAAAATATTACCATTTTTTTTTTAACTTTAGTTTCAAGTTAATGATTGAGTGCCATTCACCGGCTTTAAGGTTATGATACTGTCTGGGTCTATTTTGAATTTCTCAGTCTACTTTTTCATGTTGTTCTCTTGCAAGTTGTAATCTTCATGATTCAAAAACTTCTTGCAAATGCCCTAATTTGCTTTTCTTCATGTTTCTTAAGATGCTCAACCTGCTGGGAGACCCAAGAGCCACAAAATTGCCTTGGCCTTTGCCTCAAGCCTAGGCTGCATCTGCCTTCTGATTCTTGGTTTTGGTTTCCTTCTCTGGTGGAGGCAAAAACACAACCAGCAAATATTCTTAGATGTTAATGGTTAGTATATAAAAAGGAACTGATTCAATTAAATAAAAACTGGAAGTTTAATGAAATCGATTAGCAGCGAGCTGTCTTTACTTACACTAACTAAAATTTCAGAACAACATCATGAAGAAGTTTGCCTTGGAAACCTGAAGGCATTTCACTTTAGAGAACTTCAAGCTGCAACAAACAACTTCAGCAGCAAAAACTTGGTTGGGAAGGGTGGTTTTGGAAATGTCTACAAAGGATGTCTCCGAGATGGTACAGTAGTAGCGGTCAAAAGGCTCAAGGATGCTAATGCTATAGGCGGTGAAATCCAATTTCAGACAGAACTTGAGATGATCAGCCTAGCAGTCCATAGGAACCTTCTCCGGCTTTTTGGATTTTGCATGACAGCCAAAGAGAGGCTTTTGGTTTATCCCTACATGTCTAATGGGAGTGTTGCTTCGCGTCTCAAAGGTAAAGAGCCTTTCTCCACTCTGTTTGTATCCAATATACTTGTATTAATTTATATAGAATAAGATGTTATGATGTCTAATCTAATTGCTTGCACTAGAGTCTCTACTTCTTTAGCGTCTTTAAAACATTCATAATTTACTTCCACTGTGTAGCCAAGCCAGCCCTAGATTGGGGTACAAGGAAAAGAATTGCATTGGGAGCTGCAAGGGGCCTATTATATTTGCATGAGCAGTGTGACCCTAAGATCATTCACAGGGATGTGAAGGCTGCAAATATTCTGCTTGATGATTACTATGAGGCTGTGGTGGGAGATTTTGGGTTGGCAAAGCTGTTGGATCACCATGATTCACACATTACAACTGCTGTGAGGGGCACCGTTGGGCACATTGCCCCGGAGTATCTCTCAACTGGCCAATCCTCTGAGAAGACGGATGTTTTTGGGTTTGGGATCCTTATACTTGAATTAATATCTGGCCAAAGAGCTTTGGAGTTTGGGAAGGCAGCAAACCAGAAAGGAGCCATACTTGACTGGGTGAGCCAAACTAGAAGAAATTCTTGGGTTGATTCAAAACCTCCTATATATTATGCTTCAGTTGGTGTACTTAACTTATGAATTTTTACTGCAGGTGAAGAAAATTCAACAGGAAAAGAAGTTTGATGTGGTAGTTGACAAGGAACTGAAAAACAACTATGATTCAATCGAGCTTGAAGAAATGATTCAAGTGGCTCTCCTATGCACTCAAAATCTTCCAAGTCAGAGACCCAAGATGTCTGAAGTGGTTCGAATGCTCGAAGGGGATGGACTCGCAGAGAAATGGGAAGCTTCTCAGAGAGCTGAATCAAATAGGTGTAGAGCCAATGATTTTTCTTCTTCAGAGCGGTACTCTGATCTTACTGATGACTCTTCATTGCTTGCACAAGCAATGGAGCTGTCTGGACCAAGGTAATAATACAAGTCTCAGAATAGAGAGTTAAAAAGAGACCCAAAGGATATCCAAAATAGAAGCTCATACCAAGAAAATGAGTCAGAAGTAAGTTTGTTGTATGATTGTATCGTTGTATATTAGCATCATTATCATACTGAAGCTCCAATGAGCTGTATTGCTGTACAGAATCTGAAATGAGTAATTGACATGTAAATTGAGTTGTTACATTGCCATTTTCGTATCCTCTTGAGTGAAAGAGTTTTATCTAGACTGTCCAACTTGGGGTCTTGAGATTGTAAGAATAATGTTCTCTGGTTGAATTTTGTTAGATTTCTTGATTTCAATGGCATTTTGAATCCTTTAATAGGTTCACTGTTCACTTATCATTGTCACAACAGGAATGAAGATTTTATCTGTTTTTGTACTAGCAATTTTCATATACTTTTCAAGGTTTGGCCTTAGCAATTACGTCGAAACAACACTAAATCATTGCGTATTTCATGCAAACAAACTACCACCTCTATTGCAAGGAACAACCCTGCCGTTTATTGTTGTCTATTCAATGAATGAACCTGAATTTTCAATTCATCTTTAAATGTGACAAGTTATTAAATGTGAATTTTTTGCTTTCGACATGAATGAGAGACCCTGTAAACAATATTAAAAAAAATTCATATTCTAAGGAAAAATTTGCTTCAAACAAACACGAGTGAAAGCCCAACTCTGTCAAGCATACAGACACATTAATCTTGGATGAATTCAATTACTGCATCAGGAGATGCCCGTCTAAACCTCACCAATTCAATCAACATATTCAACCGTCCATCCATGACATATGTACAAGGCGTAATACTCATGGTCACAAGCACTGGTGATTTTCTCAACAAAAATTTGATGAATTCCATCTCATGTGGCACTCCAGACATATCTGTCATCTTCACAACTTTAAGTCTTTGGAATGTGCAATCCGAAGGGCATTCTTTCTCCCAGAAATCCAAATCAGGGGCTTCTATTGCTGCTAAAGTGTTTGAAGATCCCTATGTTGGCAGTAACCTTTACTATTAACACAAGTGTAAAACTGAAAACCAAAATGTCCATGAGTGAAACAAAATACGAAAAACCCTACAATATGTTGAAAATAACTTACCGATATTTGAAGTTCCTTTAAATTAGGAGAGTTCGTAATCAAGCGAAGAACAACAAGTATCTCTTTCATATCTTCAAAACTTACTTGATATAATTCAATGATCTTTAAATGGTTATATGTAATTGGAAGGATTCCTGGGTCATTACCTACACTCAAATACTTGAAAAAAAAAAAAAAAAGAGAAATAAGAAGACAATATTGCTATTAGAATCATAAATGTACCTGTAGACTACCTACACTAAAGATTGAAAGAAAGGTAGAATTAACAAACAAAAGCAACTCATAATGTTACCTTTGTAAAGTAGATATGCCCAATAAGCCTCTCAAGAAGTGGTATGCCACCAAGAAACTTGGTAAAATTGTAATTTGAACTTTGCTCAAAGTGCTCAAAAATGTCATCAGTCATATACATAGCAACAGATATTGCAACCAAAAGGGGAGTATTTTCAAGACATATGTCCTTGAATTCACCTTCAAGACACAAGTATTTGAGATTTGGAGCACGAATATTTAGAGCTAAGCTATCGAAGTATGACAAAGCCAGACTCTCAAGTAGAGGGCAACTAGAAATAAGACTTTCAATTGCCTCAGGAGCAACCAAAACTTGATGAAGATTGAGGCTCTTCAAACACAAAAACCCTTTAAAAGTAGGAGGTGGATCCAACTCACAACGAAATAACTCCAAACGGGTCAACTTTTTACAATAGAAAAGACATGAAGGCACCCTAAACCACTCACCTTCTCCCAATTCAAGAACCAATTCTTTTATGTCATTCCTTGAAAGGAAAAGTATCCATTGATCTATATCTGGGCAGCTCTGTAAGTATGAAGTAGAAAGCTGGAAGTTGTGAATGGGTCCTTGGTGAAGAAAGAGAGCTCGAGTGATAAAGTTTATAAGGCTTTTTTCGACAAAAGTTCGGTCATTAGATAGAGTGACACATTTTTCATCGAATACAAGATGGGTGAGCGTAGTCCATTTGTACCTCCATTTCCTTGATAATGAACTAGTTCTGATAGCATCTCTTATTGGCAGACGTGTGAGAATGCTCTCTATGATGCTCTGAGGCAGATTGCTTATCAAATCACGATCCAGAGTATCGCCCATTTGTATATTCCAACTAAATGGACTGAAAAGCAATGTAACAAACCAATGAGCAGCTGAAGCACTTTAAGGAAACTAAAATGCCACAGTATAATATATATTCATCAATCTCCATAAAGCTACAACAAGATAAAAAATAGAGCAAAACCCACGACTTTTCTGTATATGTTCTATTTGTTTATGAAGAACAAAATAGGAAAAGTAAAGAAAATTCCAATTCCTAAATTATAGATTTTTCACCATAAGGGTCTGAAAAAGAAAAAAAACAAAAATCCACTGCTCAGCTGACTCCAATATAATGTTTTCACTCTAAGCTATAGTGAATTTCATAATTATTCATATAGCAAATCAGCAAACAACATAAATTTCCACTCTTTCTTTTTTTCTTTTGCTTTCTATGGCTTTCTCAGACCAGAGGTTTTACTGATATTTATCTCTCATTTCACCAAACCATGCCCGTCAATCAAAATTCTTTAAAATTGCAGTGTAGCCAAGAAAACCCAATTAACCAAAAATCAGATCTTGGAGTGAATGAAAACAAATGAACAAACACCAATCTGGGTAAAAAAATAATAGTAAAAAATATATAAATATTTAGAAAAAAGAACATTAGAAATGAAAGATACCCAGATAGAAGAATGAGTGGGAGAGCTTTGTTGTCTTTTCTAAACGTCGATTTTTTCCTTTTTCTCTGCGTAAGAGGAGTGAGAAGTCCAGGCTTGCTGAGGTTAACACTTAACACTGAACAGAGAATTCAGCTTACAGATCGGGTCGGGGCATTTCCATTCCGGGTTTCTCTTATGCTCATGGGTTAGGTGCCCACAAGTACCCAATGCGCATCGAGAAATCAGCGGCTGAAGTAGGGTTTTAAATATGAGAGTTTGGGTTTTGCAAATGTAATGGCTGAAAAAAATTGGGCCAAAACTTTCATTTAATCACTATTCCCCAAAATCTAACATCGAGCTTTTTATTTTTAATTTTCTAATTTTACCTCTCTTATTAATTTTTTATTTTTTTACATTCATTAAAAAGTAACAAATGTTAATTCAAATAGTGAAAGGCTAAAAAATGTATTAACTTAGTATAATGTAATTAAAAAAATATTTAATAACTTAAAAAAAAAAAAACACAAAAACTAGAGGTGGCCAGCCGCCTCCCTCTCAATCAAGGGTTTAAATTTCGAAGTTTTCGGCGAAATTTCGCCGAAAATTTCGTTTTTTAGGAGTTCCAAAATTTTAACACCTATTCGACTAAATTTCGGAAAATTTCGGCGAAATATTCGAAATTTCGAATGCCCTTAACAACCATTTTTTTTTAATTTGAGCAAAATTTCGCTCAAAATACCCAGATTTCACATTTTCACCCGAGCTCCAAAACAGTGGCAAAACCTCAAAATCAGAAAATCTCAGATTCTCAATTCTCAAATACTGAAATACCCAGCCTAACCCTCGCAGCCTCGCTCAAATACGGTACCCAGCCTAACCCTAAGTCCCTCACTGCCTCACATTACAAATCACAATCTCACCTCGGCGGCTCGGCGCACACCTTCGATCCGATCTGCAGCCAGCGCAGCGCCTCTCTCCTTCTTCTCGGCTCTCTCTCTTCTCTCTCTCTCTCGCCTCTCTCCTCCGTCTTCTCGGCTTGCAGCGCCGATCTCGGACGTCTGTGTCTTCTCGGCTTGTAGCGGCGTTCTCGAAGCTTCCGGCCACCTCGAAGCTTCTCGGACGTCTGTCTTCTCGGCTTTGACATCTCTGTGTTTGTGCGAAGTCCAGTCTGTGAGTATTTTGGGTTTGTGCGAAGTCAAGTCTGTGAGTGTTTGTGGCTTTGTGCGAACTGCGAAGTCAAGTTTGGTTAATGGCTTTGACATTAACCAGTCAAAATGTCTTGATCTATATCTGAGATTCTGAGTATATCTAAATTGATCTATGAGTATATGATGTATATCTGAGTATATCTATATGAGTATATCATTTAGACATTTACCCACTTTTAAATATTATCTAACATCAATTGATTAATATCATATTTTGGGTTTATATGTACATTATGTCATTATGTCATTATATTGATCTTGGGTTAATTTATATAAGATAAATTATATTGATTTTGGGTTGATTTATATAGATTTGGAATTAATTGTATAATTTTGGGTTGATTTTGATTTGTATAATTATATGATTTTGGGTTAATTTTGAATCTTTAATCGTATAATTTTGGAATTGATTGTATAATTTTAGGTTGATTTTGATTTGTATGATTTGTGTAATTTGTATGATATATAAATATTGATATGGAAGTTGAAAGTGGTGATTTGATATGATATGGAATTGGAATTGGTATGATTTGTTAATAATTTATATGGAATTTGTATGATTTGTTAATAGCATCTAATATGTATCATGTATGGAATTTGCCGAATTGGTAATTTAAAATTAGTGAAACTAATATGGAGTTAGTAATAAATTAATAATTAATATGAAATTAGTAATATGGAAATGAAATTGGTGATATGATATAAAATTACAAATTAGTAATATGGAAATATGGAATTGCCAATTGGTAATATGAATATGATATGAAATTACTAATTAGTAATAAGTTAATAACTAATATGATATTAATTTCTTGGTGATATACTGATATGATATTAATATGGAATTTAATTGTTATTGTTATTGTGTTATTGTGTTATTGTGTATGTCTTTTTGTTATTAGGAATTTAGGATTCAATGGCCAGTGAAAGGAGATCACGTGATCCAGCTTGGGATCATGCCGATCCATTACCGGGTAGCAGACAAGGTTCAATATGCAAATATTGTGGCCTTGTAATGAAGGGTGCTGGAGTGACACGATTAAAATACCACCTTAGTGGTTTGGATCCTGGACACAATGTGCAATGATGCAATAGTGTCCCACCAGAAGTGAGACAATTCATCATTGCAGGGATGCAACACAAACAACACCAAAAAAGCAAAAAAAATACAAAGGATGGAAGAGCTCAGAGAAGAGCTTCGAGGACAAAGTCAGATTGAGCTGAGTGATGATGAAGATGATGATGATGAAGATCATAATGATGATATGGGGCCTCAAGAGCGAAGAGAATTTCGAGCTGCACTTCGAGCCTCTAGAGCAGCAGAATGGGAGAGAGAACACTCACATAAAGTCCCAAATAGGGGACAAGGTTCTGGGTCTAGTAGTGGTGCACAGATGCAAAGAGCATCAAGCATGAGGGAATCACGAGATTCACGACCAACACCTCCAGTGGCACCAAGCTTGTACAAGGCAGCTCAAGCACGCCAAAAGAGTGTTAAAAATCTCTTTTCCGGAGGGTCAATCAAAGATGGGATGCAACGCTTGATCAGCAAGTTCTTCATATATGAAAATGTTCCTCCTTCAAAAGCAGCATCTCATCATTTCAAAAATTTGGTGATAGGATGTCAACAGGCAGGAGTAGGAGTGGAACCTCCAACACCCTATCAGATACGCACCGGATTTTTGGACCAGGAGTTTCAAGAAATGCAAGAGCATGTTAACAAATTGAAGACTGATTGGGCAACTTATGGTTGCACAATCATGTGCGATGGTTGGACAGGTCCAACCAAACTGTCTATCATTAACTTCATGGCCTACTCAAGAGGGAAGTCGGTATTCCTTAAGTCCGTTGATTCTTCAGATTGCATAAAGGATCATAAATATATTTATGGGCTACTGAAGGATGTAATCACGGAGGTTGGAGAGGAGAATGTTGTTCAAGTTGTGACCGACAATGGTTTCGCATTTGTCAAAGCAGGTAAGAAGTTAATGAACAAATACAATGTGTACTGGACGTCGTGTGCAGCACATTGCATTGATCTAATGTTTGAAGAGATGGGGAAGAAAAAGCAGGTTGCTAATGTGATTAAAAAAGCCAGAATGATCACGAATTATATTTACAACCATAACTGGTTGTTGGCAAAGATGCGAGAGATCACGAAGGGAGATATTGTTCGTCCTGGTGCCACCCGATTTGTTACAAACTATATTGCATTGGATAGTTTGTATGGTAAGATGATGGGGCTGAAGCAATTGTTCACCAGTGATGATTGGGGTCGTAGCAATTTCCGGCGTTCAGATGCAGGCATCACAGTTGAAAATACAGTTCTTGATCACTCTTTTTGGCAACAGGTGCATAAGGTGTGCGGTCTTTTTGAACCTCTCTACGTAGTTTTACGTATTGTTGACACAGAAGTATATCCTACAATGGGATCAATTTATGAGTTGATGCGTGTCGTGAAGGAAGAGCTAGAAAAAAAACAGGGTGCACGGTGGGTAATAAAAATCATCAACGATCGATGGTTTAAAACGTTACAACACGATTTGCACGCAGCAGGTAACCTAATAATTTATTTGTTATTTTGGTTCTGCATTTTTTTTAATTGATTTAGCTTTCAATTAATGAACTAAATTACTAATTATATATTTCTATATTTACTTGATACATGATTGCAGCCTATTATTTGAATCCTCGCTATCAATATAGACCTGGCGTTGGAGATGATGGTGAACTTATTCGGGCTGTGCACAACGTATTCTCCAAATTGGATCCCTATTCACCAGAAATTGGTCAATTTGGAAATGAGGTAAAAATAATTTACCATAAGGCCCATAAGAATCCTTACGAAAAATATTAATACTTTATATAATTTGATTGTCTTAAATTATTTATTTGATTGATATTGTATAATTTGTATTGTATTTGTATCTAGTTAACATATTTTAAAGATGCCCGAAAAATGTTTGGAGAGCGAGCTGCAAAGGCTGCTAGATCACGAATGTCTCCTAGTGAGTATACATCTTACTTGTATTAGTTAGATTAACTTAATTATTTATTTTTATAGTTACACTTACACAAACAAATTTTTCATTTCAGGTGAATGGTGGATCATGTAGGGGAGTGATGCGCCTACTGTGAGGAAGTTAGCCATCAAAGTTTTATCACAAACGGCGTCATCATCAGCTTGTGAAAGAAACTGGAGCACTTTCGCACTCATACACACCAAACAACGAAACAGGCTCTCATATAGTAGGTTAGAAAAAATGGTATATTGCTACTATAATATGAGGCTTGCACTTCGAGACAAGAAAGCAGAGGAGGATCGCGTTGATGAATATGATCCGCTGGATATATATGATACTGCTATAGGGGATGATGATGTGGAGGAAAACCAGCTTTATCAGTGGATTAGGCCCCTCCATTTAGATGATGATGCAGGCAATCCAGACCCTGATATTGCAGCTCAAGCACGTCAGGAAGGTATCAATGTGGACAGAGTTCTAAATGAGGAGGTGAGCCCTACTACAAGTTTGAATAAACTTATGCAACCAAGGTCGACACATCGTACTGAGTCAGTTCCCACTAATCCTTCTCGATCAGGCAACTCTAGCACAAGATCGGGCACTCCTACCAACAGTGGAGGTAGAGGTAGTGGTGGTGGTGGTGGTGGAAATGAAGATGTCACTGGACATTCTCAAGAGTATATGAGCCCATTTTCTGTCGAAGCACACTACACACATGCAACACAAGATGAGGATCATGGGAGTAGGCGTGCCGGACCAGGAATTGGTGCCATAGAAAAAGACTATAGTCGCAGATAAAGAGGTCATGAGAGTTTGGCACAAGAAGAAGAGGATTCATTATCCATCACTTTTGGCTCTATGGGGGTAGGAAGTGACAATTACAATTATGGGCAAAACCCTCCAATATTCTACCCACCACATCTGCCTTATTTGGTTGAGTCTGATAGTAACTTATTGGCACAACAAGAGACAAACTCTTCAAATGAGTATGCTTATGGGCAAATTCAACCACAACAGGTTCCTGATCCATATGGTTGGCATGTTGGCAATTACATGCAAAATTATGTTGGAGAAGTAGCTTGGGATGATTATTCTTCACATTATACCTACTCTGGACATGATGATACTGAAGACAGCGGAAATTTTGAACCTCCTAGAAACTCTATGTGGTATTGATTACTTTTGTAATTCATGTGGCAATATTATAGTAAAAATAAAATTGAGGTGTTATTGAAGTAATTATTAATTAGTGAAGCATTTTTTTAACAGTATTTGTCTCCAGCGCGCATTATATTCATCACATATCACATGAAACCTACCATATAATTTGGTTTTTTTAATGTTTTTTATCAATGTAGTAGATCATATGTTAAATAAACATATGGTGAAATTTTTCAAAAATTTCCGTCGAATTTATTTCGAAATTTAAAAATCTTCGAAATTTCCGTCGAAATTTCCTCGAAACCCGAAATTTTATTCCTTGCTCTCAATCACATGGGAGTATGGGACTGAGACCCCCATTTTGGGGGCAATTTTCTTTTATCTTTTTTAAGTTTTATAGAAAAGAATAAGAATTAACGAGGGGAAAATTGAAAGCTTTGGAAAAACTTGGATACCAAATGTAATGGCCGAATTTTTCGGTGAGTAGCAACACTTTTTTTTCTCTTCAAAATCTCTGACCATGTTGTATTCAAGTTCAATGGGCTTTATAGTTTGTTTTCATGCTATGAGTCTATGACCAACAACACATCTCCAAATTGGTTTCAGAAACTAGACGCATATGCGGCAGTATGTTAGGATTCCTTTATTGTCCCTTGTTAGTATAAACAAATAAGACTACAAGTAAACCTTCAAAATAAGTGTAGTATTGAATTTAGCCGTATATTTTTTGGCGAGGGAATTTAGCGGTACTTTATTATAGAATTAAAGCATAAAGCAAAATTAAGAGAACGAGGAGTTATATTAACGGAAGAAAGGAGATTAACTATAAAATTTCTCTCTTTCAATATCTGCTTTGGAGAGGATGTTAAAACTAGAAAATTAAATGCAATAACTATAAACTAAAGGAAGTAGCCCACAAAATTTCAAAATCGCTAGGGTACCCTTCTTTACAAACTCTCAGAGAAGCTAGAAAGCTTATATGTGCTTCCTAGCAGTATCTCTATCTGTTAGCTGTCTTTCCCGAGCAGAAGGGTAGTGCTGCAATACACTTAGTAGAGAAGCACACGAGGGGAAATTAAAGTAAAAGTTGATCAGTTTAATGAATTTTGAAAATGAAATCAATTTCGAGATATACCCTTGTATATGAGGACTCCTAAAGCTCCAACAGCCAGGGTCGTCAATGCAAGACGGACTGTCAAAGGTTCAGGATGAGCTATTATACCTTTCCTACTGTTTGTTCTTACAATGCGATTTTTCTCTCCCATGCTTTCCCGGAAAAGATTGCTGAGGTTGTCTAACTGATGCATGATTTGACGTTGTCCCCGTGCAATACTTGACATCTGACAGGATACAAAAAGAAAAAAGAAAAAAAGGAAGAGGCAAAATAAGAAGACTAATGGACGAGTCAAGAAGTGATGTAGCCAGAATTGCATTTTCAGCAAGATTTTATGATCACATGCTTCCTTGCTACTTACTAATACGCATGTCATAATTTGTTCCCCACAATCATTAACTATGCAAATGTTGATTGTAGGTAAAATGAGATCAATGATGGTACCTCTTCCATTACCGGAGACTCCTTAGGCAACTGCGAGGAAGACGAGGAATTAGGCATTATGGATCCAGTTAAAGAGCCATTGCCTAAGTTAGAGATGAAATAAGAAGTGGGCGCAGAGCCATTGCAGGTTTCAGCTTGAAGAGCCATGTTTTGTTGGCTAGGGGAATTTTTCTTCACAGTCAACTTGGAATTCAGCTCTTCAATTCGACTTGTAAACTCATCCATTCTATCATTCAGCGAAGAAATTTGTTCTGATAGCTGGGTGATGACTCCCTGCCACAATGGAAATGGGAGGGGAAAAGGAAAAAAGAAAAGAAAATATTGGTAAGTTCATATATTAACTTGCTAGGGCCTAAATGCCAAAAACACAACATAATGACCATTATGACTGACTCTACCTGGCTTGCTAGTGTTGCTTGTGACTCTGAATTTCTGTCCTCAAACCTTTGACTGTTGGAAGTATATCCAGTAAGCTTAGATGAACTTTTATCCCTTTGGGTTGTATATGACTGTGACATACCTCTGTCCAGAATAAATTCAGGTCACTGTGTTTAAGGCAGCCAGCTTTTAAAGGAACGTTAGAAGAAAAATGAAAATGAACAAGACAGAGCAGGTTTCTATCCTCGCTAAAATGCACTGTCAGCATCTAAATTCCAATTTGTACAGGGAACTAAACTGAAGATGGATTAAAATAAAATAAAATCAAACCTCTTGAGATGCTTATTTCTTCTATCGGCAGAGGCTCTAGAAAGTGCTTCTTTGGGGCTTGAAACAAGATCCTCATCAAGGCTAAGTTTTGTCTTCAAATCATCTGGCAAGGCCTGCAAGATGATCAAATCAGGAAAACAAATGCAAGATAAGGCATCAATGCTTTGGAGCTTCATCCCACTATGATACTCAGAGAGAATAAGATGTGCTTATCATACCATGACCTCATTTACAAGCTTTTCCAGTTGAATTTGTTCAATATAGGTACGAGGAATATATGAACCTTCCAAGCCAAGCTGCTCTGCAACACATCTTACAACTACCCTATCTTTTCCTTGCACCTTTTTTGTCGATATGCAAAAAAGTAATGTTAATATGAGTTGCATAGTAAACTACAAATGAGAATTAAGAAAAGATGAACAAAAAGGTTGCCATTTAACCAATATATGCACTCAGATAGTGGAAAAAGATGAAAAGTAAGGTTGCCACTTAATCAACACAGTCAGATATGTAGTACTCTTCTATCTGAGTAAGCAATGCAGCGTAGTGATGCAGGAAAGGAAAAATAATAAAAGAGAGAGTGAAGCAGAATAAGAAGAAAGAAAAAGAAATAGATGAAGAATAGAGAAAAGATGAGAGAGAAATGCAGAAAAGAAATTGCAGAAGAGAAGTTAGAGAAGAGAAGAATGGTTTAGAGAGAAGAAGAAACAAAACAAGAGGGAGAGGCATTAATTTAAGGTTAACTCAAAATTTGTATCCTTAATCAACACGGCACAAACTCAGATCCAATTACACGGGGGCCTATTTATATTCACAACCTATTATACAGTCCCGCTAGAATAATAACAACAACACAACCCTTAAGCACTAATAATAAAAGTTAATTAAACAAGTTTAATTTCCACCTTTTCTCTGTGCCAGAATGTCCTTGTTTTGCTCACCAAAAAAAATGTCCTTGTTATGTTTCACATCATGTAATCTTGTATATATTAGTATCAAGAGTAGAAATTAAGATGAGCTATAGTGTCCATATTAAAACCCAATCATATGATATGAAGCATCTAAGCATTAAGGTAGAATTTGGATTCAACAGAAAATGAGAAAAAGAGGAAAAAATAGCAGTACCTGAATATATCGACGATTTAGTTGCTCTAGCCAATCAATCTTTACACACACCCCCTCATTGGAGAATACATGGCTGCTTCTTTTAAGGATAGTTGCAATTGTGTATCCCAAGGCCATTAGTCCTCCAAGAAGACGCACACTGACCTCAAAAGTTATTCTCGGTGATATAACAAATGGATTATCTGTTACCCATTCCTGAAATATGCAGTATACAATCTAATTATGCATATACATTTACTTAGTCCCAAGTGCTTGGGACTTGGCTATCTGACTCTTTTGACAATGCAGCTAAGTTTACTTTTAACCCTCACACAAAATACAGAAACTAAGCTTTGAAAGGCGAACCTCAAACATGAGACTATATTTCCCATCTTTATCCCGCATCCTCAGATATGATTGGCAAGATTCTGGATCTTCACCAGGGGGTAGAAGGTATATATCATAGGTCTCCTCCTTTGATTCTGTATGATCTTCAGAAAAGACAGCCTTTACTTGATCCACTTGCAAGTTCTTTGCTGACTACAATAAAAGGTAGCACTCAATTTTCAATGTAAATGAAGATGTAGCAACTTAAGGTTAGAAATCAACACGAACACAACTATACTAATTGAAAAAGGACTGGAGATCAACCTTTAAAATGTAAGTGGGGCTCTGAAATCCAGTAAATGGGTTGAACTTGTTGATAATTTTTATATGTGCTGTTTGAAGATCTGGCTCGATAAAGGCCTTGTACATTGGATATACCTGTAGACAGGAGAGAAGTTCATAACTTCTGGAAAAGCCACAACTTGTCAAGTGCTTAATGATATAAAGGAGGGAAAAATTACAGTTTCAGATATTTGATGAATTATTTCTTCTGGTTCTTGGCCAGCTCTTTGTATGTCCCTTAAAACCCTTTTGACAAGGTCAAAGTGGACACCGCCTGTGACTGATACTCGTAGATCCAGTAAAGGCCGCAACTTTTCACTCAAAGCATAGATGCCCTCAATGATCACAATACGGGAGCTTGGGACTTCAACTGTCCTGTCACCAGTACATTCTTCAACATAAGATTTAAGCCACACCAGAAAATATAAAAAAATGTAAAAAATTCAATCTCTTTCGATAAATAATTTTACGAAGGCATAGCACTATGCAAGCACCCAGGAAGCATACAAGTGAAGCTGTGGACCATACAATCTAGACTAATCATGAGTATTAAAATCACATCTAGGGGGGGTTCTCCTGAAGTTTACAATGCCTTAAAGCATCCTAAGATAATGTAACCAAAAGATTTCTCAAAGAATTTAGAAATCCATGGATGCGCTAAACTATGCAGGTTTCCAAATGGAGAGGCATTCAACCTGTATCCTGTGCGGGAACTAGACTTGAAGTCATAAACTGGAACCTGAACCTGATTCCCTGCTTTTAAGTCATTGACATTCTGGAGCAATGTGTCGTAGTCCGTCAAGCGCGGATCTGTTAGAAAAAAAAAGATGAACAAAAATAAAATGAACAAAATTATAAAACCAAAAGCATTATGCACTGTATTGTCTCCCTACTTGAAAACATGATCTCACTGTCATGGATGGCACTTAACCAAAGATATAAATGTTGTTCAAAAATAACATATGGAAGGATCTAAAGAGGATTTCATGCCATCTTCACAATGAATATATACATAAACATGCTCACTTCTCCCACACAATGATCCACGAGAGACTTGTTTTTAGTCTAATATAAATCACAATCATTTCTATAAAGTAATTATCATAACCAATTAAACCATGCATCACAGAATGAGAATGAAGAATCTTACATAGTTTTCAATAAGATTGTATGAATATTACAACAGAACTTATCCATTTAGGAAACTTATGCAAGAACATCTAAATTATTGTACTTCCAGAGAAGAAAAGGAAAACAAATATACTAAAACTTCATAACAGGCGAAAACTAAGTGAGGTGATGATTTACCATCAAAGTTTCCATCAACAATTCGACTGGCATCATTGTAGTTGTCCATTGATATGACAGCAACGCTGGGCATAAAGTTGAGTATCTTTTCTGTAAACACAGTCTTTCCAGCCCCAGAAGGACCCGCGACTCCTACCAAAACAATTCCATCATTCTTTTGGGATAACAACTGGCATGCACGGATTACTGCAAAGAAACCCTTCTCAAATGACAAAGGGTTTTGGATTGCTGCAATCTCATAATGATTGGAGTCCTTTCTCTTAACCAATCGAACTTGATCTTTTAAAAGGCCTGGCCGCTTTTGATGTGAATCAGAACCAGACATATCATGAGCCATTAATACTATGTTGGCTACCTCTGGTGGGGAAAAAGAAAAGGAAAGGTAAATAGATATAAAAATTACAAAACAGAAAGACCATGAAATGTGACAACTAAAGAGTGTCAGTGTGAAAGCTTAAAAGGCAAAATGTAACAATTAGATAGCAGGTCACAACCACAGGCTTCTTCATACCTACTAGTGCATGTACAGGATGTGTGAACACACCTGAGCACATGTACAGGATGATGATTATGTTTCAACTTAGATGAAATTCAATAAATTAAAAAATGGCATCCAAAAGTTAAGGAACTGCCAATATTAACTATTAAGCATCAGCGAGGGATGACTGTTGCACCAAGAGACAATTTATCCCAACTATGCGATTTACAGCACTGATTACAACTACTATTGATAATAACTCCACGACATAAACAAAATTTTCAAAGATGGCAAACCTCTGTGTCATATGAACCATTTTCGGATGCTGCCAATTTTCTGTTCACTAGAGCATAGTGAGAATTACTATAATTAGTCTTGAAATCAAGAACTTGACAACTATATTCCTAAAATCGTTAAATTATCGAAAATTTCATTGACCTTCGGCCACAACACCCATAGTATGATTGCATAAGTTACATACTAATAGGCAAAGGCAAAACTATGTCAACATAAAATATTACTGTTCCACATTCTCGTCTCACTTCTATCCTTATACAAGACTGAGAGTATACTTGCAAGTTTCCATGATGAGAAAGTTAAAACATTCCCATAAAAAATTAAGTCCTTTGTAACATAATCATGACAATTCGTAAAGATTAATTATCTCATTACATTTCTAATAGTCAGGTATAGTCACATACTATAACTAATTTGTAGCACATATGACAACAATGCCACATACATGGTAGCTCCAATTTTATAACCAAAATGTTGCAAAAGGACCTGTAGACTCTAATGAACAAGGCATACTATGTTTTCTTTAAACTTTGTCAGAAAATGAACATGATCAAACTATGAACAAAAAAAAATAACAACAAACACCTTTTGTACTCTTCTTGAAAAATACAGGGCAAAATCTTGATCCAAACAACATCCACCATCACAAAAGATTAATTAAGGATCACCCAGATAGCAAAATCACAAGCACAACATAGGCAGAAAACAAAATCAACAACAAGAACACATCCATACAGACAAAAATCCATAAAAAAGGCTTAACAAATCTGTTCTAACCCCTTCTTTGGATCTAACCATGAGTGCCAAAGCAAACCGCCTCAACACAAAACGAATTAAATGACAAAAGTAACAATTACCCAGAAATTGATATGGCAGAATAACCAAAACCAAGTGCTGAGTAAAAATTCCAATGATGATAGGGATCAAAACCAAACCAATGTGTGTGCTTGTGATGATAGGAGCACTGACCGACTCAGTTAAACGGCAATGAGTCGAAGTGAGTTCAGCAACAATAACTCAGAAGCCTGGCCATCCTATTAAGGTCGGTTTCTCCTGTAAACTATTTAATGTTCTTTGATATTTTCCTTTCCTAGAATAGAAAGGAGTGTGATCTTTTCTTCCCTGAATTTTTTGGGAAGTGGGAATTCTAGAGAATCTGCAAACTATCGAGAGAGAGAGAGAGCAGTCTAAGAAGAGAGAGGAGGGGCAGAGAGGAGGGGTATTTAATAGTAATTAATTTCTATATTCTTTACCGGCCAAAAAAAAAATTTCTACATTTTTTGTTATATAATTAATTTCTGTATTTACACCATAATAATATATTTGTTTAGAGTTTAGACTTCCTTTCGATATTTACCGTCAGTCAAGGATTCTACTTCCACTAAACCACACGGTCCACACTTCTACCTCCAAAAATATTAGAGAGAAATATTGATGGATTTATGAGTGAATGTTTCTAGTACATCTAAAGAAAAGTGTGTTTATATTTCTTTTTCATGATTTCTTCTATTTGTTGGTGAAAATAATCAAAATATTATCCATTTAATTTGAAAATATTATGCACATTTTTTGCAATAGGAAGCAGAATATGTTCATACTCTCTAAGTGAAATGGTTGCATGTTGTATTAGAGATAGCAAAAAAAAAATATATATATATATATATATATATATTAGTTTAGCATGTTCCGAGACTTTTTTTCTTTTTCCTTTTCTCATTTTGGCTCTACCACTTTAGTAGTGGAGAAGTGGCATTCATGCTGTATTCTCTCGACTTATTGATTTATGTATGTCATCCTCTTAAGAGTCTTAGGCAGGGGCTATGCTAATTATCTAAAGCAAAATTATTAAGAAGATCGACATGTTTACATGTACTCTCTAATCGAATGCTTGCACGTTTTCTGAGTGATAGAAGCAGTGAGTTTAGCTTGCTTTGAGGCTCATGTTTTTTTTTTTTTTTGCTAATTTAAACATGACATGAACATGATACATATTAAACATGGCACAAGCATAAGCACAAGAATAAAATGATCCCAAATTAAGCACAACTAGTTTAACATTTTTTTTCCTTTTTTAAAAAAGATTCAACAAAAAAATTAAATTTTTTCGAGCAAAAATGTTATTATGTAATAAAAAGAAGAAAGACAGATAACGTACATAAGATAAGTTTAGCATACAAACTGTTAATATAATTATATGTTGTGCGAGTGTAACCGAACTCTTAAATGCATTGTGAGACATTAGACTTGTGAGTTCTTTTTTCTTTATTTGGTTTTGATCAATCAAGCAATAAAATTAGCATGTTTAGCGAGACAATAACATTACTGATTCCTACTTAAACTCATTTCCTTAGTTGGAAAATTCCCAAAGCTACAAGCCTACAAGCAAGGAGGAGAGGAAGTTCCCAAAAACAATGCAGCATCCTGTGTTTTGTCAACTTATAGGGGTGTGAATGTGAAGCAAATAAGAACACATAGTACTCGTTGAATACTGCAGGATGGGCATACAACAAAGCAATCTCTATGTATAGAAATTGCATGATAGCGTACTTTACTATTTAGGTGTTTATGCCTCACATGTTACATGAAGAAAGTGTCAATGGTACCCTTGCATGTTCTCCCATTGTAAATTTGTCATGGCTCATAAAAGCAAGAGAGGTACATAAATGTTGTGCATGTGCCAAAGAACAACACGCCTTTACTTACGTGTTGTAGCAATGCAACATGGGTAGCAATAGCATACAACCACACATTGTAATAGGACAATTTCTTACCTATTAGAGCATGCTCAATGCAAGAGTAGCAATAACAATGCAATAGAAGCTTTTTGACATCCCATGCACTTTATTGCATTATAATTCTATGTTGGGCTCCAATGACAAATGTCAATAGGAGAGGGAAAATGATTAAATGTGGCTTAAAAAATCATTAAATGTTAGACTACAACCTACGTAAAGCATCTGCTGCACAGCCTTGACCAAATTTCCGTATGAACCTCCTACAAACGCTGCAAAGCTGGTCGGTGGATATCGTGGCCTCTCAGCCTTTGTGTGTGCAATGCAATATGTTATGCAATTTGTAACATCGTTTATGCCATTACAACCTGATTTCTTCTGCATTGGAGACCTCAAAATCACTGAAAGTGTCATTTGATTGCATAAAACCTAGATTGCAATCCAAGTTAGGGATGCTTCATAATTAAGGACTGATATATTAATAAATGGGATATTGTCACGTCAATTAGTATTAAAAAATTGGATAAGAGTTTGTATACATGAAGAAAGTGTCAATGTGACCCTTGCATGCTCTGCTATTGTCATGGCTTACCAAGGTAATTAGTAAAAGAGGTGCATGTTATACATGTGTCAAAAAACAACATTAACTTTGATTTTATTGGATAAGAACAACGTTTACTTACACGTTGTAGAAGTATAACATGGATAGCTAACACACAATCGTGCACCCTGATAGGGATGGTCTAATGCTATACGATAATTTCTTACTTATTATAATTTAATGAATTTTAAATAATTCAGGTATCAACAAATGATATCGTTAATTAGTATAAAAAAAATTGAGATAAAAATCAGTGTATGTCCTTACAATTAGTGTTGCGGGCCTTGCGGCTACTTTCTTGGGATCGATATATGTTACTTTTTGTACCTTAGTCACGGTTGAATTAATTCTCATGATCTCACAAATAAAAAATTAATTCTCATGATCACTAATTTAAAAGTTAAAACCCAATTTCTACGGGAATTGAAAATTTGGAATAACAACAAAAATACAACATATTTGAAAAAGTGAGAGCTCTTTAATGTGCAATTTGACAATGAGGCTTCTGAGCCGCTGACTAGCTAGAGAAGAACTGGCCTGCACCCCCTATTACACCAGCTGGCATCCCCATCCCTCTCTCTCTCTCTCTCTATTTCTCTCCTCTCTCTCTTTTTTTCTTTCTCTCTCTTTTTTTTTTTTTTTTCTCTTTTGTGACACCACCTGTCCCCTAACACGGGGGCAGGTAAGTTATTTTCCCAATTAATACTTGCTTCATTTGTTATTGCTTATCATTGATGTGCATACGATCTTGGTACCAATCCCCACCCAATCACTATCTTTCTTTTGTTTTGTGTTTTTCTTCTCCTTTTCCTAAAAAACTTCCAATCACAACCCTACAACTAGAGCTAGGGGTGGGCATTTTAACCGCGTACCGCCAAAACTGGCCGAACCGCACCATCCAAAAACCGCAAAAAACCCCGTTGACCAAAAAAAGTCAACACCGCCAAAAAAACCGAACAGCACCGATTTTCTCCGGTTCCGATTCTACACCTTATTTAACCGCACCGAATACTTGCAAAAAATATTTTTTTAAAATATTTTTATACATATATACACCATTATATATATTTATATATATATTTATACGATTATTATATACTTTTTATACACTTTTTGTACACATTTTTATACACTTTAGACCATAAACCCTAAACCCTAAACCCTAATAAAATATTATAATTAATATTAACGTAGCTATATTTTAGGGTTTAGACCTTAAAATATATTTTATATAACCCTATGACCTATTTTCTAGATATATAATATAATAATAAATTAATAATATTTTAGTATATAATTTTAGTTATACCCATTACCCTATATAATAAAATTAGTATATTCTTTATATTCTATATAAAAAAAATTAGTATATTATTTATAGTTTATACTTTATATACTAAAATTTTTAATTGTTTATAGTTGTAGGGTATAATATATAGTTATATATATATACTATATAAGTGTATAGGGTATATGCCATATAAGGTTTATAACTTGTAGTAACTAGTAAGTTAGTAACTTTGTTTTAAGCAGGTTCTTAATTTGTAGTTATAATCATTGGTTGTATACTTGTATAATTGATTTTGTTTTTAACTTTTAAGTTTTAAGTACTAAGCAGGTTAAGCAAAGTTTAATGTGTGAGTCTTTTTGGTTAAGTTCATTGAATTAACTTGTAAATTTGTTTTTTTGTTGCCAAAACTTGTTAATTAGAATGGATTTGCATCATTAAATAATTGGGCTTAGGCTTAAAAAAATAAATGTGAGGCCCAAAAGTGCTAATCTGAATAATAGCCCATTAGGCCTAGAACCGCGGTGGAGAACCGCACTGCACTGCACCTTGAATGGTTTGGTTTGGTTTGGTTTGGTTTTTTTATTTCTTTTACGGTTTTAAGCACCGAACCGCACCGTGTATTAATGTCCGACGCGGCGCACTGTTCCGGGAAAAAAGTGAGTCGAACCGCACCGCGCTCACCCCTAGAGCACCTCCATTGTTACAACTTACAACTTATAAGCAACAATTTCGAATGTTTGAGGAAAACCCAAAAAGCAAAAAGGAAAGTAAATAAATATATAAATAAATAAAAGGAGAGTATAAAAGATCAAGTATGACACATGATTGAACATTGTAGATATAGAAAAAATCTTTGTCAACCACCGAATGACCTCAAAAAGTGTTTTTTCTCTTCTTATTTTCTTCCTTAGTCAATTTAAAAGGGCTGTTATTTAACACAAAAAATTATTGTATGTGACTGTAATACTATGTTGCATAATGAAATATTATTGCTAATCCACTTAAATTGTAATATATAAAATTATTAATTTTTAAAATCTTAAATTCTAAAAAATATCTTTAAAATTATATACGTGTTATAATTTAAATAAAAAAATAATTTCCCTTGCCACTATTGATGACTTGAATAGTCTTAATCATGAAACATCAACAATGAAGCCGAATATTGCAAAAAGGGAATGCTTTCTCGGATTGTAAGGAATTGATATAGGGACCCATTAAGTCATTTTCATTAATTAAAAAATAAAATAAAGAAACTCCCACTTTTGGATAACTTGACCAATAAAATTGACCCGTACATGATTCAAGATATGTATTGATCAAAGCAATGATGGTGCGGGATACGATCCCAAATTTTTAGTAAAACTTTTTTATTTTTCTTTTTTCTTTCCTTTTATATCTTTATGGTGATTGGTGAGCCTGCGTAATTTTTTTTTTTCAAAATCAGGTCCTTTTTTTTTTTTTGGGCAACTTCAAAATAAGGTCCTTAAAAAGTTAATTAACACTTAAACTAAACTCGGCCCATCAGGTCTTGATTAAATTTGTGGAGGCCCATGACAGAGCCCGCCCACCAGCATTGCTCGTTGGGTTGAATATGTCATGGTCCTCATGGACCTCCTCAACATTATTTATGGGCTTGAACCAGGTTGAATTATGTTATGGTCCATGATAGTTTCGCTTCATTTTATATATTTATATCTTAGTTCATCACTTTTTATAGATTATTTTTATATTCTTGGCACAAGATGAAATGAATAAATATAAGCATCAATTTCCATTAGCTCTGATACATAAAACCTGTGAATCTGTAATCATATATATTAAAAAGCAAATATGGTTTGCCAACTGAACCTTTTTGTTTTCTTGACTCATGAGGACTAATTGCAGCAGCTGATCATGTGTTCACAAATCTGCAATTTTTCCTGACCTCTCCAGTGACAAAGCTGTCCTGATTAGTAATATTCCCCATTTTCACCATTGAATCTGAAAATTGCTGGAAGAAAGCAACTGGGTCTGCTGCATACTGCTTGACAAGTCCCTTGGTTTGAATGCCAAACATGCTTGAATACATTTCCTGGTCTGAGCTCAGCAGTCCCTCCCCTTTCAATAGTAAATGGTAGAAAGAATTGTCGAACAGGTTGGGAGTGACATAGTCCATGGCTGTTATGTTATTGTCCCCTCCACCAATTGGTGGGCAAGTGGATTTCAAGCTGCTGAGGTATGACTCAGAAAGAGGGTTGGTTCCTGCAGTTGCTTCAAAGTCACCACCGTAAATTCTTGCTCGGAAAGTCTCACAGCGTGCCATGCCAATGGTGTGAGCCCC
This sequence comes from Dryas octopetala, assembly GCF_963921425.1. NCBI lineage: Eukaryota > Viridiplantae > Streptophyta > Magnoliopsida > Rosales > Rosaceae > Dryas > Dryas octopetala. Next base: position 29,194,788 of record NC_141367.1, on the reverse strand, counting down.
TGAAGATTATTGTACACAAAATGAACAATAGGAATCAATGCATCACTTACCAAAGCAAGCCCTGAATAATGTTATGAGTAATTGAATATGACTTCCATTAAGAGGAGCTAAAGTACCTGAAAGAGCTACCATATCTGTGACTGACATGCCTTGGTAAAGAAACTTGGAAATGATAGATACAAGGCCCTCATTTGGAGTAGGAATGTTGGTCTCTGCAAGTTCAGGACTAGCAGTTGTTGAATCCTTTCTTCCTAGAGGAACATCCCAATAAGGTCCACCAACCTGCAAAGTGAACAATTAAAGAAAACTTAATTTACATACACATCTGAGAGCTTTATAATATATGGTACTCATAGTTAATACTATTCTTAGTACCAGAATTACAGCATCTCTTGCTGCAATGGTGAGAATATCTGCACAAGAGACAATTCCAGGGCACTCTGATTCAAGCATGTTCTTTATCTTATCAACAATTCTGAAACCTTTTAAAGAGTGTATGTTGGGGGAAGCTTTCTTCTCTCCGTTTAGTGTGATTGTGTCGTCTAGCAAAACTGACCCATCACAGCCCTGCATCCATGATTTAAGAAACCAAATGTGGTTCTCTCAAATTTTATAAAATTCTACACTAAGTGACTAGACTACAGCAGCAACTTGAAATTATAGCCAATTAAAAGAACTATCATATAGTCTTAACAAGTGTTGCAAGATGTGAAACAGTACTAATGAGTAACTGAGAAATGAATAAAATTGTGGACCTGAACGAAGCAGTCATGGAAATGCAAGCGGACTACCAAGGCGGCGTTGCGAGGATCTTCAAGCACTGCACATTCCATTTCTTTCTTTACAATCTCGAACAAAGTGGGACATGCAGATGCATAGTTGTCCAGTGTTAGTACAGGGTCACTTGCAAGTAAACTGGTGCTCAAAATGAAGAAAACTACAAGCATGAATTGCAGAGTGAAGGGTCCAGAACAAAGGGGAGGTCTCATTTTTGCTTGTTATGGTTTTCTTGGACAATTGAAATTAGAGAGTGGGAGAGATTGGTGGGACTGTGAGATATATATAAGTAAAAGGTACATAGAATTTTGCATGGCACTTTTGAGTAATTTGATTGAAGTTATCTGGAGTCAATAGAGGATGCAACTAATATTGGCCTGGTTGGTGGGTATTCTCAAACCAGGAGAGTTCCCAATATGAAAGAGTTAAAAGACGTGCTTTTCCATTGTATATTGCTTAAAAAGAATGCACCAGCCACCAAACAGAAGCTAATAACAGCTAATGTTTACCTTTAACCTTTAAACAAGCTTCATTTTCTTCTTTTTCGATCTCGTCTAACAGTAAAGGCTTCTGGATACTGATACCATCTTCAACAAAAAGGGTCCCATTTCCTATACATTAATCCCTTGTTGAACAAAAAGTTAAAATCTGATGCTTAATTATATTTCTCTGACTGTTATTTGGTGTGGACTTCAATGGTTGGATGATCCAATTATTGATTTCTTGTAGTAAAATTTTAGTTGAAAAAAATGAAATTTCATTTTGTTTTCTGCAGGGCGGAAGTGCGGAACTTGTAGCCAAGTTGCACGCCATCCTCGTCACGTTTTCTTCACAAACACGAATGCATATTTGATATTTCTCCCTCATTCCTGATTGCTTTCTTAAATGAATCGAGTCACGGTTATGTGAAGTGCAAGATTAGGGTCTATAATTTAGTAACGAGTTCATATCAATGCCAATATCTGTAATTTTGTAATGGGAATTTGGGGTCCAAAGAAATTTTCTTAGAATCCATAACTAACATGTTGGCTTTCACAGCATCAATTACTTACAGACTACAAGCAGCAGCAAATGCACCTTATAACCCAAAAACACAGGATTGAGGCCAAAATTCAGTATTATTACCCACAAAATAAAGTTCACATTTTTCAAACATTCAAGTGCTGAACATGACATTGAACCCAAAAGAACCAAGTTTTACATATCAGGTATACAAATCAGAATCAAAAGGATGATGACCCTTATCTTGGCGTAGAATAACATAATCCTCAGCACCATCTTTTATGCTCAAATCCAAATCATCCAAGGCAGGCAAGATCAAGGACCTGATTAGCGACAGCGCAGCACCACCAAACTCAGGCCATGTCACACAAAGCGTTGCCTTGATCTTCTTGATTTGACACTGAGCCAACAGAGCCGCCGCCAACCCATCAACGACGCTCGCCGAAGGCAAATTCTCCAAGTCCACGCCTTTCAACACCGACGGGGCTTTCCTCTCCGACGTCGTTTCCAGCTTGAACGCCAACGCCTCGTCCCGCGAGAGCTTACCCCGGAAGTTTCGGCTCTGAATCGAATCCAGAATCAGAACCCTTTGAGGAGCGATTTGCTGGGCAATCAGCAATTTGGCCACGGCGTGGCATCTGTCGGCGTCAATGGGGCACTGGAAGGAGACGAGGAGGGTTGTTGGGTTTTTGTTGTTGTCGTTTTTGGGGTGGGGAAGGAAGTAGATGTTGCACGACTTGTCGTTGAGGGAGGGCTCGACGGAGTTACCAGCGAAGGGGGTCTCCGGGAGGACGAGGGTTCCGATTAGGGTTTTGGAGGAGACGCTGTGGAAGAGATAGAGGGATGGGGAGGATATGGCAATGATGAGGAGAGAGGGGCGAAGAGGCAGCGAATCGGAGTGAGGGCTAGAAGAGAACAAGACGAAAGGAGTGGGAAGGGGTGGTGATGGAGGTGTGAAGTTGTTCAGATCTTCCTGGAAGAACCGAGAAGGTGGCGGAATCTCTGTCAACACATCTTCCATTGCTTCTGTCTGTCGATTGTCAAATTATCAGAAACCCTAACAAACGAGAAAAGAGATGGCAGAACTGAAGTGGAGGAGTCAGGACCTACCAAGTTCACAACTTTAGGTTAGGTTTTTACTTGAAGGATAGTAGATTACTAGATTTGGTTTAAATCTTATAGCATGTAAAAGAACAAAAAAAAAAACTCAAATAAATCTTTTTACTAATCAACTGTCAGCTATGTAATTACAATTTTTTATAAAAATTAACTATGGTCTAAAAAATTTGGGGTCTGTTTTACACTATTTTGTGAAAACACTTTTACTTAGTAATAGTTTTACTAAGAGTTTTTATTAAAAAGCACAAACACATTTCTATAAAAATTCTAACATAACTCAAACAATTAAATTATCAAATTATGATGATAATATCCTTCAGATTCGATCAGGTGCGGACAAGACATTTGACAAGACATCGGCACCTAAATGAGCCTAATTGTACTTATAGCTAAAATAACTTCATTTTGTTTTCCCCTTATTGCCTAAAAGGCACATAGCCAAAAAAAATAACTTAATTTTAAATATCGCATAATTTTATATCCGTTAAATATATAATCTGGTAATTTAAATTTATGGAGATAAAGCCATGACAAGATAAAAGAAGTAAAATAAAAGGATGAACAGTTATGGAGATTAAGAAACATGCCAAGATGGCCTAGACCACCAATGAACAACTCAAAGAAAAAAATTGCTCAACCATGGGGCCTAAAGAAGAGAAATGATCCAATTACAGCTGAGTTGAAAAGTGCAAAATTATTACAGTTCCAATCACATATTGACTTCCGTGCAATAGTGATCAATCATGAGCCAGCAGACTAAAATTCAAGGCAGTGAGAGTTGTATGAATGGGTTAACAGCAAGGTCAGGAATCAAACTTGTCTACCTTTGCAAAGTCATGAGAGTTCTTTCAACCTGCTTCCATATCTTATCTGGGTTTTAACATACAATCATCCCTTCAATCACGACGCTGTGTGCTTTGACCAAAATCTTTCACTACCAAATACATCAAATGTGTAAATGTAAGATGTTCCTCATCTGCAAGACAAATCAAATCACATGAAACAACTTTTCTCAGTCCATCTAACTAGCAAGGGAAATAAAGAAACATAGCATTTCAGGAGTCCTATTTCTTTTTGTGGTCCCTTGATCATGTATATGACATATCATACTAAAATTCTGAAACAGCAGCCTCAAATTTTTATAATACAAGAAAAGGACAATCATGGTGACTCCAGTTGAAACCACATCTTGTGGCCTGAGCTTATTCTACATGAAATGCAATTTGAGAACGTGGTTTCTTTCTTGGGGAATCCCAATGGCTTCCCCAAAATTTAAGAGCACCTTTGCTTGAGGGTTACATAGTGGCTGTAAATTCTGTTTCCTGGTCAATCTTCATGGTCATCTTCACCTTCAGAATCTGCATAGGAAAAAATGATAGAGTAACATTGCATCATTCGCCAAATATATGTATACAGCATTCCAACACCTCATAATCACATCAGGTACTTAGTATTTAACAGGAAGAAAAGACTAACAGTTCACTGTAGTGACCCATGCATGAGTCAATTCATCATAGTATTACTGTATTAGTGACCTAATCAACCCTGCTGCCCCAGTCACCAAAATAAAATAGTACTAAAAAATATTAGGCTAATGTAGTGCCCCTTCAGAAAGTGCAATCAAGGAAGGTTGTACATATCTCACCTAAAATGAGCAAAATCATTCATGCATCATTATCATCTATCCATTTAAATACCATTGATATCAATGGTTAGTTATCAAATCCCTCAATATTTTTTCCCAATTCCACTGGAAATTAATTTTTGTTTCAAATTTTATCCCATGATGCAATTATGTGCATATGTAGCCTAAAAAACCATCTACGAAACATGATTATCACTCACCTGACCGAACATCATCACTAAGCTGGCCTCTTGCTTGGATTTGTTTAACAAGCATCCGATAAATCAACACCCACCAGAAAATGTGAAGAACGAGCAAGCAGAATAGAAGAGTATTGAACACATAGTAATATATTGGTCCCTCTACAGCATGCTTTTCCTTGTCCAATGCCTGCATAACTTCATAGCTGCCAGAAAGAGAAGCAAGCAAAAATGAAAACAAGATAGACAGACAGATCATTGAGTTTAGAGCATAAATGCAATACTTCATTTCAATTAAATGTTCTTTTAATTTTATATGAAGTGATGTGTAGCAATATATATTTGTCTCTATCTAAAGGAAATAAAAAATGAAATATGATTTTGACGCCCTTAAAAATTTTCTTCCACACACTAACTTCACAAAACTGTTGTTTCTATTTGAAGAAATTATGCATGGGACATTTCTAGAGCAACATTTCTGAAGTTTGACATCACTGTTAAATTAGAAACAACATCCTGGAGACCAGTGTGGTTGTAACACTATCAAGGTATGTTCTTCCAACAAGAATTTGAAAGATGGAATATTGCTTTATATTCACCTGGATCAACTGATTTATGACCCTGGAAATCAGACAAGTTTAATATTGAGGGGTAAACTTAGACAAACCTTGTACTCCAAAGGATCCAGAATGGATAGTAAATGAGACGCAGTATGATCCAAGACACGACAAAAAGAATAAATGCAATGCTAGCAGTCGTTTCAGCACCACGGTATTTGGACATCTTCCCTACCTCCAGAAACACATCACTAGCATCATGAAGAGCTAAAACAACTGAACCTACACGGGCAAATCTGCAAGAAACAAGTAAGAAGAGAAATAATTAAATGAAATTTATTGTAATAGCATTGTATCTTTTCTATTTTCCTTAATGTTTAAACCATGATATTCAGAACCCTAGTATACATAGTTTTCTATAATGCAGTAGGGGGATGAAACACCTAGTCAGTTATGACTCCAAATAAAGCCCTTCCTTCATACCTTTTGTAGGTTGTAGTATTCTTGCTTCCTTGGTTTTGTGACTAAAAGAACATGAGAAAGCTACAAACTCACTCCATCAGAACATACCTGAAAATGTAAGACAGCACAATGAGAATGACAGTTGCTACATGATGGCTCATGGACACCCCAAAGTCGGAACGCCTTGTTTCCCAGAAAATCAAAGCAAATATGGAGTATGTGTAAAATCCAGCTGCATACATATACATTCCCTTCAATTTCAACCTGAAATTCATAAGTAGTCATTTTATTGACTTTGATAAAGCTCAGATTTTGATATTATTCAAACTATGATTCAGTACAATAGTTTCAATTCCATCACATGTGGATACCTTAACAAAACAAACACAAATGTGACATAATAATTTTTAAAAAAATCTTACTTTATTTTCTGGTCAGGCCAGACCTGATCTCCTGGCCCTACCCAAAAGTATTTTGTATTAGTAAACCAAGGCTCATCATAAGTTACATAAACCGCCAGAAACTCTGCAGAAAGAAAATATATGCATTTCCATGCCGACTCCTTGAATTTTCTAATCTTCTTCCTTTGTTCATCGCTTTGTAAATCCAGCATCTGATGCCCCTTTCCAAAAATTAACCGTCTCCCCAATTTCTGCAATATGCAATTCCAATTTAGACTGACCTAATATAGATCTTAAGAGAAAGAAAAGCAGTCACATTCCCATCTTGATTAAGAATATATATCGGTATAGTAGGAAATAAAAATTAATAAAATAAATAAAAGTCTAAATGAAAAGAACTGGAAAATGAAGCTACCCTAGCCTAAACTAGAAAAATTAAGCTTGGAGATTGGGCAGTGTATATTGTATAGCTTAGTTCTCCATAATGGGCTCATTCTACTCACAGACCTGAGTGTAACCTATCACATATAACATTCTCCTGGGAAAGTCAGCTCTATATTCTTCCATAGTCTGCATGGTATGTCAATATATCGACTATGACCTTTAGGGCCATCTTCTAGGATACAGTTTAGCTGGGGCAAAAATAAAGCTCCTTTCAAACATAATCAGTAAGATAGGATTTTTAAGCTGAAGCATGTACCATTGCAACATAACTAGTAGAAATATTGGAGAAAAGAAGGTGATCCTCCTAACAATGATCTTACATTGACAATCAACACTGAAACCCTTTAACTTATTGTGCCGACCATGTAATTTAATTGGCCATATTCAAGAAGAGGATGAAGTACTACCCGTGGTTTAAATTGCTCGTTGGACATCAAAACATTTACACTAATACAGAAAGCCAAAAGCCATTTACTCTTCATTCTTTAATTTCTCAAGAATTCCCTTATTAACCTTAAAAAAGTAGAAAGATACAAGAGCCACATAGAATTTCTATAGAGAAAAGCTTCCACTAGAAGATAAGAATAAACCACTCTACTCTACCCATTCTCCTCAAAAAAATAGCTTGTTCCCTTTCTATATGCAGTTACCAATTTACATAAAAATTGTTCAACCATTGTCATCTTCAATAACAAGCAGCTCTGCACTCGCTAAAGGTGATGGTATTAAAACTAACACATTGATGTATAAATTAAGAACCATGTAACGACTTCTGCAAGCTTTAAAATTAAAGCACATAGATATTATATAATTCAAAAAAGGCAGGCATAATTTTGACACAATCATGCTAGTATGCATATTGAAAAGAACCAAGTGGACTACATAGATTTAACTGACAGAAATTTGCCATGTATAAAACAAGTTGTTCCCTTGGTCATTCTATAATTCATCAATAACAAACAGTAATAAGATCTAAAGAAAAATATATGAAAGACAGGTCAGCAAACATTGAATCTCAGAGACTCAAGCGAATTTCAATAACAGCATCAAACCATAACCCGTAGACAAGTAAAAGCTCTTCAAAAACTTCATAAAATATAATGTTGACTAATTTGATATCCAATAACTATATATGCATATCAAAGTAATACAAAACCAAACACATCCCATCAATTAAAAGTGCATTCCCCATATGGTTCAATACACATCGTTAACGATCTAATAATTTGAATGAACAAAATTCACACAAGAGAGCTACTCCAATCAAATTTGTATCGATGTACAGCACAGTACCTCAAAGATGAATTTGTCAAGAAAAAATCGAACAGTGGGGAAGCACAGAACAAAGAAAGGAAGAACTACGAAATCTTCATATGCTGGGTAGGCTTCTTGCTCCCAATCGATTGTCCTCAAGTATTCAGTCAAACCCATCTCCGATTTTAGTTCCTCTGATCCAAACTTTCCCGGGAAACAAACAAGTCGCTAGCTTTGGATCAGATGGAGAAGCAGAGACATTCAGCTCTGGTATCTCTCTCTCTCTCGCTCGCTCCTTTATTCTAAAAAGGATTCTAACTTCGAGGCAGTAATTCTAAAACTAAGAATTTTTTAATTGGATGGTGAATTTTTATAATCACCCCTGGTTTCCTTTGATTCTCTGGGTTACCACTGTATTTTTCATTATTGACGAAATTGCCCCTTTTGGCTCGTGGGCAGTGGACTAGAATCTACCCATCCCATTCCCATGTGATCCTGACTGCGTGGAGCTGGAGACCACTTGCTTGGGAGCCACGTGGCAGTGGGATGAGTGGCCTACCCAATTTATGACTTGTCATTTGAGGGACTTTGTGATTTTGAAAGCTAGAATTTAATGTGGTTTGGATAAAATGAGTTGAACAAAAGTTTCCTTTATGAGTGTGCATTCTTAATGAATTGTATATGCCTGAAACTTGAAAGCGATTGAAAGCAATTTAATCTTCATTCTCTTTTTCTTAATAATAGTTTGCAGTTTATTAATTACATGGGGTACCACAAAACTCTTGGACAATTTTTTCTTCTTAATGAGGACTGAGGTGATCATGGGTCTTTCAAATGTTTTTATCATAGACTTTTTATTTTTGGACTGAATCATTGACATTCTTTTACCATTAATTTTCAAGATATAATATAAGGAATAGAAAAAGAAATCCACTAAGTAACTAAAATAATGGTTGGAAACTTTAAAAGGTAACTTCATTAGAAGTCAATTAATTATAACAAAGCATATTGAGTTATGCAAGAACCATTAGTTGAAATTAATGGTCACCCAACTGTTGGAATGATCCTATTTGTTCTTGTAAGATGAAATTACTTTTGTATCCCTCTTTTATTCTAAAGACCTGTTTGAATTTTTGAATTTGAATTTGGATTTCAACTTGTATTTAAAATTCTTATATTATTTGGATAAAAATTTTAAATGTGAGGATTTTTTTTTTTTTTTTTTAAGTTTAAGAATTTAAACATATGATTGGCAATGGCCCACACAAAGAGATGAAGAGTGGTGGTGAGATTTCAAATACCTAATTGTAGGAGTGATTTTAAATCCATGAATTTGAGCCTTTAAATTCATCCTCGATTTGGACCAAATTCAAATCCAAATCTCTTATTTAAATAGAAGTTAAACAAGAGAATTTGAATTTGGGCTTTAAATCCCCCTTATGAAATACCTTCATCCAAACAGGCCGTAAGTGAATTTTGATTACTGCAAGAAATCTATTCTGAAGAAGCTCACTCGGTTCAGAAACAAGAGCAAGCCAATAAGCTAGAAAGGTATGAAGTGGACAGCAGAGTTTTTGTAATGTCATAATTGTACCCAGCTAGCATCAACTTCCTGGAAGGGACAAAAGAAGAAAACTTGCTTGTTGGGCAAAAACCAGCTATTATAAGAACAGAACAGAGGCAAATTAAATGACCTTTATCCCCACCTCATCCCAATCCAATCTAATGGAAAATGCCAAGACTTATATGGGTACTCCCCTGAAAAATTTCACAGGAAAAGGGCTGCTCTTTCTCAGATGATGAAACAGAGAATTGAAGGGCTGTTAAGAGGCACTGTTTGAACCCTTAAAGAAAATAGGTATAATTAATATACAGTCCTATTAAATAGGGGCCCATCTGTTGCCCAACTCAAAAGCTGCTCATTTTTTATAAGCTACACAGAGAAGTAGAGGTTGTCTTTTTCAAGTAAAAGGGTGAGGACAAGTTAGCTTTTTCAGTTGTTTCCTACTTTCCTGTGTATGTGCTTCAATATTTATCCTAGCAATCTCTTTTTACCACCAAGAGCTTGTCATCTAGTGATTGAATCAGTTGAGCAATGAAAACATGGTGATAGGTTTGCCAGGTGGTGACCCTGGAAATTCAATAATGAGGCTTCATCATTACAAATATTGCACCTTTGAGATAGGTTTCTTTGTCCTTTTGTGTGGAGAAACTGCATTTGGTTGAAGAGAAGTAAAGAGGCAGATATAAATGCATTTCCAAAGTGATGAGAATTGCACATTGATGTGTAGGTTGCTTAGAAAAATCTGTCTAGTCTCAAACTTGATACACTTTGTTATCTAGAGCTACAGTAATGAAGTCTTCCCATGCTGTTGGAGCTACTAGTGCAGAGAAATGGAGTAGTGGGAGTGAGTCTGGGTGGACAATGTACATTGGCTCCTCCATCCAAAGTGACAATAAAGGTCATGTTTATTACAGTGTTGGTGACAAACATAAAGAAGGGAATGACAAGCACAATGACAAGAAAGCTATTCTTGACTATGAGGGTGATGAGGAGGATAGTGATGACTCCATGGCTTCTGATGCCTCCTCAGGCCCAAGTCACCATGAATTGCTACTTCAATGTGGAATTAATAGTGAGGGAAATCGCGCCGGAGGTCTACATCTCAGGCATGCAGCAGCTAAGGAAGAGCAAGGCAAAAAAACTAGCATGAAGGAGAAGAAAAGAGATGAAAGAAGGATCAAAGCAGAGAAAGACCAGGAATTGCTGTACACGGCAGACAGTGCTGGCAGTCACGTTTGAACTTTGAAGTGAACCAAGGTAAGAGAAGTTATAAACTAGATGGCTAGAGATTATAGAAGAATTATGATCTTGTTCACTTTTCTTCAGATGATCATGATCTACTACAGCAGTTGCATATATACTCTTGCATTGTAACTGTAACCGAAAAGTAGAAACTAAGCAAAGCTTTCATGCATACCTATTTTGTGGTTCCAATTAAAGCTTCCAACAGTGTGAATGTTGAATTAATTAAGATGCATATATATATATATATATATGGCACAATAATATAATGTACTCAGCAAATTTCAGGGGAGAATGAGTAATCTTATATTAAAAATAAAAATAATTGATCTATTAGAATTTCTCTTCACAAAATTAGAGAGATTATCATTATAAGATAGAAAAAAAAAGTAAAAAACAAAAATAAAATTAAAAACATTATCAAACGACGACGTCAAAGTTACTAAAACGACACAGAGAGCAGCAGAGTGAAACGACGACGTATAGTGCCTCACACACTCAACCATCCATATTATCTACCATCGGTGCCTCACAAGTCACAACCTCAATTCTTGTACAAGGGATACATACAAAGACAATGGAGGTGTCAGTTGTGGTGGAGTTATCAGCTTATCATCTCTCTTCTTCTTCTTCCAAAAAATGCTGCTACGTGGCACAATCTCCGCCCCCCTCCCTTGTCTCCGTCTCAGAACGACCTCCAGTCACCCCCAAAACGTGGGCGTATCTTGTCAGGCCGGTCCAACCAACAAGTACGCAATCTCCGACCAAGACCTGGACTCCCGAGGCTTCCTCCTCCACCGAACAATAGAGCAGCTGAACCTGGACCAGCTGAACACGGTGTTCGTGGCAGTCGGATTTCCGAAGCGGGACCCGACGAAGATCCGAAAGGCTCTGGAGAACACGGACTCGGTGCTGTGGATGGAGTACAGGAAGACGAAGCGGCCGGTGGCATTTGCTAGGGCGATGGGGGACGGCGTGTTCAACGCGATCATATGGGACGTGGTGGTAGACCCCTCGTTTCAGGGGATTGGTCTCGGGAAGGCGGTGATGGAGAGGCTGGTGGAGGACCTCGTGGCCAAAGGCATTTCTAACATTGCTCTGTATTCGGAGCCCCGAGTTTTGGGGTTCTATAGGCCATTGGGCTTTGTGGCGGATCCGGATGGGATCCGGGGAATGGTATATTCCAGAAAACCCAAAAACAAGAAATCATTCCTATAATTCTATAAATAGTAAATACTCTTTTTTTTTTCTCTTAATTTTAATTGATTACCATATTACCAGGCTACCAGCTTTTGCTTGCCCAAGTTTCTGAGATTGCAGAATATGAATAAGATATGGATGTATACATTGTGTTCAAACCTTCACCATTATCCACAATTTTAAACATGTAAATCAACTAGCTATTGGTTTAGTTTGTTGGAATTTCCGCTCCCATATATAAAAAAAGCATGTAAATTTCCACACAGGGTTTTTGTTAATTTTTGCAGAATTAGGTAAATGGGCTTCCATGCTTAAGTTGTGTTAATCCATTAAGGAAAGGTTTTTTAGGCATATGAATACCCAATCAGTTTGACTGACTTGGGTTTAGTAACTTGGGTATGTATGCACTGTGCAGTGTGATACAAACAAATGGACAAAGTAGTTGACTCAAACAAAAGAGAATGTAATTTTATTGAATCCAACAAAAATACTTCATTACCCTTCCACTCATTATTTATGTTTACAACATGAGCAGAACCAGTAAGGGAGCTTGTTGCCAAGCATATCGGTCCTGCAGTTTGGTACAAAAAACCTGGAAAGGCAAAATGTGTCAAAATTGCCAAGTAAAAGACAAACAAAGCAACCATCATTTTTTTTTTTTTTTTAATTGACAAAATTCAGTTTAAAATAAACAAAACTACCGGATAAATATATAAGAGACAACATGAATTATCTCTTCCTTTAACATTACAACAACTTCAAGCAAATCTTATGTTTGGATTGATTTTTCAACAAGCACACCTATATATTACAATTCAATGGTTGAAGGTCAAACACATAAGAATTCCGACGCTATTAAAGTCCCAAAAACAAATCAAATCATTAACGTCAGTAATCAAAGAAAAGAATTCATCTTGATGAAGCTACAGAACATTGTAATTGAAATTTTGAAGGACTTCATAAAGACCCAGAACAAAATTCAAGCAGGTAAAGTCGTGTTGAATCTGAAGTGGGAATTTTACCTTCAGTAAATGGAATTAAGATACAACCTTGGCGCTGTGCAAGAAAGCAGCGGAGCAAAGAATGGAAGCAATAAAAGCAAAGATGCCCAAACCAATCATCAGAGAAACCCCTGCTACCACCAAATCAATTATGCTCTGAATGCTCAAACCCATCATCATCTTTAAGCTCTGATTGGGAAACAGGAAAATTTGAACTGGGCTTTCTAGTTTAAGCTTCTAAAAGAATTCTGTAGAAGGAACTCATCATCAGGCCTCGCTCTACCCACATTTATACAAAGGCTGCGAGGGTGAGAAGAGAACAAAGGAGAGCAGAAGGAGAAGAAGGAACAAACAAAAGGCAGAAACATTTTTTGGGGATTTGGGAAGGGTTTCCGGTTTTGGGAGGGTGTGAATTATGATTCTTGCACGTGTCCACATGGCCCTAGAAACATATACAGATATACTTGTATTTCTGGGCTTCGGTCTTTTGGGTTTTCAACTGGGCTTCAATAGTTATGGCCCAATGACTTATTATGGTCCCATCAAATATGATACAATACTGTTAGAGAGTTTTAGTATCATTTTTCTAATAAAAATGAGACTTATTAATAGTGATACACAATGTGGTTTCCTTAACATTTCTCACTATGATATGAATCAGAAACAAATTGCCTGAAATTTTTTTTTGGCACACAGACTCTTTGTCGTAGAAATATATTTTTAACTTCTAAATTTTGACGATTTTATTTTTTTTATAGTGAAGTACAAAAATTTTGGATTATTAAATTTGTTTGTATTGTATGCTAATATGCTATACGTGGCGAATGACCAAAACAAGGGAGAAGGCATTGCAAGGCAATGGAAGGAAAAATTCGAAATAAAATAAATAAGAAAGCTGTGGAACCGTTGGTATTATAGGTAACTATGGAACATGGAATCCTGACCTCTTAGCAAGACTTCAATCATATATGGAGTTTAATGAAACCAATACAAGCTGCACAAATTTTTCAGCATCAGAAATCAGTCGGTGGCCACTTGGCTGTTGTTAATAATTAATTGGTGGGCTTGCTGTGTTTTCCAGTCTTATCTCATCTCCATCTCCTTGGGACATGTATCAAGCTCTCTCTTTCTCTCACTCTCTGTTCATTGTGAAGACTATAAAGAGAATGTAAATGAGCAATATTAGAAAATTGCCTCTCAATGAGGATGCAAAAGGAAATCTTGAGAAATTAAATTTGATTATGGACAAGAAATAATTCCTATTACATGTCAATCTTGTACCCCAGAAAATTAGTTAGGGACTCTGTATTAACATGGTGGGATGTTCTGGTCATGCCTGCCACCCATCAGCTAGTATATCTTACTTACACTGTGGAAAAGAATTTCCTATTAACAGTGAGTCATTTAATTTCAAGGAAATTTTCAAAGTAAGCAACAGCCTTTTCTTGCTGCATTCCCTTTCAGAGTAGTACCATTCTTTCCCCAATGCAAATTTTTGGTGGATGCGCTTTTGAGACCATTCACACTTGATGTGAAGGAGCTGAATTGTGAATAGCTATATTGTTTCATGACTATTTCATGACCCCTTCAACTTTGCCAAGATATGGAAGCAGGGTTTTGTGGGCAGTGGGCTGAATCAGTGTAGACATTTAGTTTCATCTGCCATACTAATAGCCAAATGGTCCAGCACCTGAATGATCCCACATTTGAATTCATCATCACTTCAACCGCCACAAGATACCAAAGGGCAGCTAAAAAGTCAGAGAAATAAACACTTCTTTAAGAGGCAGGAATTACCTGAGGTTGGCATGGGCATTGGCATTGGGCTTGGCCTTTGCCTTGGGGTTGGCATTGGCATTGGCATTGGGTTTGGCATTGGGGTTGGCCTTGGCCTTGCCATTCTTCTTGGGATGGGGTTTAATTCCTTAATGTCGACTACAACAGCATCAGACATCAGAAAAGTTTTGGCCACTGATGCTGCATGCTCCAAACAGCATCTAACTACCTGCTCCAAATTTTAATAGGGAACTGTGATTTTATTTACATTTTCACTCCAGACTAAAAACCAGGTTGAAAAACCATTGAATATTCCAATACCTTTGATGGATCCATGATCCCAACTTTCATTAGGTCCTCGTAACAGTCTTTTGCAGCGTTATATCCATACCCCATATTGTCATTAGATAGAATCTGCAAAACTTAACAAGTCTCAACAAGGCAGTTTGTTTGATTCAAGATATCCATTTGTAGACCATGAAATGTATTAAATGTAAAACTATGTTAAGAAGATAATGCATTAACATGCAGAGACCTTCTCTACTACAACATTGCCATTTACACCAGCATTTTTAGCTATCAGTTTTGCAGGATAGCTTAAAGCTCGCTTGAAGATCTCTGCTCCAATCTGCGCACATGTAGATAGTACATCGCAGTGGTTATGAGAACTCAGTGGGGACAAATACACGGTATGAAAACATGCTTATGTGAATTGAGATAATATTTGATTGAAAATACTGATATGAATAGCCAATTCTATTTCTCATTTTAAGGCACTGAATTGAATATCCAAAAATTATAATTGGAGAGAGAGAAGTAAAACAGAATTGAAAAGGAGTGGTACCCTTTGTTCTTCATTATCCAAAAGTTCTTTAATACCATCCACCTTTTTAGAGAGCCTCAAAAGGCTACAGCCACCACCAACTACTACACCTTCCTCAATTGCTGCCTATATTATGATCCTAGTTAGCAATCAACCACTAGTGATTGGCATTCAACTTCTTAAAAAAAAAAAAAAACAGCAAGAGGCTACCTTTGTTGCATTCAAAGCATCTTCAATTCTAAGTTGTTTATCCTTCAACTCAACTTGTGTTTGTGCTCCTACCTATGACTCAATTAATGGAACCAAATGCATCAGCTTGAAAGGAAGTCAGTCTCCAGACACTCCGATAATAAAAGATGATGAGCGCAATGGATTTTTGATTACCTGCAGAATAGCAATTCCCCCTGATAATCTTGCTATTCTTTCATTTAATATCTTCTTCTGAAATTCTTCTTCAGTGTTCTGAAAAACAAGAATTAGTAGTGTTGTATTTATCAGAGAAGACTAAACAATATGTAGAATTCCTTCTACACTTCAGCAACAAAGAAAAGTACTAAGGGATGTTGGATGTACCTCAACAAGCCTTCGTATTTGAGAAACCCTCTTTTCAACAGCTTCTTGAGTGCTCCCATCTGTAACTATTAAGGTAGAATCTTTAGTTATTACAACCTTAGTAGCAGTGCCCAATACCTCCTTGCCAGCCTCATACAGGACAATCCCCATCTCATCTCTTACTACAGTTCCTGCAAAATACATGAAAAAAATGAAAAGAGAGTAGATCTTTCTAACCATGCTGGTGATTATATATAGACACTTCATAAAACAAAGGAAGAAGAGAAAACTTGATTCTAAAGTTTTGTTGTTTAATGTACTACCTCTGGTCAAAATGGCGATGTCATCTAAGTAGTGGCTTTTGCGCTCACCGAAGGCAGGAGCCTTAATAGCAGCTGCCTTCAGCACACCTCTGAGTTTATTTCTAATTACTGGAGCCAGAGCTTCCTGCTCAATGCCCTCTGCAACGATCACAATTGGATGCTTTTCTTGAACTGCATTGTCCAGTATTTTAAATATCTCCTCTGGGTGTGTGATTTTTTTGTCCACCAAAAGTAACTGCAACCCAAGAATTGCATGATCACTAATTACTCCATAGGAGAGCATACCATATTGTATATAACCAACAGTTCTTACCTTACAGTTTTGAAACTCCACTATCATTTTTTGTCGATCAGTGACAAAGTATGGGGATAAGTATCCACGATCAAACTGCATTCCTTCTACAATTTGTAGACTGCTCTCTGTGGACTTCCCTTGTTCAATGGTAACCACACCCTTCTTTCCTACTTGACAAATGGCATCATAAATCATGTTCCCCACTGTATAATCGTTGCCTGCACTAACTGCAGCAACATCTGCAAGCTCATGATCCTCAATCTGCATAGTAGAATATGTGCAGTCTAATATAAAATATTGCATAGCTCATGATCCTCTGCACTAATTTCTGGTAGCTGATAAGCTGAATTTAGTATAAAATACTTGTAACTGAAATATTAAAGATCCTCTTCTGTGTCTTTGATATTTCAAGCAATTAGAAGAAGAAAAACAAACTCATTTACCTCTCTAGACATCAATTTGAGTTCAGAAACGAGGGCCACTGCAGTCTTCTCAATCCCACGAGCAATTTGAATGGGATTCATACCAGCTGCAGTAACCTAGAAGAAAGTTTATGTATAATACAAAAAGTTGTCAGAGCTTAATTCAATGTTGAGTCATACATTCAAGTAGGAGATATGCCTAATAGTGAAGAAAACTAGTATCACTGTTAGATATTAAAATTGACCGATAAGAACATAAGCCACTTCACATTCATACCTTCACACCTTCAGTAATTAAACCATGAGCAAGAACTACAGCTGTAGTGGAACCATCTCCGGCGAGGTCATTTGTTTTTGCACCAGCTTGCCTCACCAATTTAACTCCCACATTCTCCACAGGGTCCTCCAACTCGATCTTAAAAGGGAAAATAATCCAATCAGAAAACTTGTAAGTGAAGAAGCAGTTCATGAAATCCGACCACTCAGCAATTCATGAAAAATTAAATGACTTATTCATTATGCAGCAACAATATCCATTTGGACTACTATAACAGTAAACAGAGCTTAAGTAATTTAGGAGGAAGATGTAAAGGCCATTGAGTTCACATATGAGCAACTAACAAATGACATTAGAAATTTGATGATAGCTAACAAATGATATTGGAAATTTTAATCACTGAAACCTTAATTGACTAACTTAAACCTAGAACTAAGCTGTATAGCCCAATGAGGTTAAATCGGATAAAGCGGAGGGTAATAGAGTTGTGGGAATGTGTGCAATACCTCTTTGAGGACAGTTTCACCGTCATTGACAATCTTGGGGGGTCCATACTTATTCTGCAGCACCACATTCCTTCCTTTTGGACCCAATGTAACCCCAACCAGCTCTGCCACCATGTTCACCCCTGCCTGCACCACCAAATCAACCAACCCATTTCAATATTTTTCATGTCAAGCAGAACCTAGCTAGTTGTGGGCTTTAAAGGGTCAGTTTCTTAAAAGGGTACCAGAAGCTTCTTAGTGGCTGAACCATCATGGTTGAAGTAGAGCTCTTTGGCTATGCCTTTTGAGTTTAGGGTAGAAGGGGTAGAAGAAGGCCGTCTGGGCAGTGTTGGGTTGGTAAAAGAAAGTGCAGAGATGGGAGTTGGAGAAGATGCCATTGTTGGGTTCAGTTGGTGAACTTGGTTTCAATGCTGGAACTACAAATATCATTTGACGTCTGAAGATAACTTTAAAGATAGTTCAGTTGATGAAGTTTTGGAGGATAAGAGAGATGGTTCTAACGGAACAAAATCATGGAAGTTATTTTGGCGCTATCCCAAGGCATGACCAACAAATTTGTGCTAATCTCGTAACTTAGTCCCGTTTGGGATTGGTGTGGAGGACCAAAAACTGTGGATGACAATTCTCAATCACGCACAACAGTTTTGGTGTTTGATAAAAAAATAAAAAAGTACTTTGCCCCATAATTCTCAACTCCCTACAGCAAAAATAGAAAGCAAGTTTATAGGTGCTTTTGAAAGCTGCAGTGAATCACAGCAACAATGAATATTTTATTTTACCCATAATACCCTCATTTTAGTAATTATAAATAGCCACAACAGTTTTACATTACAATTTACCAAACACCTTCATATTGTTTTTTGTACTCACAATACTTTTGAAAATATAATTTACCAAACACTCAACTGCTTTACTTCACAGCCGTTTTTTCTCACAGCAATCCCAAACTAAGCCTTAATAACACTAAAGTAAAAATCTGTTGGTTACGGACTTTTCGGATTCGGTCGGTGGTATTGGGCGGTGCGGTTTGAGTTTTTGGTATTTCGAGGGGTGGCATCCAAACCGTTTCCGATCTCGACCGTGGCGATGCAATTCAATTGCACGACCGAAACAAATGAAGCACAACCAAACACCGAACTGATCAGTTCGGATCAGGTCGGTTGTTAGTAAAAATCGGTATGTCGGCAAAAAAACCCAACCTTAAGTGTTACATATAGCAGTAGGAGTGACGAATTTTGACACGACACGATAACATGTTTTGAACTGAATCTCACACAAAGTTAGCGGGTTTGGGTTGACTATTCTTGACGCGAAAATGAATATGACATAACATTCTAAATATGAATAATAAATGAATAGGATTAAAATTGATTAATATTTAACACGAACATGAAATAATAGGACAGACCCATTACTAGCCCTATACAGCAGCACTCAAAAAATAACTTATAGCGTCAAAAAGGGCCAATACATCAGCAATAATAAACAGACGCCAAAACAAGCAGCCCAAGAAGACATAAAACAAAACAAAACAAAAACAGAAAGCAAAACAAGCGAAGCCCAAAAGCCCACCCCCAAATCAGTCAGTCACAAACCCTAACCAGCCATTGAAGGACCTTAGACGTCGCGCGTCCCGGCCAGTCGAAACGCTAACCACCACCAGCAGGAAAAGTAAGATGGCGGATGGCATCTGCTGCCGGGAGAATCAACTGGTCCCCTCCGGTAGAGTGATTAAACGATCTCTTACTGACTACGACGATCTCATAGCTGAGATACTGTCAAGGTTACCAGTCAAATCTCTGTTACGATTTCGGTGTGTGTGCAAGTCATGGCGTGCTTTAATCTCCAATCCTCATTTCGTGACGAAGCACCTCAGCAACGCAGTCCTCAACAACTCCAAAAGCAGCTCCATGCTCCTCGTCTCAGGCAGACCTCCCCAATGCACGGACTGCGAAGCACTCGTGGATTTCAAAACCTTCCGCCACTTTCTTACATTTTCTATTCGATCTATGGACCGCAATGGAGGGTCGCACTGTGATTTATCCTTTCGTATCCAATCTATAGACTACGAAGCATTGAAGGATGCTGATGATGGTCATGGCCATTTTGCACGCAGTAGAGAGCTTGATATTCCGGAGATGTTCCCAGACATCGCTAGTTCAAAAACCGTGGGTTCTTGCAATGGCTTGATATGTCTAGAAAATTATCCTGAAGACGTTATCTTATGGAACCCTTGCACAATGGACTACAAGGTGATACCAAATCCTTATTCTGGTTGCAGTTCAGGTTGTAGAGTGTTTTATGGATTCGGTTATGATTCCACCATTGATGATTACAAGTTAGTATGGGGGATCAGTTATGAATCCACTAAGGAAACCATCATTCGGGTCTTTACCCTAAAAAGGGGTTCTTGGAGGACTCTTCATAGCCTCATTTATGTTGGCTTTGTAGGGCAGTTGCAGGGGTGCTTATTAAACGGAGCTCTACATTGGTTACATTTTGGTTTGGCAGCTGACAGTAAGATATTTAGTTCAAGAATCCTGTCTTTTGATTTAGCGGAGGAGAAATTTCAGGAAAGGATGCCATTACCCTGTCCCAGAAACGAAAGAACTGTCATCTTGGGAATTGGGATTGTTAGAAACTGTCTCCTGGTATATAGTGAACCAAATTCTATTGACAGAAATTGTAGAGTATGGGTGATGAAGGAATATGGGGTCAAGGAATCTTGGACTGAAGCTGTAACGATTCCTTTAGAGACGAATCACCATGGCTTGCAGGCTCTATGCATTTTAGAGAATGGTGAAGTTTTGTTGGATCTTATTGGAACCTTCTTGGTCTTGTATAATCCCAAGGACCAGACAGTTAGGAATGCTATTGGGACTCAAGTGTATTCGTGGTTTGATGCAGCCTTTTATGTAGAGACTTTAGTTTCACCAATAACCGGCAGTGCTGCAGACGTCTGAAACCAACAGTGTGAGTATCTCTCCTTCACTATTTCTGTCTGATATGATCAAGTAGTATGCAATGTGGATTGAAATTTGAAACCAACTTTTGGTGTGGATTGATTCTAACTTCTGTTTTAGACTCACTATACCTTGTGCATTTCATGCACTATTAAAATCTGCATGTCTTGGGCATTTTGTGACCTATCCAATTTCTTCAGCTTGGCATCTTTTCATGACCTTTCTTGTCATTTCCTCTTTTTGCACTCTTTGTTCATTTTTTTCACACTTACAAGCACAATAATAACACTACTGGAAAACTTAGTTAAATGTTTAATCTCATGCCTACTAGTTGGTTAAACTTCATAGGTTTTGGGGATGTGGCATGCTAAAGTTCATTGATGGCTATATAAGTACGATTCAGTTGTAGGCTTGTAGCTCTCTTTTATTTCAATGCTGTTGGAAGTGGGAATTTAAATGCTTTTAATCATGTTGGAAGTTTATCATAGTTACTGGAAACTCATTTGTATACCTAATCTATCATAGTTTAAATTATACATCTACTACCAAATTGGAATAAAATAAAAAACTTTACTATGAAGCTCTCAAACTTTCTTTGAGATCTGTAAGCATATTTTGGTGTACTATGTGTCTCACATAAGAGACAAAGATCCTTCCCCAAACTGGTCATGGTCGTCAAATCACGTTTTGTTTATTTCTCTGCCCAAACTGCCTAATGCCTTTTCTTTGGAATTCACTTATGCTGTGAGTTTATAGCTGTTTACAAAACAGACTCCAGGTGCCTATGACCATTGCAGAAATTTGTACTATGACAAACACAATACACTTATCCTTTCTCCACCATTTTGTTTCAATGAAGTTATGGTGTTGGACCTATTAGAGCTTAATTTGTTTTTGTTTTTCTGTTTAATGGTATTAGCTTTAAAAGAGAAAGATATTATTTTGCAGGAGAGCTGATTTTCTTTTGTTAAATTCTTTGTAATTACTAACTACCAT
The DNA here is from genome assembly GCF_963921425.1 of Dryas octopetala. Lineage (NCBI taxonomy): Eukaryota > Viridiplantae > Streptophyta > Magnoliopsida > Rosales > Rosaceae > Dryas > Dryas octopetala. The sequence goes on along the minus strand of NC_141367.1, from coordinate 29,173,008 downwards.
TCATAATTCTTAATTGTCAAATTTGTGGATAGGCTTTCATGATCCTCGAGGAAATCCTACAAAATATTTAAAGGTTTGTTGAAGCAAAGGCTGCAAGAGGTGCACAGTAGAATGAAGAAGCTAAGAAACCTAGCTGTGATGCTTGATCTCTCAATAGATTTGTGATGTTTGATTAACCATGTTTGACTGCGTTGCTCTGTGTATTTAGATATTTGTGATGCTTGATTATGACTCTCAATAGATTTGTGATGCTTGAATAACCATGTTTAGAGATGCCAAAGCATTTTATCTACATTTCTAGTTTATTTTAAAAGCCGCAGAAGGATGTTCTGATTTTCGGCCCACTAATAAAGTTGCATGTAAACCCGGCCCACCCACAACTCACCCGACCCCTTAGCCCTCAGCAGTCAAACTCCTTCCATATATTTTGACAAAACATTTTTAAGAATAAAAAAACCAGAAAATAAAGAAATTGACATGATCAATTGATAATACATACTCTCATGATAACTCTCAACATGTTAACCTCCTTTATTTTGTTTTTTTAATATGAACTATTATGTTAAATTTGCACCATTAGTTTAACATAGACATATTAATTAATCGCGAATAGAATCCAAAGAGAATTTGTAAGATCAAAACCAATACGGTCAACGAGCCTCGATTCAATAATCTGTGACCAAGTAACAAACTGACGCACGATCTCTTAAATATTAATGATGATTTATTTTATTTTATAATAAACTTAAAATGAGCTTCATGTTTCCCGCAAAAGCTCTTTGATTTATGTTGTTTAAATGCTGATTTATCCATATTTTATGGGGTTTCCCATCTTGTGTGTTGACACTTGACGGTGTGTGGCTTCAAAATTTTCATAAAACTTCAGTCAAGCAAGAATCAGCGATTAGCTAGCCAGGGTGCATTTTGGAGGGTTTGGGGGTTAACAATTCTTATGTTATCTGTTGCTGAAAACAAGGACTCAAGGATATGTGATAGGTACTTCGAAAATCCATTTAACACTAATATTAATGAACAATAATTTGATCCTCACCAGTCAGAATTTCTTCATGTTTACCCTTTGACATGCCCTCACCAAATTACTAGATGTATATATTTCAACTTTTTATAATCACTAAAACATGAGATGAAAATGTGAATGAATAAAATCATTTTGATGTGGGTTTTGCATGGGTGTGTTTCACCTCTATTAGAAAGATAATTTACAAGATAATCAGTTGAGATAATCTTAATGATATTACTCAATGTGAACAAAAGTTGAGTTTGAAACAGAAAAATATGAATATATATTTCAATGATTTGGGAGAATCTTTTGTTTAATGATAATAATAAAAAGTTTAATTTAAGGATGAAAAAGTCTTAATTGGTGAGAAACCGAGGATTCATGCATTTTTAAAAAATAATAATTCAAGCCTAAATTGAAACTTACCAGCTCTATTGATGGGATAAGCTTACTGCATTCTAATGCACTGCTGTGGGTTTATGCAATAATGTTGGACCAATATGAACAACCACATGATCATCAAGTGCAGCATGATTCAGTGATGAAATGACCAAGATATCCCCAACATCAACAGGTGTCCATCACATGCAGCTAAGGCATGTGACTTTCACATCTCACCCACACCAGCTGCTTGTAGAAAAGTACAGCTAGCTTCCCATCACACAAACCAGTACAACAACACTAAAGAAATCAAAGAAGATGATAAAAAACGCTTCTCAATGATGTCCTTAAATGGTGGTTTTTCCTAGGAAGAAAAATTAAAGACATCAGCATTGACCTGAATTGGTAATGGCAATGTTTTGACTTTCTGCTCTACCACACCCTGCACAAAATAATTTCAATGGTAGCTAGCTCATTCATGGAACCTTACTCCTCCATCCAAACACACAAATCCACGATCATTATATTCCATCCCTAGTTCCACTTCCACTTCCTCTCAAACCCCAACTTTTATACCCTTCACTTTTTCTCCATCCAATCTATAAAAGTTATAAAACAGAGCTTTTTCATATAGAAGCTGAAATTTTTCATACAGAGCTTTTCCAATCTCTATATTTTTGCTGAAATTTTAAGCTTGAGATTTCCAAAACATGGCAAATGGCCTCATGATTTTCTTCCTTTTGGGTTTACTTCTACTATCAAAGGTCGAACCAAGGCCAGTGCCTGAATCTGATCCAAGTGTATCATCTTCTTCCACTCCCATAAGATTACCATCACCTGTAAGTACATACTTTATTTCTTGTTAATTTTTTTGCTTCACATAAAAGTATAAAACTGGTATTGACTTTGAATTTTAGCTTGGTGATAGATTCTGGTGGTGGTGCCTATTAATTTTATTTATAATGTCTCTGTTTTTCTAATTTTTAGGGGGAACCAAGCCTGGAGGATGATGAAGATGCTTGCAAGGGTTTAAACAGTGAAGAGTGTTTGATGAGAAGGTCCATGGTTGCTCACACAGACTATATCTACACACAAGATATCAGTTCTACTGGACCATGATGATGCTAATATATATTTTCTTTTCCTTGTTTACTTTCTTTCCCAAATTTTGCTACATCCTGTAATGAAGGAAAGTATGGTCTTGTGCTTAATTTGATATATAAAAAGCTGGAATTGAGATGTTATTAATTTATTATCATAGTTCAGTTGATGTTGGTCACTCCTTGCTAGTTCATTAGCCCAGCAATGGAAACCCAAAGTGAAAGTTACTGCTTCTAGCCATGTACTGTGGAAGCCTAATGATTTTTCCAATTGGGCCTTGCAAGCCCAACTTTTTCTTAAGGAAAGTCCTAGTGTATGTCAAGTCCCAAACTAAAAGCCCATTATGTCATTGGGTCCTTGCTACCAGAACCCAATAAAACTTTTGTTTTTGGTCGAAAAGATCCCAATAGCAATACCGAAAATTAAGATGTTTCATGATTGGTTTATTTTAGGGTAGTGCTATTAACACTCCTAATTTGCCATCATGAACTCTTTTTGTGAATAGTTTTAAAACAATAAAATATTAAATTGAGAGTATAAAAATGATAAACTAGAAATGCGAATCGCGGCTAAGATTTAGTGATGACGCAAACACAACATGAACAACTAAACGTAGCACTAGAGTTTGGGCTTGTTTGGAATCAAGATTAGATCACCTTCACCTACAAAAAGGTTTAAGACATGCAGGGTCCAAATATGGTTGAACACATCTGCCATAAATATTATTAGGATAAGACTTAAGAGTACTGATAAGATATTCAAGTACTGGAGTTGTTCGCACGTACAAATTAAGGATAAAGTTTGATAACATATTAAAGTGGACTTCATTCGTCGTTATGCAAATTAACATATTTCATACTTCATAGTGCTCTTGTTTTGGTTATCACCTGTTAGCTAGGATAAATAGTGATAAGTTTAACTATTTATCATCGTCCGATATTGCTTTATTCCTTGAATTAACATATTTGGACTATGGTGGTCGGTAATCTGTATATACATTGTATGCATGTCTGTCATGATTATGTTTTTCCACTAATGATAAATTCAAAGGTTACTGGTCCCCATTTGTCAACCTTAATTATTACACGGAGGTAAATTAAAACTCCTTAGCTTATCTCTGCGCAATTTAGGTTACCAATCTAAATCACTCTCGTTTTCTCACAATTTTGGGCACACACGGATGCATGTGGGTGGGTTTATCTTTGTGTGAAGGTCAAAAATCTTCACACCTAGCAGCTGTTTGATTGAATGACCCATACAAAAGAAAAAGAAGAGATGACGTATAATGGTGCGGAGAGAACGAAAGTCGAACTCTTATTCAGTAAAATACTCTATTACTCATGAGCTGTTTGACTTTTAAGTTAAGGTTTTGGCCAATTGGGCCATTAAGAATACTTGAAAATTCTGTTTGACATCTCTGTAGTCTTGCTTTGAGGTTTATATAAAAATCCGACATGGTGGAAATACAGACAACGTGATCTAGGATAGATTCAGTACTCTAGGCAGGGATTAATGTGAACGAGAATGATATGCAGGTCAAGAATATAATTATGATGTCAATTCCTAATTCATTAAAATTTAAAACATGTTTCTCTTTTGCTTAGTTAATAGAAATATAGAATTATTCAGTAGCTGCTTAGGATATACATGTGGATCATGTATGAGTGTCTGTGTCTGTTTTTGTGTACTCTCATGCAATGTAATCATGGTGGGGCTCGGGATTCGGTAATGCATTGCATTATATGGCATATATTGCGTGCTACAACAGTACAAGAAAGGCAAAGGGTACTGTTCAAGCAACACCTGAAGCGTAGGCTCTTTTGACAGGATTCAAATTCATGAAAACAGTGGAAGCTTAGATCACAAAAAGCTAAAAACAAATGTTCATGTTCCTGGGTGTTTTAGCTAGTGGACAACCTTTTCAAATGTTTTGTTTCTTATAGTAGTAGTCTTGCATTTGTATGATGTGCCACCACTACCACCAGCGCCTCCACCACCTTTTGTCCTGTATGTTGGCCCTGCTACTCTGTGCAACACTGCTTCAGCAGTGTACTACTAAAGCTTGTTCCCACAAGCTGGTGACCGACTACTCCACAAGTACGTACTCATTCTCTTCTGTAGATTTTAGGCCATTGCAGTACAAAATCTATATATTTATCTCTATCGTCTAGTAGCTTGGAACCCTTTTCTCATCTTCGAAGCGCTGCTTCATGTAATTCCTTATATTTAATTTTTAGGTGGTTGGTGGGGTTCTCAAATGAGAAAAGAATGATAAAGTCATGCATATATGATTTAGTGTTTGATATATAATTCTTTGATGGGATACAAGAAATATCATTTCAGTAATTATGATCTGCAAGTACATTAGATATATGTCTGCGGCGAGTAGAGATTATAAACTGCACTTTCTTTTGGGGCTTGGAGTAGTATTGATTTTAATTTAAATATATATAAGCCAAGTTGATCATGAGCAGATAAGATGGTGGTTATTGGCTAAGTGCGTTCTTGCACGGTCTTTTGTCTTTTTAATCTCATACAGTGAACTAGTGAAGTGATGAAGGAAAAAAACTGATTAACAATTATAGTAAACAAAAGGCCTCAACATAAAGTAGCTATAATGGGATCAAGAACAGTGATTCTCATCTCATCTCAAATTCTCAATGGAGCAAGTCAGATGATGCAGCAATGGATTGGTTTGAGGATTCAGCTCTGAGATGAGCTGTGTTTCAAGCTGGGCACCTCTGCAGCTTCAAGCTCTGATCTCAAGGTGGTAATATTCATATTGTTAAAAGGGCTCCCAATTTGCAGGTCTGTGAGCATTTGGCGAAGATCAGAAGTTTCTTCTTTGAGCCTTGCATTCTCCTGAACAACCCTGTCATGGCACTCAGACACATGGTTCAACCTGTCTATCAGATTGTGGTTCTCTGTTCTCAGCCGAACCACCTGTGACCACAGCTCATCAAGGTGCTTCTGTTTCCTCATCCTTGATCTGCGAGCTGATTCTCTGTTGGATATCATTCTCCTCTGCTTCCTCTCATCAATGATTCTGAGTTGCTGGTGTTCTTCAGCCTCATCGGAGGTGCTGGAGTTGTTGCTGAGACTGGAGGATTGTGGAGTACTGAATTCATGGCCTGCAGAAGGGATTTGGGTTTGGGACAAGTTGTTGAAGAAAGTACTATTGAAATGGAGGGAGGGTATGTTGTTCTGCATTAAGCCAAAGTTTGCAGGGTTTGGAATTTGGCTTTCAGGTGCCAAATAATGGAATCCTGAAATCTCACCTTGAAGCATGGCTCAAGTTTTTAAGGTTATGTACTTGTGCTTGAAGGGTTGTATTGCAAAGGTGTTGTTTAGAGGGCAGGGGATTACAGCATGAGGAGTGAGAGGGGTTTTATAGGAGGGAAATGGGTAGAGAAGTGGGCCAGAGTTTTAGCAACAAAGAGTAACAGTTTCAGGGGCTTACATAAGCAGATGTGGACAATTATTGAAATGGCACAACAAGAAGTGTGTCTAATGTAGCATGTGGAGGAAGATGTGCATTTACCATAAGGACCATTTTTCATCATGTTGATTGTTGGTGGTATATGGAGACCATGTTATGAGTTGGTGATGATCTTTATGTGTATGTGTTTGTATCTGTATATGAGGTTGTGCATGAGCATGCGTTTATAAATATTTCAGAGATTTGGATAATCATTTGGCATCATACATGACGCTTAGAAGAGAAAAAAAAAAAGTTGATGATGTGGGGGTGTCATAATTACGGGGAGGAATGTTGTTTTGGTTTTGGAAGAGAGAAAATAGGAATTGAGAAATGGGGTTGATGTCAAATTAATTAAAGAGAGTTTTGCTTGAGGACTCAATGCGAATTGCAGAGTAGAACCTCCTAAGTCCTAACTCTGAAAGTTTAAGCCATTGACACCTTATGACTGATGACGCAATGAAGGTTAGTTTAAAAGGTAATTAATTATTAAATTACACTGAGTTGTGATGATCATGTTAATTAATTTGTATCAAAATTTCAATGACTCACTGAGCACTTCAACCTTGGACCCCATCAAGCTAGGGTACTGAATTATATATCTAAATTGCTTGCATCAAATACCTAAAACCCTCATCGTTGCCCTTAAGTTTAAAAGATTTTTATTCATGAGTTTAACTGGGCAAGAACATTATGCAGATTCCTGCGTGGGCTCGGCAACATGGTACTTGGCTTTTCAGCCTGCTTCCCTTTGTTTAGCTCATCTTTATGTTAAGGTAAAGTTTTAGGCTCCACCATGATACATAGGTTTTGATCATATTCTCTCCTCAAAGTTGATCTATATATAACATATATACATATACAGGAATATGGAACAAATCTATACCCAAAAACTAGTAGTCTTGGATAAAAGTATTAACAGAAACATATCTACATAACATTCTTAATTTGTTCTCTTTCTGATCTTCCCAATCCTTTAGTCAAGCTTTATTGTTAAATTAATTAAGCAGTGCTGAATTGCAGAGATGATTGGAAGGGAACTAAATGGCACTATTCCAAACAGGTCAGTGGTACCATATATAATATGCTACCTGCTGTGGATTGATTGGGTTCAAAAATTTAATGATGGTTAAGTACTTCCATGCCACTATATCTATATATGATTTGTAGGTTCAGTGCCTCTTCCAAGTTTACAAGGCCATTATTCTTTCATGATGTATCAGGTACTGACATCTCTCTGTCTCTCTCTATACACATAACGAAACAACTGTTCTAATTGCCTTAATTAACTACGTTATCAAATTCAAATCTATAGTATTAATTATATATGATCAACTTATGTTTAAGTAAGTATAAGCAATAAGTGGCAGCTAGTGAGCTCATGATATGAAACTATAGTTAACTGTTCTTGTTTATATATGAATCTCTTGTTGAGGCCTACAGTTTGCAATTATTTTAAGGAAAAAAGATGCATGCTACAAGAAGATTAGATCAACTAAAAAAGTGTTGGCAAATCTGAGAGCTAGACAGAGCAACTTGCAGACGCAAATCTTCTTAATTAATTATTCGTACATTTAAAAAGAGAGTACAACATTCTAGCTATCAGCCTATCACTACCTTAATTTATTACACTAATTCAAATATAAGAAGTTAATGCATGGTTTAGGTGCTTCCCCACTACTACAAAACTTCCATTCTGCTTCTAAATTCTAAAGCAAACTGGATAAGATCAATCAATCAGTGAGGGTGATTAAAGAACATTCCAAGAAAAAACTACCTGCTAAATTATTCGAATTTTCGTGCTAGGACTTTCGATGGATGCATGTATCATGTCTTTGTGTGCTTGGGCCACTATGAAACTAATTAACTAGCTAGCTAGCCTCGTCTTTCTATATATAGGGTCTGTTTTTTGAAGTATGAAAATTGATTTTTTTCTTTTATCAACAAAATATCTTCCAAACAAAGAAAAGATTGTGTACCATCAATAAATCAAATTATCATCGACTGTTATGCATGTGAATTATGAAAGTCTGAACTAAAATTTTGCCAACATATAGAAAATCTTTTGTATGTGCTGCATGTAAGAGGTGACCGTGTGATGTCCTAGCAAAAAGGTAAAAGAAAGAAGATAAAGAATTGACGAAAATATGCCAAACAATAGGCCCTCTAGCTCCTATCTATGACCAAACATATATATTTTCACCAGTCCAAGTTTATTAAAAAAAATCCCATTGAAAGAGCAAAATAAAAAAAATTTGGGTCCTACACTCCTACCCATTAAAGGAAAACAAAAAAGATGAAATAATAAAGAGAAAGCAAAAGACATGAACATGAATACATGATCCATGGCTAGCTACAAGTTATAGATAGAATATGCAGACAGAGTAGAGAGGGGCACAATAAAAGTGAGGAAGGTGGTGCGTACGGAAGGGGACTAAGATTTAACAGCTGCCCATTTTGGCACCATTACATCTTATGCTTTGGAATTTGGAGCGACCAACATGAAACATATGATTATGATTTATTGATTTATGCACAGTGGGTCCAATATTTCTCTAGCTACAAGCTCTCGCGTGGGCGTGGTGGGTGCCCGGTGGAGTGTGGACCAACCCACTAGGGCCAGCCAGCCACTCTCCAATTGCTAGCTTGGCCCGTCAACTCACCCCAAACAAAGTAACAAACCACCCCACCCAACCCAACCCACCTCTCTTTCACTCCAGCGCTCATTTTATGCACAGTTATATTAGGGTCGCTCTTCAATTCTGGAATATCGAGGCAAATCATAAAAGTTATGTATTTTTTTAACATTATATGTGTGTGATTTTTGGACAAGATATTTGTATGTGTCCAATGCTAGCTACCTCCTACATGCCCATTGTTGAATTTAGCTAGTATTTTTTCTTATAAATAATCATACATGTATTATGTTAACGGGTCAAATTAAATTACTGATCACATTTATTACAAAGATATAATGTAATTAAATTTTATATGTGATGTGGTTAGTAATGTAATAAGTAAACATAAATATAGAATGGATAGTCTTATTGAAAACCTCAAGATGTTTCTCTATACACAGCCAAGAAAAATGTGTTATCAACCAAGAGAAAAATTATAGGGTATAACTGATATACCGTCATGTGGTATAAATAATCTAACGTGTAAGAGTATTATTGGATGATGTGTTTATATTAGTAGAATATAGTATTGATAACATCCACCCATATTATAACACAGACTGGTTATACCATGTGTCAGTGTATCGGTTATACAAAATAATTTCTCCAACTAAAGTCAATAAATTGGCAAAAATAAAACCAAGGTCAACAATTTTTGTATATTTCTTTTCTTGCCTCAATAATGTACATGATCAACCCTTACACGTACGATTATAAGGGTATGGTTTTGAGAAGAACATGGAAGAAAACTATTGTCACATGGTGAACACTACAATTATTGTTGTCCCAGCTGAACAAGAAAAACGAAAACGTCCTTCATTTTTGTTTATCCAGATCACGAAAGAGAGTACTTACTGGATCTTCTTCTTCCACATGTCACTGCACGACATTGAATCTCTTGGAAAATTCCATGAGACCACAGGCACCAAATCAACTATATCTATTTAATTTCATGCCCTTTTTGGGCTTCACCGTCATACAATTAATTTCAATTTAATTAATTTTTGGTTCCGACACTTGTACCATAGGTGCACTGTCTCCACTTTCCCCCCCCACTCAAGCAACTAGAACTTTTCCTTCTTCACCCTTCAATTCCATACCTGAGGTCATTACGCTTTGCACTCTTTAATTAGTGATTGGTCCATATAGGATAAGCTCATCATCATCATCATCATCATCATCATCATCATCATCCTCTTCATCACCTTTTCTCTTCTGCTCAATTTTTCGATTCCATATTCTATTCCAAACCCATTTAATTTGTAATTTTGATAGATTTGTTATTCAATATATATTCTCCAAATCTTCTTTGTGGCATTGGTGTTTATGGAGTATAATTTGTCGCATATAATTTATATGGTGGGAACGTGGGATGATATTGACGCATATACTAAAATATTATATACCAACTTCCACACATAATTGTCCTCTGCTTACGCAACTTAATTAGTTAAGTTCATAATCCATTCTCAAAAAGAAATTAATTAAGGTCATAATCCACTAGTAAAGTTGTTTAGGTGTTTCAAGGCAGTGGTGGGTTTTTGCTTAATCATTATTTTAATTCTTCTTCAAAAGAAAAAGAAAAATCTTTAACAAGGTTGCTAGTAGTGCCACGTGTTGGACCCCATATGGCCGGCTTCAAGGTTGCGAATGTAATTGAATTTTAGGAACCCTGAATCCATTCACTTGAATAGGGTGTAATTCTCTTCTTCCCCAAAATTCACTGGAAATTTCTCGAGGAGAGTATTGCTGTATTAATTGATCACCATATATAATAAGCTTCCTAGTACAATCCTAAAGTCACAGTGTTGCCAAACTTGCAACCAAAAGACGTGCCTCAGTGATCAGTCTCCATCGTTTTTTTTAGAGGAAATTACAGATTTAGTCCAGTTATTTTATACCTAGTTCAATTTTGGTCCACAATCTTTTTTAAGTTCTGTTTTGGTCCACTAAATGTTCCACTTGTTCAGTAAAGGTCCATATTTGTTTTCTCAAATTTGGCATGCTTTTTATCCTATCAAATCTCACCCAAATTCAGCGAACATATACTTGTTTTAAAGCTATGTATTTCTTCTTTACAACCATATAAAAATCATTCAAATTGGAGTTCTAAAACTCAAGATAATTGACCCCAAAGTAGGGTACCCGAAACTGCCAATTTTTCAAACTTCACCCAATCTCAATTCTTTTAGATTATAATACTCCAAATTTGTTTTTATGATTAAGAAATGATGAAATATAACTTATAGTTCAATTATAATTGAAGAAAACACAACCCAAAGGATTTAAAGTCACAAATCTGGACCTTTACTGAACAAATGAAACAATTAGTGGACCAAAACAGAACTTAAAAAAGATTATGGACCAAAATTGAACTAGGTATAAAATAAGTGGACCAAATCTGTAATTTTCTCTTTTTTTTAATAGTACTCATCAATGAGTTGATGAACGTCCACATCTTTAGTACATGCATATCAATTATTGATTATTGACCCAATCGAAGAAATAGCTAAGTAAATATAGCTTTCATTCTAGAAACTGAACCATTTAAGCCCGTTTATTTTTCAAAAATGGAGTTTGAGAGAGTGAGAGATCTCACTCTCAAACTCTATTTTTGTAGGAAAAATTTGAAACCCATCAGTCCATCCAGAATGTGTTATGTTAAGCATTTAGATTATTTGAATTCTTGATTATAAGAATGACCAATATTTAAGAGGATTCTCAAAGTATGGAGAGCCACAAGCTAGCATTTGTCTTTGTCCCACCACAATTATACAAGCAGCTAATTTGGCAATGACAGCAAATACTTGAGCACATACACGACATGCAGTGTCAATATGTGGAAAATGCGCAATTAATTGTTTGTGGAATGTGGGCTTATGATCAAACTTCAAATTGCGTAAGCTTGTCAACTTCAAAGCTTTTGGTATCTCCATTAGTAGATTATTATTGTCCCACTTGAGTTTCATCATGTATTCATGTGGATAAAAGCCACTGATTGGGGTTAGTATACCCATGGTTAGAAGTTTGGGAATTGGACTTAAAACTCATGGGACAAACAATTGTGATAAACATTTAAAATAGGGAAATTATTGCTTCGTTCGTTTATTCTAATTTTTGTTGTTTTCTCATATGAATGTTAATTTGATGGTTCTCTCACTTTTTGAATTATTAATATAGGTAAATTTGTTATATAATGATATGATTAGAAAATAGTATATATATATATTCTCTTATGAGACAATCTAACAAAATAACATTAATTGTAAATTTAAATAATTGATTATATTCATGTACGATACAAATTTTCAGTCTGATAAAATAAAACTCTAGAAATAATAATAGATAATAATATAGTGATGATGCACCATCTCTTGAATTTATGTACATTTTTTTTTTGTTTTGATTAATTATCTTAAAATTTCTAAAAAGGGTAAGTATCATCTTTTTTTTTTTTTTTTTTTTTCTATAAGCTGTTAGTTCTTTTTTAGTACTCATGCAAGTTGTTAACTCCGATCCACTACTTCATTAAAGATAAATTAGTCTTATAATTTCATTAAATGATACTTAAAATAGATAGAACTTGATATATATAACTGTACTACTTACGATTGTTATCATGCATGTGTGCAAATTAACTATAATTAACTTGATAGTTGATATAAGAATGTATGATACAATGCATGTCTGCCCGAAAAGGCTAGCTGCAGGTGCGCGCTTTCCGCTTAATAATGATATTCTAAGCATTTTTTTCACTTTACAAGATATTGTGATGCTGTTTATTTTGAATATTCATTCATTATATAAATTATTGTTTGAATTGAGTGATTCAAATTGTCTATAGAAAATATCATTTGAGAACAAAGTGGTATGCAAACCAAAGCCACTCATTAAAGCTAGCCAAAGCTTTAGAAAAGGTCTTGAGGGAAATGAGTGTCTTTTTTATTGCATTGAGAGACACTTGAGGCCTACTGCTGTCTTCTCCAGTTTTGATTTTGGAATGGGACATCTCTCTCTCTCTCTCTCTCTAGCTCTCTCTCTCTCTCACTCACTCACTCTTTTGTGATCCATGGGCATGGGACAAATTAATTATAACCACGATTTGTGGTTTGTTTATGATTAATTTCAATTTCTAATAGCCCTTTTCAGCTGGTAGTCTTGTATATTGTGATGTGTGGTCATCAGTGTTCATACCTGGCTCATCTACATCCTTGGAAACAATAATAGTGGAATATTTTAGTTAGTGTACTCATTGTACCTAATACTATAAAATCTTCGGAGGGTCGCAGAATCTGTTCAATCTTCTTTTAAATTTCAAGTCATCCATTAGTTCCCCTAATAATTATTTTAATTCCATATATAAACTTTAAGGTGCTAGCTAGTGCTAGTCAATGTACCCTTTTGGTTTCATAAAAGGCTGATTATCAAATTTAGATCGACCATGCTCATTATGATGATTTATTTTTATGTATGGAAATTAAGGTTGGAAATTCAGGCCATAACATGACAGCAAAAAAGTTCAACCAGTACTCATGGGAATGGCAAGGAAATTTCCCAGAGCTGCAATGAATGGCTGAGTAGAGCCTAGTATATAACCTTTAGTGGAGTTTGGCTTACTAAAATAGTGGAGTTTTCTCAGATAAACCTTTAGGTTCGTATTAATTTAAGGTAAAGGTGCCCAAAAATTCATATCCTAGCTAATTAGTAGTCCATATATGATTCAAATGGTTACTTGGTTAAGTGATAAATTGAAGAAGTTAATTGCCATGGTGACAAACTTGATTGTTCCAAAGGAGTAAAAACAAATAAATAATCTTAAATGTTTGTCCCTACTGTAGATGCAGAGCACACTCATTAACCTGTAGGCTTATTTCCATGACACGTACAATATCTGGCACGTTATGCCCATTTGGCCATTAATGACATGCTTCCTGCCCCCAAAAGAACTGCAATGTAAGACCATATTTGGAGCTTGACACTGCCTTGCAATTTAGGACCCATAAAATCAGATGCCAGGAGATCCACCAGTGCCATGTAATTCAGTAGCCCTGCAGATGAAGCATTTAGCAGTCCTACCACAATTAGAGCTGTTGGACTGTTGTCACTGTACACATCTGACAAAGCAATCCCCAGTGCTATGCCAAATGGTGTTGTGGTTGAGAAGAAAAACATCATGACTGCTTTCATCTTAATTCCATATTCAGCCAGCTGCAAATACAAATTAAATGCCACGTACATTTGAAACATGTCCTAGCTAGTCTCCTAGTATATATTAATTATGCATGCAGAATTAATGCAAATTAAAACAAGGGCTGAAAGATTATTAATTGATGATCGATGAATATTAATGATCACCTGTAGTATGCATCCACCTAGATGTTGGGGTAAAACAGAATTGTAGTAAGAAAATTAGGAGATTTGTATGAGCGGAAATGCATCAAAATGACTTTTCATTCATGAAGAAGAGCAATACAAAAGGATGAAGTTTTTCTTCTTGCTGTAGAGCTGCTGCTCCTGCAGAGTTCTGATGGTTTTTCTCTTAGTTCAAGTATATTACAGACCACCTCCTATTACTAGGAAAAGAGACTTTTACAGAAATTTTTCTGGACATGTTCCCAGTCATTGAAATTCTAAAAAGCTTCTCTGACATACAGCTGTTCTAGCATACAAAACAATTAATGCTACTTCTTAAAATATTACAAATTAACTTCTAACACCCCCTCTTAATTTGTAATTTTCAATAGGTTCTTGAACTTCTCAAACTTCTCCATGGTGACTGCTTTAGTTAGAAAATCAGCTGGCTGGTCATTGGTATTGACGAACTCCATGCAAATTTCTCCTTTGCTCACCAAATCTCTAATGAAATGATAACGAAGCTCTATATGCTTTGAGCGAGAATGAAAAACTGGATTTTTTGTCAATGCAATTGCAGACATGTTATCACAGTAGATTGTTGTAGGCTCTTTTTGCTCCAGCTGCAAATCCTTGAGAATTCTTCTTAGCCAAACAGCTTCACATGCACTCTTAGTTGCTGCAATGTATTCTGCTTCTGCAGAGGATAAGGCCACTGATTTTTGCTTCTTTGAGCTCCATGAAATTACATTTGAACCAAGACAAAATACATAACCTGATGTACTCTTTTTGTCATCAAGAGCACCTGCCCAGTCACACCATTTTGCTGTGGACTTCTACTAACAGTGAGTTGCCGCTGGATCCCATTCTCTTTGCAATAATTCATGAATGGAGTGTATATAAATTCACCTCCACAATCTGTCCTTAAGGTCTTCATTTTGCAGCCACTTTGTCTCTCTGCTAGAGCCTTGAATTTAAGAAAGGTTGAGAATGCTTCTGATTTTTCACTTAAGAAGTATAACCACATCATCCTTGTGTAATCATCAACAAAAAGAATAAAGTATCTCTTATTGTTGAGAGATGGAGTCCTTGTAGGACCACATATATCAGCATGCACCAATTCTAAAGGGGCTTTAGCTCTCCATGAGGTTTTTGGAAATGGTAGCCTGTGCATTTTTCCATAGATGCAGCCTTCACAAATTCTCCCATCTTCTGCTATTTCAGGGAGTCCAATAACCATGTTCTTTTGCTTCAATAAGTGCACCCCCTTATAATTTAAGTGCCCATATCTCAAGTGCCATAAGTAAGACATATCTGAGCTCTCACTTCTTAAAGCAAAGTTTTCTTCAAGTGGCATGACAAGAGGAAACACCTTATTTCTGGACATTTCAACTTTAGCCACAGTCATGTTATTTTTCTTATCAACAATTTCACACTTTCCATTATCAAAATGTACTGAATAGCCTTTCTTTAATAGCTGGCCAACACTCAAAAGATTTTCGGTTAAGTTTGGCACATATAGAACATCAGAAATTAATCTTTTGTTACCTCCCTTAGTGTGGACAGCAATCACACCCTTCCCTTGAGCACTTTGTAACTTGCCATCTCCAAGTTTTACTTGAGAAGAGAAGCTCCGATCAAGTTGCACAAAAAAGTCTTGATTCCCGGTCATATGGTTGCTGCAACCGCTGTCCAAGTACCAAATATTATGGGAATTACATTCAGCACTCAAACAAGTATAAAATAAGTGTTCTTCATCAGTTTCCTTTGTAAACTTGGCTTCAGTCTGCTCCTTTTTGTTCTGGAACCAGCAATCCTTTTGAGAATGGTTTGGATATTTGGTGCATCTAAATCTGCAGTCTTTTGATTCATGGTTAAATTTTTTGCAAATAAAACATTGAGAGTTCATATTACCATCACGTGGCTGTGAGCTTCCCCTTTTTTCTTTCCAAGTGTTGTGGCTGAAATTTTTATCTCTTCTTCCTCTTCCAAACTGATGATTGTTCTTGGAGAATGAGCTTTGATTCCTCTCTTGATCTGATCTGCTATACTTCTTCTCTGAAATTCTGAGTTTTGACTGAAAGGCTTGCTCCATGGGCTGATTTGAGGACCTATTAATTCTCTGTTCATGAGCTTGGAGTGAACCTGTTAGCTCGTACATGGACATGTTTGACAAATCTTTGGATTCTTCTATAGCAGCAACAGCATGGTCAAATTTAGGAGGAAGACTCCTCAAAACTTTCTCAACCACCTTCTTGTCTTCAATGGTGTCTCCACAACCTTTGATTTGATTCACTATCTCAGCAACTCTTGAAGAAAAATCTTTAACATTTTCACTTTCTTTCATTGCCAAGTTATCAAAATCTCTCCACAAGGACTGCAACTTCAAGGTTATAGCTTTTTCTGAACCTTGAAATTCCTTCTTTAAAATATCCCAAGCAATCTTCGACTTTTTAACACCATAAATTCTTGGAAAAATTGATTTGCTTACCCCCTGCTGTATGTAACGAAGTGCAGTAGCATCTTTCTTTTTGTACTCTTTAAATTGCTTCTCTTGTGCTTGTGTCCAGCCACCAGATTCAGGAGGGTCTTGATAGCTGCTCTCAACGATGTCCCAAAGATCTTGTGAGATGAAGAAGGTCTCCATTTGGCTGCTCCAGTATTCATAATGTTCTCCTTCAAAAATAGGAACTTGGCTGGGAGAGTATGCAAACAAGGTAGGGACTGAAGTAGATCCCATTAGAACAAGGAATAAGAAATTGAGGAATGTGCAGGGAGATCTATAAGCAAGCTCTGATACCAAATTTGTTGGGGTAAAACATAATTGTAGTAAGAAAATTAGGAGATTTGTATGAGCGGAAATGCATCAAAATGACTTTTCATTCATGAAGAAGAGCAATACAAAAGGATGAAGTTTTTCTTCTTGCTACAGAGCTGCTGCTCCTGCAGAGTTCTGATGGTTTTTCTCTTAGTTCAAGTATATTACAGACCACCTCCTATTACTAGGAAAAGAGACTTTTACAGAAATTTTTCTGGACATGTTCCCAGTCATTGAAATTCTAAAAAGCTTCTCTGACATACAGCTGTTCTAGCATACAAAACAATTAATGCTACTTCTTAAAATATTACAAATTAACTTCTAACACTAGACCCATTCCTTCAAATAGTTGATGGAAGCAGAGGGCAGCAATTAGTGGTTTAATTGTGCATGGATTGTTCGATGCCCCCATTGACAAACCAATCACTACTGAGTGCACTACAATCCCTAGTTCCAATACCTTCACTAAAATAAAGTTTAATTATTAGTTGCTACACAATAATATAACTATTCAAATGCAGCACACAATCAGAATGTACATGACATAAAAATTTAAATGATTCAAATTAATCTTAAGATGTTATTAACAAATTTGAGATGCTAGATTGATTGTTTAATATATAAATATATACCTGTGCCACAACACGATGCCTCAGCAACTTGGAATATATCCTTGTCATTGAGCCCCTCCTGACTCTTAATGTGATCACCATTTTTGGCATTCTCTTCATCTTGACAAGCAGCAAGTGGACGAAGAAATCTCTTCTTGAAGTAAGTCATGGAAAACGAATCCACCATGAGAGTGAGCACGGCCGAAAGCATTGCCACGAAGGTCGTGAACGGGAACTTCCTCCAAGGCGTTTCGGGCAGACACTCGGATCTCAAGCAATCAAACGAATCGATCGGGCAACACATGCATGTACCGGTTGCCAGTATGACACCTGAGGCAAACAAGTTTTTATCGGGCTGGAGAGCGGGGACTGTACGTGAAAATATTGGCAAGCAAACACCAATCAAGCTTGCCGCTAGTATGGAACTTATGGCAATCACCTTCAATTTCAAGGCCTGTGACTTGTCATGGCACCCTTCCTCGCCTTTTGAATCGCATTCTTGTGGCACTACTGCTGCAGCATTCGCAGCAAAACTTAGCAGGACGATCAGGATGGAGAGGAACGCACACAGTTTGATAGCCATGGCAGTACCTACAGATTTGTCGTGTATGTGAAACTGAATTTGTTGGAGCTGAGTACGTAGAGTTTTTAAAGGTTCACAGGCTGCTGCTCAAATGTCTATAATGACCCCGATCAGGTTTGTTTTATCTGGCTTTTATGTGGTAAATTTTGGAACAACAAGGGGGTAATTTCGAGAGCGTACACTGGGATGAAGACAAATTGTGGTCGGGGTGTGGTGACTTTTCTTTTGACTCAACCTTTTCTGCCACGGTGTTAGTTAGGCTTGTACGAATCAGCTGCATGGATCACGTGGCAGTTTTCTATAAGGACTCAGGCTTGCGCCACTTAACCCATCACGTGTGCGAATCAGGATAGGCACGTGATACACACACTCTGCTTCCTAAGTTCCTATAATTAATATCATTTATAGGTTGTATAATGTATATGACAATTGTAATTATCTTACTAATATGAGTTCATTAAATTACATAAATTTAAAATACTTTTTATGCAACAAATGTCATGGTAAAGCTTGGAATACCAATAATTAAATATGAATTAATATAGGTTAATCAAATGCTTATCTTTAGTAATATAGGTTTCAAATTGTAACTTTTTTCAGAAGACAAAAAAAAAACCCTGTTTTCTGACCAAAAGGTAATTTTCAAACTTTCATTGAAAAAAATTGAATTGAATCCATAACTAACAAAATGCAAGTTGGAAAATTGGATATGACAAAAAATTTCCGTTTAAAACCAAAATCTGAAATAATAAACTTGGAATGAAGTTAAGCTATTAACCCGAGTGGTCCATTAAGAAGATTCAACCTTTTTTAAGTTCCAACAACAGAAATTAGGGCTTTATGGGCCAATACTTAATTGTCAGGCCCATCTCGGCCGTAATGGGCCAATACCCAACTGTCAAACCCAGTGTAAAATCACGCGGAGGCTTAAATTTCACGCAGAGACGGAAAAATCACGCACCGCCTATATTGCACTCTCCAATCTTATAAACATTCCAACGGTCACTCTCCTTCTCTTCCTCAACCCAAACTCCCACCTTTTTTATACTCCCTGAAAACCCTAATTCCAAGGTTGTTTTCGTTTCCTTCTCATTTATCTTCATGATTTCATCACTGTTCTACGGAATTTTGTCCGATTTTGACTTCTTTTTTTTGGTTAGGTTGTTCGAGGAGTGCGATTCGACTAGACGGTCCGGTGATAGATATCGGCCGAGTATTGGGAACCGAGGAGGACAGTGATATGGTGATGGAAATCTGCGTCACTCGAACTCTGACTCCGCCATTGACGCTCGAGCAAGGGCTTGAAAAAATCAAAGATCAAAGAGGCACTTGTAGTGGAATTCTCAGGTTCCAGGTAATTAAATCTACAATTACTGATTGGTCACTCATAGCTGGTCAGACTGTTTTTTGTCTAAGCATGGGCATTGACCGTCAAAACAAATAGCATCGCCTGAAATACATTTGAAATCTTTGCAGTCAGTTATAATAGAACAAGATGTTGGCACAGTCCTGGCTTCAGCTCCTCACAACGTCGTTGAGAAGAACGGTACACCTACACACAATTAACATTTGGTTAGTGACTACTTACCTTATTTATTATCTAACGTAAAAATGAATTGCCTATAATAGGAGTTTGTATGTCATACAAACAAATCAAATCGTGATTCACCAATTTAGACGCCACTGTTAAAAAGTGAAACTGTCTAATTGAAGGGTTAGAAAAGTGTTTGCATGACATAAGAAATCCTATTTATAAAATTTAGTCCCACAGTACGTCAACACTTGTATATAAGGAGAAAAATTGTGAAAAAAACTCACAAGATACAATGACCAAGATCGAAGAGGACCCAGCTGATAGCAGTCTTCTCCATATTTTTATGTTTGTGTGACTGTGTGGCACCTGGGACTAATGTGAATTTCAAGATTTGCTTTGCAGTATAGTAAGTGCCTTTGGGCTATATTTATTGGGGGTCAACATGTATTGTTTTAACCCTGAGAAATCTAACAAAAGACCCATATATAGAATGTCAATTAATTAATTTTTTAAGTAAAAAGAAAGGAGAAGAAATAAAAGAAAGATCAAATGTCATATGACAACTGATTAATGTTGCAATCTTTAAAGATTTAAATTGAATATTATTACATTTACATTTTATCTTATTTTGATGTTTTCGTTACTTCTGCGTTCTAATATATCGGTATGTAATTAATATGTAATTACTTGGTTATATTTATAGTGGTTGAAACATATGGCAACAAATAAAAATTTAAAATTAAATAGTATCAAATTTCTTATTTACGTTTTTTCCTATTATGACTATTTCGTTACTTATTTGCGTAAACAAAAAGGAAATTAATAACCCAATTTAGGCCATTAATTCATAGCTCCATAAGTGCCGGCCATTAATTTTCTATTTGTTTGAGGGCCATTAATTTATAAAATTATAATATTTTAGTTTATAAGGTAATCTTTTGACTTATTTGAGTTTGCAAGTGTGATTAAGATTCATCGGAGCTCGAAATGTTTTTGTATCTTGAAAATAGGTCATTCAATCTTGTTTAGGAATTTTTTGAGTCCACTCTTTAAGAATAAAAGCAATCCTTAATAGCAATGATTGTGCTAGACCATGGCCGGAAACCATGGTCTATGGAACAATATCCGCTAATCCCTTGTAGTTAGTGGGGATATGGGATGCCTTGAAATGACCTGTATGGTCGGAATTGGTATTCATGAGGAAGTTGGATTGAGGTCATTTTCAACCTCTGCTGAGTGATATGGAATGGTGGTGATAATTGAGCCAATCATATCCTCTTCATATGTTTATATATAAACATGAATCAATTGAGCCAAATTACTTTGTTCAAGGTGAACTACATGTCCACTCATTTGTTCTCAACTCAAGGCTTCTTATATAGCAAGTAAGATGATTCTTCGAGGAAGCTTACTGAGCTGCAGGCAACATGAAATAGACAAGAATTTGTGGACTTTGCTTTCCCTTTGATGGTGTTGGGGTGAGCAGTAAGTTGGACTGGGACAGATCGATATGCATTCAAAAGAAAAGTAATGGCTGCCAAGCTTCGGCGAACTTGCTTGAGCAGTTGAGCCTAAAAACAAGGAAATCATTCAAAATTTTCTACACAAAAAAAACATTATTTAGGTCCTGGTATAAGTTACTTAGGGTCCGTTCGTCTAATAACATTTTTTTTATGAACTGTGTAATAACATTTATGTTTTTACGTTTTAGTTTTTTTAAATAGTTAAGAAGATAGAGTGGAAATTCTGGTGCAATCCAAACTGACCATTTGTTATTAAGATCGCAAACAGTATTTTTTTGGGTACAATGGACTGCTGGAGGGACGAAGCTCAAAACAAGTTAATGATTTGCTCTAAATATTATTAAAACACATGTAGCATATCGGAAACTACGTACTAACAAATATTGTGCTTGTAACTGGAGTGGGCCTGCGGCCTAGGGGTTCATTTGAGAGAATTATTTGGGCCGGCCTGCCAGTGCAGGGGCACAGCATCTTGGTAATACTTCCGTTCTGATTGTTGAATAAATGTAGTGCTCTCATGCATGGACCGGGCTTTGACTCATAAATTTCAACTTATTGAGAAAAGTGTTAAAAAAATAGTCGTATCAAGTGTATAATATGATACCTGTTATGAATTTTATTTATATTAAAAAAGAGAATTTTACAAACATACGGTAGTAGTATTTTATAAATCCATATAAAGGTCCATTATAGAGTCACATAATACAAATAAAATACTGACATATAAACTGCTACATTATTTAAGATATAAATTTAGCATCTTTAACATTATTCTGAAAATTGTAAACTTTACTTAAATAAAAACATAAGCCGTTATTTCAGGAAGATGTTCACTTTGACCACACTCCACTCAAGAATCAATTATCCCTTAGGAAGGAGAAGAAAAGAGTAGTTTTAACTTTTAAGGAATGCAATGGATTTTGTGTGTTGTCGCTTGTTTTTCGTTCTCCAAAAAAAAAAAAAAAAAAAAAAGCCTAATCGATCTTAAGATGTAGTTGTGGTTGACCGAAAGATTGCCGAGATGAGCAGAGCCGTAGCGGAAGCCATGGACAGCATGGAGCAGTATCCGGTAAGCCTTGAAATATTGGGCTTATCGGGCATCATCAAAGCACTAAAGGCACCAGAGAACGCTAAGATGATGGAGATGATGAAGGCACAAAAGGTGGATGGGAGACCTTTAAAGGGTATGATCGGAATTGGCGTCCCGTTTGTGTATTCATGTGGAACTAGGATGAGAAGAGTGGCTGTTGTGAATGAGATATATAAGATCAACTCCAGTATTATTGTGGTCTGGCTTGATGTGCTTGATACCATCATCTGCTGCTGATGATCTTGCTTCTTAGCCATGGACGTCTACTTTTTTCAATCAAAAGCTCTACCTTGGGAAACATATTAGCACACAGAGCTTTTTGCACCCCAACTATTTATAACAACAAGCTCTTAAGGCATCTTTATCTTCTTCTACGAAGGTTGTGAAGGTGGAATTAGAGATAAAGTAAACTTGTCAACTTTTTCTTTGATTAATAGGAGTATAGGACAGGTATTCAATGCTCTTAGGGGACAATATTGTGGAAAAAAGTATGGCTGCGACGCTGCTGCGAACTTGTTCTTGTGGAAACTGGAAAGTTACCAAAGCAGTGGCCAGTGGGACACTGGGACCATGTATTAAATCAATCAATGAAACTTTCATCACTATCTTGCAGGTGTAAATTTTGCTTCTGCTTGGGAACACATCGTCATGACTCCTGACTCCTGAGCAGGTTAATTGGACTATTGGTTTGGTTCGATCAAAGCCCAAAGACAGAAATAAAACATAGCCCAGCCCAACAAACAAAACAAAAAACTACAACTTGGTAAACAAGAAACGGCAACAGAAAAGCCAAAACGGAAACAAAATATATTGTTTGCTGTCTTGACTTTGGTTGTATTTGAGATTTCGTTGTACCTAATTAGTTAGTTGCATGAGGCGACTCATTAGTAGGTCCACAAAGAAGGTACCTCTAGTGAGCTAGCACCTCCAATTATATTATATGTCCCATTAAATAATTGCTGAAATATATGTCATATGGAAATGTAAAGTGTATTCTCATATTGAAAAATTATAGTTTTGTGTAACCACTTATAAAAGTCTTAGACCTATCTTCTTATAGTCAAATGATTTTTGGTTGAATGCTTCAAATTCTTTTATGGTATTACAAGCTTACAGCCAGGTATGGGCTATACGTGCAAAAACGGGTAAGAATATGAAGAATTATCTCACATTGAAAAATTATAATTGGATTAGATGCTCAAATTTCTTTCATGTAGCAATTGATTTACTCGATTGGAAATATATATTAAGATGGCTTTGGTAGCTACATCTTCAATTCCCTGATTATATATATATATATATATATATATATATTAATTTCTGAGGCCCCCATCTTAATTAAGACTGAAAAAGTCCTCAGAATTAAGTTTTGTTTTTAGTTGTCTATATGAGTAATCATGGCATGCAATATTAAGGAAGCTTCTTGGAGCTATGTGAACCGTAGCCAGGAAATTAAACAGGGACAGAATGTTGTTCATACCAGTTAGGACGTTCGAGACGTACACGTATTCACAATATTGTGGAAAAAGCATGCATGTCTGGGAATCTGCTGCGAACTAATTAACTGGGGCCTGATCAGGAGAACGTAGGAAATAGCAAAAGTTAAAAAGAAAGGAAATTAAGGAGAGGAAGCATTTGTAGATCAGAGGCCTAAAGTTTGGACGTACGTTATGGTTCTAGAACATAGAACGCATTTGTTTAATATGGAAATCAAATAAAAGGAACGTAATTCGATATTTCAATGCAATTTTGGTTCTCACTGCAGTCAATTAAGCAAGCAAGCTTTTTGGTGCTGCATATCTGCTTGGAAATTTAACTAAAGCAGCGCGTACGAGTTGCGACCATGGAATTGAATTTCAATCAGACCAAGAAATGTCGCTGAAACTTCAGAGAGTTTTTTTCTCCATCGCAAGCTTTCTCGCCACCCGCGTAAATTATTTCTTTATAAAAGGTGTCAGACATGCAATCAGAAGTAGTACGTTGGTTGTAAGTGCTTTTATTTCCATGGCTTCTCCAAGTAGCTCTAGTAGTAGTACCAGTCCAGTAGTACCATTTTCCCTTGCCACAAAAATCAAACTCGCATATCTCCACGTTTGTAATGTGATATCCCATTTCTGGCAATCAGCAGTTCCTTCTTCAGAGCGTACCAACAGCAGCTCTGATGATCATCATGATCTAATCATACAGAGAACTTTGGTCCCGGTCCCACCGCCAATGACGACCACTCTGACTTCTTTCACAAGAATAAGGAGTTACAGCATGTCATGGGTGCCCACTCTGCAGACTCATAGTCACAGCCACAGTCCGTACTACTGGAGGTCTCAACCATCGGAATATTACTGCTTACCAGTTTATTTGAATGACTCTTATATCGAGACTCAAAGTTACAACCCAAAACCAAACACTGCTAGTACTACTACTCCACTTGGTTTGGGGAAGACGGTTGTGGGCCTCACATTCCAGACCGTTGGCGGCTTGGCTCTTGCTTTTCAGAGCTTCTCGGCAGCTTCATCATCTACTCTTCCAGGTCGACTTACCGGCCAACCTAATCATGACCATGATCAACAACAACGTTTGCAGACTCAGGCTCATATTGTGGGAGTGGTTATGGTGTATGCTTTTGCAGGGTGTTTCTGTGGGATTGTTCTAAGGCATGCCTACCCAAGGGTAGCATTCATCCTCGAGAAAATTGGGTATCTTTTCGCGACCTTCGGCTTCTTTCTAATGACAAGTATTTTCCTTTCAGGGATCTTTACTTGGATTTCCTGGCTAGCCTGTGTTTTTTCATTGCTAGCCCTTTTCATGGGCCGTAATTAATTAGGGTTATATATCAACAACCAAATATAACTTACCTAATAGGCAACCTGCCTTTTAACGGGTTGCTACTTCTGTACTGTTAGATTGTGTGTATTTAATTTAAGTTTTTTTATATTTTACCCACCTGAATTTTAGGATCAATCTTACTTCACCACCTAAAAAAAAATTGTGTCAATTTACCACCTGAATTAAAAATTTGTTACAATGTACCATCTCTTGCTCATTTTGTCTAAACTTTTGTTAAAAATAAAGGTGTTTTGATCTTTTTTAAGTTCCTATTATTAGAATAAAAATAATTTTTTTATATTTTACGCACTTTAACACAATTGAAACTAACTTAAAAGACCAAAACACATTTTTTTTCAACAAAAATTTAGACAAAATGAACTAGAGATAGTACATTGTAACAAATTTTTAATTCAAGTACTAAACTGGCACAATTTTTTTTTAAGTTGTAAAATAAGATCAACTGCAAAGTTCAGATGAATAAAGTGTAATAAAGCCTTTAATTTAATGGTCCTAATTACTCTACATCAGCATATATAACTCCTCCGTTCTATTCTTCTGCGTAACCTTCATGGATTCCACTTCTCTAGAAGCAGGTGCGGTCTAATAAAGATGAACAAGAGGAAGGGGTTCTTGATGAATGGAGAGAAAGTGAGCCCTGTGTATGATTTCATTCTAGGTGACAAAAAGTATTTGTTTTGAAATCTTGGGTAGAAGGGAAACATGTGAAAGGAATTTCAATATTACAATGCATGCGATTAAGAATTATCTAGATGCTGAAGATTGAACTTCAGTTCCAAACCAAACTAATTGCAGATCCGTATACATGACAAACCAGCCACCCATATGTTCCCAGAAAGATGATTTACCAAGCTTATTTTATACGGTCGAACTATCTCTTACTAAAGCTCAACTCAAGTTTATTTAGCTATCAAAGAGATGTTTGGGGAAGTCTTTCTTTCCATTCCCTGGGTCTATATGCTGAATATATAAGAAGAATTAAATTTCAGGCATACTTATTCTGTTATTAAGTATTGTAATCTGGATGCTCTGTTTTCACTTTATGACAATTTGTAATTCTATGTTTACTTCCAAAAGCTGATTCTCATATGTACAACACTTAAGAAGCAGTTTTATATGCCAAATGGAACAGCCAATAACACAATAACACTTTTTAAGTACATAAATTCTGTTGATGGGAGTTAAATCAAGAAATACAATGTCAGAATAAGGACTTGCATTTGTAGAAAACATCAAATTCATCAAAATTTCAACATGTTCTCTCTCTAGCTCTGCCTCAACTTTCATATGACAATACAAGAGAAGCAGCAATGAGCATGCAAAGAGATACATTCAATATTGCACCATGCTCGTACAGTCTGAAATATGAATACATGACAGACTATGAATTTTGGTGCCCACATTCACTTCAACTGCTCTCATCAGCCAGCAAAGATCAAAATAGAAACCAATGCTAAGAGCCCTCAACCAATCCATATAAATAAAACATGTAAGAAGAAAATCATTCAAAATTTTCCAAAAAAATAAAAAATAAAACGTAAGAAAGGAACCCCTTTTACAAGCTTTGCCAAATAAACATAAACGCATTTGTGCATACTGAGTTCCTCAATCCGGGGATAGAGCCAAGCACTGTTCTTTCCAAAATAATCAATGATTTGAGGGATTGTTGGACTCCAGTGAACACCTTATAAATATTTGAAGGACATCCAAACTTTATATAACTAGTAATTGCAATAACAATAGTAACAGATAAACATAATAGGAGTAGGGCTACAGAGGTTTGCAAGACAAGACACGCTAATAATGGCAACTTGAGCAATCAGAGAACTTTGAAGGTATGGGATTCCTCATCAAATTCAGTTCTAAGAATCTCATCATTTTGCTTCTTTTTGCAAGATTAACCTTGTTGCAGAAAACCATGAAAATCAGAGTACAACTTCTAGAGTAATATGGTGGACCAAGTCTCAATAACCAAAAAACACAAACATCTAACTACAAATTCAGATTAAATCTCATTTTGTGACAGATGTAGCAAAGCAATCAGAGAACTTTAAAGACCATGATATAGGTTACTTCCACATCAAATTCAGATTAAATAAACTTCATCATATTGCTTTGCAATTCTAATTCAGGATATTTGTGTTTTGGGAAAAACACAGTTGTGCAATAGAAAACCTCTAATTCACTGCACAACTCATACCAAAGTTTCAATTTAGCACCTAACCCTTTGCTCGAAATTTCCTTGCGACTATACTTCAAAGAAGCAAGGGGCTATCTGGTGCATTACAATATGATAATTCCAAGATAACACTTGATAATGTCAATTAAGCCCAATCCAATCCTACAATAATTACAGAGAAAGAGATAGAACAACGAAAGGCAAACATCATATATATGCAAGTACCTTGCAGCTGTACCTATCAGTTTATAGTACGCTTTCCACCTGATTTGTGAATTTGTGAGAAATCAAGTATCCCCAAAGAGAGATTTTTATAGGGGTTTGGGATTAGGGTTTCTATTGCGGTGGTCAAATGACTCAAATGACGAGGGCTTCGCTAACACGTGTCAAATGAGGAGAGCTGTGGCCCTGGCAGTAGTCTATGGTCACTGGTCGATATCAAATTATCAATTTCGCTTGAAAACGACTTGTCGTTTATGGAGGTCATGGAGGGTTCTATTTTTTGTTTGTTTTCATCCCCTATTTGCATTTTTTCTTTTTACACCGTGAAACAAGCAAAAGTTGCAGTGAATATCTACCGTACATACAAACATTTTATGTCATTTAAAAACATTGAACGGTGAAAATTTTATATCTTAATAGTAAAAAGTTAATTCCAACACTTAAAATAAAAGAAATATTCGTATTTCAATTGTAAGAATTTCCAAAGATGTAGGAGAGAAAAGTACCAACATATCTTGTCTTCCATAATAGAAAATAAAAAATAAAAAATTGCTAATGGTATGGGAATGGGTTGAATTGTTATCAATATTCACTGATATCTTGCCATTATAGAAGAAAAGAAATGATTCTTTCACGTGATATAATTTAATGTGGAGAATATCCTGAGGTCTAAAATTGATTTGAGACCTTCCATTTTTTGTTCCTCCAACTATGAACTATCTGTGATGTTATATGTGTTCTCTCCCATAAAATGGAGTGAAGGATGAGTTGCTTTTGCATACTGCAAATCATATATACTACATATAGCCATCACAACTGACAAGTCCCCCAACCACAACACTGCCAAGAACAATATGAAGAAACCTTCTTTGAAGTTAGCTTCATTGCTCTTTCTATTGGCTACAATGGCTTGTAATCTCTCTCTCTCTCTCTCTCTCTCTCTCTCTCTCTCTCTCTCATACATATACGCATACTGAGACACAGAAACACAGGCACAGAAACACATTGGTATTAGTTTGTACATGGAAGTGACTAGTGGTTACATTGATAATGAACTATAATGGGCAGGCATGGCATTGTGGAGGGTGCCAGGAGCTGAAGCAAGGGGTCCATTTCGTTGTCCTCGTATGATAGACTGCAACAAAGTATGTCAAGGATTTCCCTGGCGCTGTGTTCATGGCCAATGCATATGCGGTCATGACAACAGTCTTCCCCAAGGACCCAAACCCCAAGTTGAAGCCAATTTTGGACCAAATCAATTGTCTTGAATAAGGGTCAGGGAATAGGGATATCATTAGGGTCATCTCCACAGTATGTCCATGTCTAATTCTGAGCTGAATAAATAAAGGAACACCTTTTGTATTAATGACATTGTACATTATACAACATTTCATTCTGCAGAACCTAGAAAACCTAGTAAGCAGGCACCCAACTCAATGTAGAGTGCTTCAGAAAAAATTAGCATGGCTCCTCATGATGTTAGGAGTGGGAAAAGTTACCATCACAATTCTTCAAAGGTGAAAGGTTTCTGGTTAAGCAAATATATGGCTGACACTGAAAATAGTGAGACGAAAATTACTATGAAAACACATTTTCGGTTCAGGCGCCTGGCCTCTACCACTCTGGCAGTGTCAAGTTCTGAAACCATGCCACCAGCATGATTTACTGAACTGGAATCCCCTGCACCAGTATCATACTCAGGTGCCTCTTCTAATAGTTCATCAACCTGATTCAGTAAATAATAGGAGAAATTATGAGAAAAATGGTCCAGAATCAGAAAATAAATCATGAAGATATACAGAAGGTCAATCTCAGCAAACTTTCAGTCTTTGAGTATATTATGCAGTTCTACAATTTTAAAAGGAAAACAAACACCATTTCTAAATCCCTTACAAGTTTTGCACCTTAAAATTACATTGTAACTTGTAAGTTACCTTAATACAGCACCAGCAAAACACTAATAAAAAATTAACTCAAGCTTCAGTCAAATTAATATGACCAAAATAAATATATGTTGTAAAACTTTTACAGTTATACAAGTGGAGATGCAGTCCTGGTTATCAATTACGGTCACTCTTTTTTGATAAGCCACTAAGATCCTTCATTATTTTTCTCTTTAATTTCACATGTAAATCCACTAATCATAATATGAAAGATCTAAAAGAATACCCACCTTGAAACTTTTATCTAAGGACTCCGTCACAGCTTCCACGGGTGTTTTTATAGTAGTAGCATTGGAGAAATTATTCTTGAAAAACGGAAGCTCTTTGTTGTCACTGTCTTCATTGTTGCACGCAGTTACAGAGGCATCTCTTTTGGTGTTACATAGCTCCTCCACCAGAAGTTTTTTCTCCATTGTTAAGACATGTAACTGCGCAGAAGATATTATAGTTGAAACTTGGAAGGATACATATGAAAATGTTTTAATTTTTTTTTTTTTTTCAAAAGAAAAGTAGGAAAAAAAGAGTTATAAAGTTACAAAGAACTCAGACACCTGGAGTAATTGTTCCATGGAAAATTAGTGAATTTTATTTTCTTTTTACATATTATCTGAAGCAGCAGATTCATCATTCGAAATGGGGATTCCAGAGCAAAGGGGGGACCATCACATTGCTAAGTTTTGTTATGACATTGAGTTATTTCAGTTTCCACCATCATACATAACATTAGCCACTACTTTATATGGGAGCACCATTAACAAAACAACAGTGACTGGAGAGAGAGAGAGAGAGAGAGAGAGAGAGGTTTAAAGAAATGAAATGGTTATACAAGATTATATACCTGCTTTTGGATGCGCTCCCTTTCTATGGCTAATTGCATTGCCATATCCATAATTAACTTGATTCTAGTATTGAGTTCTTTTGCACTTGCAAATTTTTCATTGTTAGCTCGATCCAAAGACAATTCCAAGTATTCCATTCTATCCCTTAGAGCAGTTATTTCTTTATTTAGTTCTGAGTTAGTTTCAGATAGCATAACACATTGCTCCTCTGTACTTTCTGTCTTAATTTCAGCTTTTGAAACCTTTGATTTTAGATCTTCAATTAAGGTCTCCATATCCCAAATTGCAGAATACAGCATATTCTGCTGCTCTTGACTTGCTTCAGAAGATGCCTTTGCATGCTGTAATTGGATCTCTACTTCCCTCAACTGCTTCTCGAGAATGCCAACCTTTTTTTCTGTGTTACTAGCAGTTCCTTTGAGAAAATTCATCTCTTCAGTGAGTTCTACATTTGTCCCTGTTAATTCTGCAACCTTAAGTTCTGCACTCTCACCCTTAACTTCTGCTACATAGATGCTTTCTTTCAGAGACTCAACTAAACTTTTTGCTTCCCTAAGTTGCTCTTGACTTGATTCACTGGTGGCATTTGCATTTTCCAGTTCAATCTTTGATTCCTTCAGCTGCTTCTCAAGGAACATCACCTTTTCTCTCAAAGTACACAGTTCAGAATCTTTGGTAATGTTTTCTGCATTGCTCTTCTTGAGATTCTGTATGGCAGTATCTTTTTCTTCTAAACTATCTTGAAGTTTGGATGTTAACTCACTTTCTCGTTGAATTGAACCATTCAGATTAAAATGAACAAGCTGCTGTCGACCTAATAATTCCTTTGAAATCCCCTTGAGCACCTCAGCAGCATTCTCTGCCTCTAAAAATCTTCCCCAAACAACTTCTGTTGCTTCTTCCATGTGAAATGCTGCCTGTTCTATACAATGTAGCTTTATTTTAAGATCTTCTTCATTTTGTCTTGATTCAGTTAATTTCTTCTGAAGATGTAGCTCCCTTGAAAGTGATTTCTCCAGAATTTGTAGATTATGTCTTTGTTGTCTAGCCATTGGCATATTTCGCTTTGCATTTGTATTTGATATTTGACCATTTTCTGATAAATCCGTGGCAGTGTCAGTTTCCCCTGTTGACATGTGTGCCTCATGTAAATAATAACCAAGTAAAAGTGCATCTTCGCTCTATGAGTTTAAAGAAACTTCTAACTAAAGAGAAAATTTGAACTTACAATTCGCATGTGCAAAAGCTAGAACGGTTCTCTGAAACTTCGCTGACAGAATATTGACCTCTGAAATCTTCTCTTGAGACTGCTTTATTGATTCTTCAGAATCATACAACTTTTCTTCCATTGTAGCGTACCGTTCTCCCAAGTGTCTGCATGAAAATATTTTTGGACGGGCATCAACAATTTCTGCTTGCAGAGTACCCAAGAAAATGTCCAGCTCTCTTACCTCAGAATCTAAAATGCCAGACAGAAGATTAAATACCAATACTTTCTCAATAAAGTCTGCCAAGATAAAGTTATTCTCGATGGCCATTGCTTCAAAATCATTTTCCTGAGTGAATAGGTACATCAGAAGTACATGCAGATTTGCCAACTTCTCAGAAGAATATGCCAAGTCCAAGTCCACCTTTGTTAAAAATTTCATGGAGTCCTCTAACCCTTGCACGTCAGATTCATTAGATGACACCCCTTGATGTATGTAGTTTATCTCAAACTCTGGACTGCCTACATTAATATCACAAACAGCATGGTCTTCCATTCTAAATCCTCAGTTTGTGCTTTGGCAACCTGCTAGAGGGAAAATAAAAGGCTTAACACTGATATCTTCTATCTGAGTCTCTACTGTTAGACAATCACTGGATTGCAAAAACTTAAGCTGTTAGGGAATGGGGGAATGGGCCAATAATTTATACCAAGCTAACATCTTCCCTCACATGCAGCCCCATCATGCATGTGGTGATAGTCGTGAGACCAACAAATGCAAATAGAGAGGAGAAACAAATAGGTGCATCCCCACCCTACACCTTGCAAACCAACAAAAAAGGTGGAAAATGAGGATTCGAGGATTTCGAACTCGAGACAGCAACTAGATCTCTGGTACCATGTTAGACAACCCCAAACACTTAAACTGTTAGAAAATGCACTAACAATGCATATCAAGCTAACATCTACAAAGTTCCAAATGAGAGGGGTGGGAAAGACAAACTTAAGTCACAGCAAGCAATATAGGAACGGGTCCCATAGTACAGTCATTGGTACATATCATCAATATCCGTATCATTGCCACCAGATTACACTAATAGAGTACAAGTAACAACTAAAATCAAACATTTGACATTAGTGTAGACTAAAATTGGAAGTGAAACTTTACCAATTCAATCAAATCCTATCACCATTGCTGTCCCCACATTAG
Organism: Dryas octopetala; assembly: GCF_963921425.1. Classification (NCBI taxonomy): domain Eukaryota; kingdom Viridiplantae; phylum Streptophyta; class Magnoliopsida; order Rosales; family Rosaceae; genus Dryas; species Dryas octopetala. The sequence continues at coordinate 29,140,394 of NC_141367.1, read as the reverse complement.
GCGAGGAAAGGCATTCAAAACATAAGTGCATTGATACCTAATTTGCAGCCAATGCCGTTACTGGGTTACGAACTTGCTACTCAAAGATTCACAACAATGACACAAGGACCAAACCTTTAGGGGTTTCTCAGTGAACACCTAATAAACTCCCTATGATTAAGCCAGTTATCAATCACCATGCATTAACTCTTTACAAATTCAACAAGTCACAGAATTAAGCCATCCAAAATGCATGTCAAGTACTCAAGTTCAAATATGCAGAGAAACCAATAAAAGTACATAGAAAGCAAAACTATATTTGACAAGGAATATCCATATCTACAAGAAGAAAAAAAAATCTGGGAAATTAAACATCTGGGTCCTGAGAATTCACCTGGGAAGAACCTTTCTTTGTCTTCTTGGCAACTGCTCACCAGGGAAATTTGACAAACAAATGGCAGGAAGGAAGAAATGAGAAAAGAGAAACAGTTTGTTTAACTACCTCTCATGTCTTCCCTTTTACCGTTAAAAACAATCAAGGTGGACTTTGGAATTTGGAGTTTGGACTTTGCTGTGAGGTTGTTTCTGGGATCTGTAAAGCTGAGGAGTCCAAGGCTGTCTAAGCCAAGCGCAAGACGGCAAGAGCCATGGGCACCACCAATTAGTCAAACCGTGAATGCTACTGCTACAGCTTATTAGCTGAACTGCTGCCGTACTCAGAATATTGTGTTGTGTTGTGTGGTGCACGTTGGCACCTACTCCACGTAGGGTCCAAATCCAATAATTGAGTGTACTAAATTACAATAATACAATTATACATTATGAGGTACCACTATACGACCTGTCGAATCGCCTGCTCTTTTAAAGTATCAAACGTCTGTCAGTCTGTGTGATCTGTGAGAGCTCATAACACTCATAACTCACAATCGATTCCATTCCAAGCTATTATTGCATCCTATGTGCATGTGATGTGCAATTGATTGCAGGCCATTTAAATACTTTATTTTAGTCAATCGTCATTCTCATTTCTCATCATTATTTTTATTTTCTTTTTAAACTAGATAAATAAGTATTGTAATATTTAAGAGTGTCAGAAGTGGAATGGTGGTTGCAAATGGAATTATCCTGCATTATAATATTTTATCGACCCATTGGGAAGTTGACAGCTGGCAAAACCTGGGTTGGACTTTGGACTTCGGACTTGCTAGTACCCAATAGGCCCATATCTCATACAAGATATGGGCCATAAACTTACCACCAATGCGTTCGGGTTGAACACAAAATAGCCCATGTTTTGAAACTCGGAAGGTTTTTTTTTTGGGCAAGATGGAACACATTTTAGAAAGTAGTCCGAATCAATCAGACATCGTTGACATATAATTAGGGATTTATTACATTTTATCCACCTCAATTTTCCCAGTCGATCTCATTTTATCACTTAAAAAAAAAAATTATGTTAGTTTACCACCTAAATTAAAAATTTGTTGCAATATATTACTTCTAGCTCATTTTGTATAAATTTTTGTTGAAAAAAAATGTGTTTTAGTCTTTTCAAGTTAGTTTCCATTATGTCAAAACGGGTAAAATATAAAAAACTTATTTTTATTCTAACAATAGAAACTTAAAAAAAATTAAAATACCCTTGTTTTTAATAAAAATTTAGACAAAATTAGCAAAATGTGATATATTGCAACAAATTTTTAATTCATATGATAAACTGACATAATTATTTTTTAGGTGGTACAATAAAATTAACCCCAAAATTTTGGGTAAAATATAAAAAAAGCCTATAATTAAAAGGTTTTATATCCTTTCATTATCTATTTGGTTTGGTGGTTTGGTTTCTCAGCTTGCCATAATGAATTGCCCAAATTAATGCTTTCTCATTTGTCAAATTGACAAATGAGAAATGACAACGGTTTGACACAACACTTAAGTTAGGAGCCCCTACAATCCAAGTTTGTACAAGAAAAAGCAACGAGACGCAAAGCACGTTGTGTTGTCTGAATCTCTCAATCACCGTTTGTTAATTGTCATGTCCTTTTGGTTTGGACCACCATAACCTTTTTCAAAATATCTAGCTCATAGGAATGAGGAACTTGTTATTTTAATTTCGTTTCATTTAATATTTATGAGCTAAAGTAAGCTTCGTCATTGGTACGGGCTTTATACGATCCATACCCCGAACAATTTTTTCTTTTGTTTTTTGTGTATATGTGGTCCACTTTGATTTTAAATTTTGGGCCTGTGTTCTAAAAGCAATAGGACTTGGTCCAAAAACAAAACTAAATATAAAATTTCTCTTTTACATTTTACCCACTTAAAATTTGAATTTCATCTCACTATACCACTTAAAAAAAATTTATTTCAATTTACCACATAAATTTAAAATTGTTGTAATATGCCACCTTTGCTTCATTCTTTCTAATTTTCTGTTAAAATAAGAATTTTTTTTTTATCTTTTCAAGTTTCTATTGTTAGAAAAAAAAAAATTAAATTGTTTACACTTTACTCGCTTTCTAACAATAGAAAACTAACTTGAAATAATCAAAATACTCTTATTTTTAATTAAAATTTATACGAAATGAGCCCGAGGTGATACATTATAACAAATTTTTAATTCATGTGGTAAAATCATATAAAAACAAAAAGAGAGCAATATTACACCATCTTACAAATGATTCAAAAATTAAATTCTTAAGGAAAAAAAAAAACTAACATTTTCTACATGAAGACCATTATACCCTTTTTCACATGGATTGATATGTGTGTTGAGATGGATCGACATGAAAAATGATCATTTTGCATATTGATTTTATTTTTGGGTTATTTGGCCTTTATGATGTATTAATTGCATTGTTTTTTAACAACCTCGTTCATCTAGGAGACAAATTTTGAGCACATGTAAACACCTATTGCATTCAATGGTTTTAGGAGATTACAAAATTAATTCATTTTACCACACTCTAATAGAGGTGAAACTTACAAATATAATTTAATTAAGCAGTGGTACCAAATAGATCAAAATCTCCAAAGGATGTCCCTATCAAATCCGTTTGAGGAAACCCCATAATATTTGAAACATCCCCATATCACTCATTAACCTTGATTAGAAGCCCTTCGATATTTCAAAGACTCAGAAACTCTCCATCGGACCATCTCCATCCAAGAAGGATATAAGTAAGGAAAACGTGCTCAAGCAACACTCTTAGTCTTATCCCATACCATACCAAGAGGGGCACTGTCTTCAACTGCAAAAGACTCCACAGACAAATCTAAACATGGGCTACACAGAAACTATCTGAGAAGGATGATTTGATTCTTTTCAGATCGACCCATCACTTCACTTAGAATCTAGGCTCTGATTTTTCTTGAATTTGTAGCCACAAATCATTTACAAAAGAAAAGAAGTAGAAAGGGAAAACTATATATCTAACACTGTGTCTGTGTCACATAACATTGCAGAGGTCAGATGTTATTAATGATGTAGACCTGATATTTCAGTACTAGCTAGCTTTCCAATGGACTTGTTTGTGTACTTTTGCCTGCAATGTTTAGGCCAATTTTGGATTTTAGGATTAGACAGAGACATTAGTTACCAAACAAGAAACTTAGTTTGAGCTTGTACTTGGGGATTGGGGAGAATTATATAACATTAAGATTGCAAATTTTGTTTGAAGTGGTGGCACAAGTACTGTCAATTAAGTACTAATAAAACCAATCATAGAGTTGCTTAGAAAAATCTGATGATTAGTAATTGGAAACAGCTTTGTACATTCTGCCAAAGTTGGGTAGGACGTAGGGCCAGCAGATGTTACGAAAAAAGGAAAAACGGGTTCACATACTACTTGGATCTCGAAACTCATGAGATGATAAGTTCATATTGAGATAATCATCCATACATGTATAGATGATCGATTAATGTGTGTTTCATCATAAAATTACACGTTAATTAATAACTAAAAATCATTTACTCGATCACTCACTACCCGCGTAGACGAATAATAGAAGCAAAACTTAATTAGTGATTAAGACAAAATTGAGGGGCACAACACGGGAGAATTGACCATATAGGCATGAGTGAAACATTTATTAGACCTCCTATGAATTCAATGTCCAATCATAAATTATTTGAGAGGGTAAGAAGCATTATAGGATGAGTACTACATATAGAAATCATGAAAAAGCGACATTTACCTCCCAAATTTATGATTTTTTTTTTTCACCAATAGTGTTAAATATCCTACATTTTTATACCATCCTATGTGGTAACTTATATAGTATTCATACATTTGACACTAAAAAAAAAAAAACTTTATTTAATAAAATAATAACATGCGAGATGGTATAAAAATATAGTACAAAAATATGATAAGTATATCATTATTCTTTTTTTCACCCTTGTACCTGTACCTACCGATACTTAAAAGAGTCCCTTCTTAGCAGTACCCTAGTCTAGGCCATTGAGATCTGATTGGGATAGTCGTATGCATGGAGAGACAAGGAGTAGGAATAGCAGGTGCTCTTTTATCACAAATCTCCCACCTAAGGTCCCAAGGGGTCCCATATCTAGCCTACAATATTTATAACTTTTGCAGCTGGTGCAAGTTAAAATGTAGGAAAAAGGAACAGGGAAAGTCCCCCACATTTTCACGAGGGCATCTACTGAGAAAAAGGTGGGATTTTATGGGATTAGGGTTTCAGACAGTGAGCCAAAAGAAGGGTACGAAAGTTTAAAAACAATCATTCATGATTCAACAACATCTCATCATGATCATGTTATGTAATGATGTTTTGCATGAAATTCATCACAAATTTTTGATGAGGAGATATGTATATATCTGGATGTCCAATATTGTAGACCCAGCTGACATTCCTCCTCTACTCTTCAAGAATCAAGATATATCTTTGCATCTTAATTAAGTCACGTAGCTTAAATGGGTTCCTAGGGAGGTGACTAAAGTCAAACTAAATGTGCTGTGCAATTCAAGCTACACATACTATCATGCAAGTACTTCTTTAATTAATTGCAATATGTAGTACCTTATACTAACATAAATTAATCAAGCATATCTAGAAGCATATAATATAATAATATATACATCTACAATTCGTTTAATTATTTGAAAACGAGATTTGCAACTTAGCTAGGAAGAACATAGATTGAATAGGTGTCGTCATTGGGTTTACTTAGGAAAATTTGCTTTGAAGTATAGTTCATGCAATTTTTTTAGTTCCAAAGTTTTAGCTCAGCACGTACGCACGCTTTAAGTGAAGCTAAAGAATTAAAGATTCATGTCATAAATACATTAGTATGTGACTGTGTCTAAGTACAATAATAGAATTATATAATTAATTTAATCTTAAACGTGCTTCTCCAATTGATTAAAGGTCAAGTCCATGTACTAATTTATTATTTATTTATGAACATCTCCTATAATATGAATGAGAGCGAGAGTAATGATCAACAATTTCAGTCTTTGATTGAGGTTAAAGAATTCTAAAGCTCTTGTTAAAAGATCTCGAATCCCCAACTCTCATCCCATGTTGCCATGGATGGGATTTGGTTGCTTGGTATTCGCTTTTCCAAGAGCCATGCCAACCATGAACCAACTCTCCTCAATATAATACAATTTTTCAGTTTTTATACTATACCATAGTTTAATTCTAACTTTATTGTTTTCAATTTACATACATGACACCAATCACTTGCAATGACCCAAGGGCACATCATTACACGTGGCAATGTCCCATTTGCCCTGTTATTGGCTTTTTCATAATCTTATTGGAGAAAATGGTATCAAGGAATCTAATCCCTGTTTCCTTAATAGGGCGGTAGGCTGTAGGCTTTACTTTCATTGTCTTCACCTTTGGACTATCCTTCTACCCAGTTTTATTCATGCTTTCTCATACAGTGTACTGTGTACATCGAAATAATCAATGCTATTTATATATTATTTAATTAAATAAAATAGTCTAATATATAAAAAAAACTTACATATATAACATGTATGTACACTATTTCTCTTCTAATAAATAGTTACATAACTAATATGTGAGATGTTGTAAGAGTGTACATCTCTTATATGTAAGATTTTTTCTTAATAAAAATTTTCATGTAATGAGTATATATAATATTGTGTCTATGTTTAGATATGATAAAAGAGATAGACACAAAAAATATATATAATCGTGATAAGTAAGTTTTTTCCCCGACTATAACATACCTAGTACAAGGCTTAAAGCAGCATAATCAACACAAATTAATCAATTTCACCTCTTAATTAGCTAATTACCCATTTTTTAAAGTATGGGTTTGAATGTATATAGATTAGCATATGAGATTTTTTATTTTGGTTTGGTTAAGCAGGCTAGGATTTTATAAAGCAAAGTGGGGGGAGATTCCATTATTCTAAGGCTTAGGTCACTGTGATTGCAAGTCCCAATGCCAACTAATAATGACATGAGAGAAAGAGAGAAAGGGACAGTCCATCAATGGTATAAGCCATAAGGTAGTAGAAAAATCAAGAAATTTTTTAATATTCATGAATGACCTCTATGTAGGCCTTGTTAAATGAAGAATTCATTACTGGTGCCAGATGAGTCAACCTGAAACTGTAGGGGATGACCCTAGCCATTAGATGAAATTACTTTTGTGGATGATTATATCATAAGGTATACGAAATTGGGTACTAAAAAATGAGTACAAATTTGTCTTCATAATCAATCACATAAGCTTATAGAGTCTCAGCATGAGAGATAAAATGGTGAACCCAGTCATGAATTCATATAATTGGTTGTAAAGACAAATTTATTACTCATTTATGAGTATTCAAGTATTTTTCTAAAAAATTTACTTAACATTTTATGTGTTTATATCTCTTATCAAATTAATGAATGTATAAATTGAAATATAAAACATACATAATTTATGAGTAATGTTTTTTGTCGCACCAAAAATTAAATCTATACATTCAATTAAAAATTAACATATTTTATAATTAGATTCACAATATGATAAAGTAACATTGTCGTATAATTGACATTATGCATTCACCATAAAACAAATAGCATAATGTGCTAGTCTGCTAGATAGGACGGTCAAGTTATCACAATGGATCGCATAGATCTTCCCATACAATAATGCAGGCTGCATGAAGCAGATGGGTTAGTTTCTTAATTTATTAATTCCATAAAAATAAGTGTGAAAATGAGGTAGATTTTCAGATTTTGGGTCTTCTTGACCAAACAAACCCCATTAAAGAAATCTTAAGCTCTTCTCTCAAGGTGTAATGAAGGACAATGTAATAAGATAAAAGAAAAACCCCGAGAAAGAGTTGGCAATGTCAGTTGCTAGCTCAACTGGGAATAATTATCAGCTTAAACAATGCAATTATGCAACTTGAATTAATAGAACAAAGTTAAAAATCAAAGTAAAATAAAATATTAAGGGTGGTTTTGGGGGAGGTCTTTTTAATATTTTACAGTAGCAGTGGCGGTGGTTAATCATCAAGAGCTCTCTTTTTTATGTAAGCGTGGGTATAAAAGCAGGACCTTTGCCATTTCTCTTCTCTTTCACTCTCTCTTAAAGAACCTATCTTCTTTGTTTCTCTCTCTACAACATTAATAGCCTTTGCTTTTATTAGTTTATATACAAGTTTCTCTCTCTCTTTTTTGGGTGTGACAGTGAGTGTAGCAGGGTCGGCTAAAAAACAGGGAAGGGGTTTGAACAAAGCCACCCCAATTCAATAAAAAGATTGTTTGAGTAAAAAGCTTGAATGGAGGGCAGAGTACCAAAAGTAGCACAGAATCTGAAATGGGTATCTTTCTCTTGCCGCTTTTAGTTGGCTCTCTCTCTCTCTCTGTCCGTGTTTCAGAGCTGCTGGGTTTCTGCTACTCTGACTAGGGTTTTGAATAGGGGTATTTATTATGCTGAAATCAATGTTCTTTGTTTTAATTGACTGCCTCCCTAGACTTTTACCAGCTCTTCTTTGAACTGTCTTTTTAGGTTTCTGTCTTGGGAGGGCTTCCTTTATGAAATTTGGTACTACATAGTTCAGAATCAGTGGTAACTTTGGAAATGGTAGCTGCCAAATTGGTGTGATATTTCGTACAGTTTTCTTTGGTACATGGGTTTTGTTTCACTGTTTTGGCCTTCTTGTGCTCATCAATTAAAGTGGGTCGTTCTTGTTTTCTTCTTCTAAGCTGTTTTCTTTCTGAAGTTAGCTTTCACATAGTCCATGTTTTCTTTTCTTTCTGGGTCGTGGAACTTCTGAGGTATGTCTTTGAGACCAGTTTGAAGTTTCTTCAATTACGAGTTTAAAATTTCATGGTTGGGGTTTGAAAGCTTGTTTGTAAAGTGTCTAATACATCTTTTGAGATTTACTTGTATGCTATTTGAGTTGAATTTTACTTTCCTTAGCTCCCCTGCTTTTTTTCCCTGGTTTGTGATCCCTGGTACCTTATTGAGCTACTAGGGACTGATAGTGGTGGTCAACTTTGGAGGTTGATCAGAAAAAATTATAAGAGAAAGGTAGCTCTTAGTGGCTGCTTTTGGTCAGAGATGGATATGGGTGACAAAGACAAATTTGAATTAGAAAATAGGAATGAGGATCCCAATCCCATGAATTATTCACCTAGTATGACCTCAGACTGGCGATTTGGTGGCTCCTATCTCACAAATACATCTATGGGGTTGGTTCCCACTGGAAATTCTATGGCAGTTAGCAAAGGGGATCTAATTGGTTCTTCTTCCCGACCCTCTGCTTCAATGGTGGACTCGTTCAGCCCAACAGTTTGGGACAATCCACCCAATTCACAAAACTTGGGATTTTGTGACGTTAATGCTCAGACCAGTGCAAGCACTTCAAACACAATGGGAATGAGAAAAGGCATTCCTGCCTCTTTGAGAAGTGGTATTGATAGAACACTTGATATGTGTTGGAATCCACCAAATTCAATGTTGAAAGGGGGAATTTTCTTACCAAATGGGCCTGGAATGCTCCCACAGAGCTTGTCTCAGTTTCCAGCAGATTCTGCGTTCATTGAGCGTGCTGCCAGGTTCTCGTGCTTCAATGGTGGGAATTTTAGTGATATGATGAACCCTTTTGGTGTTCCTGAATCCTTGAGTCCTTACTCTAGGGGTGGGGAAATGATGCAGTGGACGCAAGAACTTGTAGCAGGCAATGGGTCGAAAGCAGTGCCCGGTGTGCAGTCTCAAAAGAATGAGCTAAATGTGGGTGATGCTTCAAACGATGTTTCTTTGCCTATTGAGCATGGGACTCCTACTGACAGGAGCCCACTTAAGAATGAGAAGAGAAGTGAGAGTCTTGTGAAATCTCATGATGAAGCAAAACACAATATTGATGGGTCTGGTAATGAGTCTGATGAAGCTGATTTCAGTGGTGGTGCTGGTGTTGGGCAAGAGGAGCCGTCTATGTTGGATGGTACATGTGTAGAACCTTCTTCTAAGGGCTCTAAGAAAAGGAAAAGGAGTGGCCAGGTAAACCATCAATTTGAATGTTTTCTTTAACATGTAAAAATTAAAATGAGTTTTTTTTTCCCTTATCCTTATCGTTTATCTTTGATAGCAGGATAATGAACTTCATCAAGCCAAATTAGCTGCACAGCAACCTGGTGAGTCAACAAAGGATACCGAAATTCAACAGAAGGGAGACCAACACCTAGCTTTAACTACCAACAAGACTACCGGAAAACATGGTAAACAAGGGTCGCAGACGTCTGATCAACCAAAAGAAGAATATATTCATGTTAGAGCTCGAAGAGGCCAGGCAACAAATAGCCATAGTCTTGCAGAAAGAGTAAGACTTCATTGTGAAATTTTTAATTTTTACATTTTGGGTTGAAGTTGATTGATTTTGGCAACAGGTCAGAAGGGAGAAGATCAGTGAGAGGATGAAGTTTCTTCAAGATCTTGTACCTGGATGCAGCAAGGTTATTTTGTTGGAATTAATAGCTTAAAGAACGGAATATTGTCAAATTCTTACCTGAAAGTTGTCTTGTGCTATTCATGACAATCAACTGGTTTTCGCAGGTAACCGGGAAGGCTGTGATGCTGGACGAAATCATTAACTATGTACAATCATTGCAACGGCAGGTTGAGGTATGGAAATTTGTTTCGCTTCCTCTTCTTCTGAGGTTGTGGTTCTCAGTATATCCAGTGTACTTGGGTCTTTCCTGTATCTTGGATTGGGGCATCAAACATTTGATCTCATCTAACAGTTTTGGTTGGGAAACCTGGTTTCTTTAACTTTATGCAACTTTTGTGTTTTTGACTAAAGATCTATTCATAACTTGCTATGTTGATTTAGGTCTCGCTTCTAAGAAAAATATTGCAAATAGATAAACCCATTACTAATATGAGTAGCTTAAACGTTCATAGAGGCTATTTACTCTGTTTTACTGTTTTGAATTTATGTTAGAGATGTGTGCTTCTGATTAGTTAAGTGTACTCGATCATATGCACTGATCTGTCCTTTCTGCAGTTTTTGTCAATGAAGCTTGCAACAGTGAATCCACGACTGGATTTTAACATTGAAGGCCTCCTTGCAAAAGATGTAACTGATTTTGCCTTTACTCCATGAGAAGTGCAGAATAATCATCTATATATATGTGTCTCATCTGATTCACCCTTATACGTCCTACATTTCTACACAGATCCTTCAGTCACGAGTTGGACGTTCATCTACGCTAGGGTTTTCTCCGGATATGCCTATTGCTTATCCTCCACTACATCCATCTCAATCAGGACTTATCCAAGCAGGCCTTCCTGGCATGGGGAGCCCTTCTGATGTACTTCGGAGAGCCATGGGTTCCCAAATGACACCTATGACTGGAGGATTCAAGGAGCCTTCTCAGGTATCTTTCAAATGATGCCTAGAATTGTGTTACACCTATGCAATCTGGATAGCACCCATACACCATGTACACCAGAATGGTATTCTTTTGCTCAGCTTTCAGACTCTCTATAATGTTACAACTGAATTTTCATACTCATATATTTGGCTACAGTTGCCTAATGTGTGGGAGGATGAGCTCCACAACGTAGTCCAGATGAGCTATGGAACCAGTACACCACCCAATAGCCAAGATGTGGATGGTATTTGTCATTTATCCATATAAAGCAATTTTGATATTACTCTGGTATCTTGAACCAATTTCTCTTCTGAATTTGCAGGGTCTATGACACCAGGCCGTATGAAAGTTGAACTTTGATTATACGATTTCATATTTATGCCACGCAACACTATCACGGCCCCATATGTGCACAATACTACACCTTAATGAAATAACAATGATCATGATATTCCTTCTTCCCATCACTAAGGATGATGAAGATACCATTGCAATATTCGCTTGAAGCTCTACCAGTTAAAATGTGAAGGCTTTGACCTAGCGGGTTCTCAGAAATATAGTGCAGCAGCAGCAGATGACATGTTCATTATTGGTGAAGCATCATATGTTATAGACGCAGAAAGGTGAAATTCTTTGCTCAACGAAGTGGGTTTACTCCCCTATTTAATGTATAGAATACAGAGATAGTGGTAGGGAAGCTGAGATGGGGGTCTCCTTGTATCTGGGGATGAGATGGGCTGGGTGTGAGTAACAAAGAAATTTGCAATGAGAATCTTGGTGATGTTTCTGTTCATTTTAGAGCATGAAGTCGTTTGTGCTGATTATGTATCATCAAATGTAATGATATTTCTTCTCTTCCGCTCTCTCTCTCTCTCTCTCTCTCTCTCTCTCTCTCAACAATTATGAATTTATGAGTTTTCAATTCTTCTCAATACTCATTATAGCTTAGTAGCTTACCAATGATTAATTATGAAACTTGGTCAGATTCTGTTAAGTTCACTACAACTAGTCATGGAACTATCTATACAGTTCAATATCTACTAAAAAAAATGTATGAGAAAAACATTAGTTTTAATAAAATAAAATATAGAATAATTAGAGATATTGAATTCAAATAATTAGTTTTGATAACATTAGATTCAGCTTTCGGCAGATATAATGATTATGATTACAATATTACATTCAACAGTATAATTAAAATAATATATCCGGGTTTTTGAAACTTCCAGAAGCACCCTTTGGCAGTTGTGACTGTGAATCTGTGATGCATGTATGTCAAGATATATGCAATATTTGGTGTTTCCACTTTCCACCCCCCTCCATGATAAATTTAAAAAATATTTATTTATTTTATTATTCATTTGGAAGTCAGATTTTGTGGGCGGTCCTACCTCAAGCTTACCATGAACTCGAGCCCATCCGATCACAAACTCTTCTCTAAATTACACTTGGCTTCGTCTCTTTGCCGCCAAAGGTCTTTCGCTAATGTCTTGGTCCTCTAACTACTACTGTAACTTACTCAAACACTGCTGCCAAGTACGAAACCATGCACAAGCAAAGAAGCTCCACTGCCAGATTATCAAAACCTTGACGACTCCCGAAACCTTTCTTCTCAACAATCTCATTTCCGCTTACGGGAAATTAGGCAACTTAAGCTATGCTCGCCATGTGTTCGATCAAATGACTCACCCAACCCTTTTCTCATGGAACTCCATTCTCTCCGTTTATTCTAAAGCGGGTCGTCTTTCTCAGATGCAAGAGATCTTCAATCGCATGCCAAGCCGAGATGGGGTGTCTTGGAATTCATTTATTTCGGGGTATGCGTGCTGTGGTTTGGTTGCTGAGGCTGTGAAGGTTTATGGTTTGATGTTAAGGGATGGACCCGTTAATTTGAACCGGATTACATTCTCCACGATGTTTGTACTTTCATCGAAGCAGGGGTGTGTGGACTTGGGCCGACAGTTTCATGGGCATGTAGTGAAATTTGGGTTCGAATCGTATGTGTTTGTTGGTAGTCCTTTGGTGGACATGTACTCAAAAGCAGGGTTAATGTATGACGCAAAGCAGGCTTTTGATTCAATGCCAGAGAAAAATGTGGTTATGTATAATACAATGATCACTGGGCTTTTGCGGCTCGGATTGATCAACGATGCTGAATGTTTATTTAGTAAAATGCCTGAAAAAGACTCAATTTCATGGACAACAATGATTACGGGACTTACTCAAAATGGTTCAGGCAGAAAAGCACTTGATATGTTTAGAGATATGAGATTGGAAGGTTTAAGTATGGATCAATATACGTTTGGTAGCATATTGACCGCATGTGGGGGCCTATTTGCCTTGGAAGAGGGCAAGCAAGTTCATGCTTATATTTTTAGGACTAATTTTATAGATAATATTTTCGTTGGTAGTGCTCTTGTTGACATGTATTGCAAGTGTAGAAGCATAAAAGCTGCAGAAACAGTTTTCAAGAGAATGAACCACAAGAATGTAGTATCGTGGACTGCAATGGTTGTGGGCTATGGCCAGAATGGGTACAGTGAAGAAGCTGTTAGATTTTTTTGTGATATGCAGAGAAATGGGGTTGAACCAGATGATTTTACCTTGGGAAGCGTGATTAGCTCATGTGCAAACCTAGCCAGCTTAGAAGAAGGTGCCCAGTTCCATGGTCGAGCTCTAGTTTCAGGCTTGATTTTCTTCATTACAGTTTCAAATGCACTTGTCACATTATATGGCAAATGTGGAAGCATTGAAGACTCCCATAGGCTGTTCAATGAGATGAACATCAGGGATGAAGTCTCCTGGACAGCATTGGTTTCTGGGTATGCCCGGTTTGGAAAAGCCTATGAGACAATTGATTTGTTTGAAAGGATGTTGGCGCATGGTTTGAAACCTGATGGAGTTACCTTCATAGGGGTTCTTTCAGCATGCAGTAGAGCAGGACTAGTGGAGAAAGGACGTCAGTATTTTGAATCAATGGTAAAAGAACATGGAATTGCACCAATTGTTGATCACTACACTTGCATAATCGACCTTCTTAGCCGAGCTGGAAGACTTGAAGAAGCAAAAGGCTTCATAAATAAGATGCCTTTCCATCCTGATGCGATTGGTTGGGCCACCCTGCTGAGCTCATGTAGACTTCACCATAATATGGAAATTGGAAAATGGGCAGCTGAGTCTCTTCTGGAATTAGAGCCCCAAAATCCTGCAAGCTATATCTTGCTCTCAAGCATCTATGCTGCTAAAGGGAAATGGGATGATGTGGCTAAATTAAGGAGAGGAATGAGAGATAAGGAGGTTAGAAAGGAACCAGGATGTAGTTGGATCAAATATAAGGGTAGGGTGCACATTTTCTCTGCAGATGACCAATCAAGTCCATTTTCAGATCAGATATATGCTGAGTTGGAGACACTAAATTGCAAAATGATAGAAGAGGGGTATAAGCCAGATATGAGTTTTGTTCTTCATGATGTTGAGGAATCAGAAAAGATGAAGATGCTTAATTACCACAGTGAGAAGCTTGCAATTGCTTTTGGATTGATATTTACTCCTGCTGGCCTTCCTATACGAGTAGTTAAAAACCTTAGAGTATGTGGAGATTGCCACAATGCCACTAAATATATTGCCAAGATCACCAAGAGAGAGATACTTGTAAGAGATGCTGCCCGGTACCATTTATTTAAAGATGGAACTTGTTCATGTGGAGATTTCTGGTGATGGGATGGCAACAGTGTCAAAAGCTGTTAGAGAGGATTGTAAAACCATATATTTATCAGGTAAGTGACCGAACTCAGAATTTCACGAGTTTCAGTAAATTAATTTGTTGCTTCATATACATAGATGCGTTGGGACATCACTAGAGCAATTGAGAGCTGTTTTGCATGAAGTAACTATTTAAGAACAACATCTTTGTAAGGTTAAAACAACGTAAATGTTTTCATCTCAGGGATTTTAACTGTCAGAATTGTAGGCGAGCTCAAGCTTTAAAAAAAGAGGATTATTTCAGGCTGAGAAGGTAATCATCCTTGGAAAATCCAAGATCAATTGCTCTAGTTTAACCTTGGAAAATGTGAGATTAACTTCAGCGGCTCATTGGATTATGTTTTAGTGGACTACAGTGTGTCACACCAAGGGTTATGATTTTCACTAAGTGGCTAACTGCTGATAGATTATGGCCTCACTAAGCGGTGGACCCTTGGCTTACCGAATCTTTGCATTGTTTACTTGAATAAATCGATGGCTGCAAAGTATTAGAAGGGGGTATGTAATGGTTTTCCAAACTGTTAAAATGAACTGCATTCCCAGTAAATTCATGTCTATGCAAGCCTTACAAAATATACAAGCGACATCTATAACAGAGGATTAATAAAAATTAGTATGTTGCCTATCCTGAAATTACAAGGTATATATGTTTTTAATCATTGTGAATCTGAAGCATGGCCAGAAAATAGTGATCTAACTTTCATTCAAATTGCCGTGATCTTTTTCTGGACTCCTCTTGACCTTCATGTTGGTTCTGCATTTGGTTAAAGATGAGCTGTTAATTATAAATTTATATTGGATGCAGACTCAGGAAGAATTAGAAAAGCCAACAAGAATTACCTGCAACTGAGTACAGATCTCAATGACTTCAGCTAGAGGTGCCCAATCGCCAAAGTTCCTCTCAATAAACTGGTATGCAATGCCACTCCTCCCACTGCCAACTATAAAGAGTCCCCCCTTAATTTCACCTTCTCCTTTGAAGTTTTGCTGTATTCCCATAGCTTTTGCACGCTTGTAATTTGCTATAGCTCGAGGATTGAAAACAAAACCTGATAGAAATTTTTCCTTGAGCAATTTCCCTCCACCAAGTGCTTTGAAGAATTCCATACCACGATCAAATAGTACAACACCACCCCAATATCGAGGCCAGAAGTCTTTTACCTGCAGCATCAAAATTATACATCAATCATAAGGTGATGGTAAAAGCCGGAAGTTGAAGTGTAGTAAATACCTCTGACTCCATATGCTCATGAAGAACTGCAAATAGTTGAACTCCTAGTGCATCAAATATGGGTTTTTTGGCATATAGCTGATGAGCTTCAGCTCTACACATGATGCACCTGTTTCAAGTCAATATATATTATATACACAGAAGAAAATTAATTAGTTTCAAGAAAGAAGCTCATATCTTATAGAAAACTCTTTGTCACAGTATAGTTGAGCCAGCTCTTCAAGGTCATACGCTATTTTTGACTGTTTTATTTACATCCCTTTGGACTATAAGACATGGTTATCACTTATCATCCTGTATCAATATAAAGACATCATGTGCCCTTTATTGTTGGTTTATAAAAATCTGTCTTGTATTTACAAAATACACCCGCATGAAAGTATTGATCAACGAAGCCTCCTACTTGTCTGATTTCTTGACACCAAATTCAGCACTTAGTATAACAGACAAAATCAGCCTATGTCAAACAAAGCCATGTCACAATGCAGAGAGTATAAGAGTTTACCCAGGACGTCGGATGCAGAGAACCACAGCTGGTTTGTTTCGCCACAGTTCTGAAGCCTTCATTGGAGGTGTTTTGGTTTTCACCAAATGCTCCATCCCAATCTTATACTGTGGAGTCAGCTTCTGAATTGAGATGTTTTCGATAGCAGAGTATGGAGCAACTTTGTCAACTACAGGAGGGGGTTGTACACAACCACATGCTCTAGGCTCAGCTGGCTCCATGGCAACTATCCCTTTGAAGATGTATCCATCCTTGATTTTAAAGTTCGCCAGTGATTGCTCAATAGATTTGTCATTTATCGAATTACTTCTTGCTGTGGCTTTTGTTATACCCTGCATCTTTTGAGAGTTTACAGATTGAAAACTCCTGTACATGCTACTATTTTCTGGATGTAGAGATCAACTCTATTGGTGTTAGGCTTAACTACTCAAGACATATATATAGACCCGAACTCATTAAAAATGAACCAAAATGCATCCCATTTCGGCAACATCAATGATGTAACAGTTTTGTTCAATTTTCTTAGAGTAAATTACACAAACACCCCATAAAGATAATGGTCAACTCAAAGACTTGACAAAATCTTGAAGAATATGAAAATCCTTACCCTGAAAAAGAATCTTATTTGGAGAAGGTTGAGCACTTAAACATCATAAAAAAAAAATTAATGATATGAAATTAATGGTATTTATCTTCACTTTGTTAGAAGAGATCAAAAGTATGAATCCATTTTTCGTAGATTTAAAAAAAAAAAAAAATTTGGGTGATGTTTTCTTAATGATGTTAACGTTTGATTAGTGGTAAACTAATGAAGGGACTCAAGTAAGCGCATTCTAATTCTTAAAATACATGGTCAAAGTTAAAAAAATATGGTAAACCTACATTGGATGAGCCATATGGAGGCCCTGCACAACAATAATTAAAATAGAGCTAAATCCCTTCATTAAGGACAAACACGTAGCTAGATAAATTTGGTATCGGGTACTAAAAAAGGAGGCTAACATACAAAAGCTAGAAACAATACGAGGACTGTTGTTGGACATAAATATTGATTACAGGGCAGATTTGAAATTTTAAATTAACAGAAGGATCGCAGGTATATTTATTTGGAAATTTAATTACTTGGTAAAGGTTGTATTTGCCGGCCGAAACCTGCCCCCATTGTTACATTGTATTTCAAATGTCTCAATAACGGGACTTGCTTTGGCCAACTTGCCGTGGAAAGTGTTTATTATTTATTTAATTAATTATTATGTTTTCTAAGCAACGGAGTCAATTCTCATGTAGATGTTATCATGTCACCCTTGTTTGTTTGGTTATTCAAAAGAGTCGCAGTCGCCTACTCCTTTTTATTTCTTTTTTCTTTTCCTGGAAAATTTTATTTGTTCCGAAAAATACTTCCAAAAAGTGGGGTCTGGAATCTGGATGCTATGTTTTGGAATTTTGTCTCTAACCTGTTAAACTCCGGATAATTAATTGTCCCAATGATTTTTTGTTATGGGTTATTTAAAAGATTCAGATAAAACAATAACCAGAAAAGAAAAAAAAAGGGGGAGTATTAATTAAAGCCAGTCGGCAAAATGAGAGCATATTGCATTTCCCCCACTGAGAAATCTGCTACGATATCCCAAATCTGTATGTGGGCTTAGGACTAATGAATCTATCCATCAAGTTTCCACTGAAGTTGGAATGAAATGAATAACATGAAAAACACTCTGTATATACATGTTATGTGTCTATCTCTCATCACATGATATAAGGTGATCAAATTTTCGGGTTTTGATTATTCATTACAGTAACCCTTCACAATCCCATCTACTAATAACAATGAACAACCGAAATTGTCAAAGTTCATTATCATTTGCAATATGGCATGCTGGTGAGCCTGACATTTTTGTGGCTGAATGCCATGGCAATACTGGACCATACTGATATGTCAGGTGACAGATCCTTAAAAGCAACATTACATTGTATGAGCATGAGAGCCGGTTTTCTACATGGTATGGTTGGGAGTATAGAGATTGGGCATCTTATTCAAATGCCTCAGAATCTTCTCAGCCATCTCCCTGGTGTTTCCAGCTCCATGATGGAAAGCACTCACCAGTATGGCAGGCAACACCCTATCGTTTGATATATCTGAAGCAGACTTATCCCCACCTTTGATCAAGAATTTTTCAAGCACCCAAAATGACTTCTGCCACAGTCCCTCTTGCCTGTGTTCTTTCACTGCATTTAAAACATGTTGCACAGCATTCACCTCGCTCAGCATGCTGACACACTTGTCCACATCAACTTTGTCATCCAACAAAGTGCATATGGTTGACAATGCAGCTTCAACAACCTCTGCATTCTCATGGTCCAAACAAGCTAATAGCCTCTCAACTGCCTTTGCATCGACTATACAGAAAGTGTTTTGTGAAGAACAGGCCCCTCTGTGAACTGGGCACACTGGTATTTTCCTCCTCTTTGATGAACCAAAAGATAGATATTTGGGGAGGTAGAACAACTTCATGAACTTGGTTTTCTTGATTTGTGGCGGTTTCGATAAATTTATTGACTCTGAAGAAAGATTCTCCAACCCAATTGCTGATAACCTCTGAACTTCATCACTTGATGTTCTCATGAGCAGTTCTGTGAATAATGTCGTAAAATTGTGGGTTCTTGCTAGAAACAATACCTGGGGTTCATACAGTGTTGTTGTGAATCTGACTAGGATGCCCACTAGACCTTCTAAGTAAACGCTTGCAAACCTGCTTGATCTTGTTTGTCTTTGAATTTGATTGATTGCTTGCAGGACTGTAGGCACTGTATTCTTGTATAGAAGAGCTAGGTTGAGCGTCAGGTTTTGGTGGGGAAGTTTTGCTAGAAATTTTGCTGAAACTGCCTGCTTCTCAGTGATGAGAGTTGTTTCATTTGGGCTCTGGATAAGGTTCTCAGGTTGGCTTCTGGTTTTGCATAGTCTTCCTGCTAGCACATGGCCCATATGAGGTGAAAGAACAGTTAGTAGCTTGATGGCTGCAGTGGCAAGTTCTTCATGTGGATTATTGATGAGTTCAATGAGAGTGTAGCTTGCTTCAGTCTCTTGTACCACTGAGACAATGGTGGCTGCTGATCTGGGGATCTTAATAAGAAATAAAAGAATTCTGATAAGGTTGTTATTCAGTTCATCTGGGTTTGAGTTCTTGAGCATGTAGATGATGTTGCACACAACATAGTCTGAAGTCATGGTGTGGCCGTGAGAATTAACCTGAAGGTTCTCAAGCTCAAGCCCAGACTCAATTATATTTGCAAGGATTGCAGCTGCTTCACTCTTTGAGTTCATTGGTTCATTGTGAATTTTCCGAGTGAACATCTCTTCAGCCATGATTTGTATAATACCAGCTTCTTTAAGTATTTTGCAATTTGGTTGGTATGATGAGAGTTGCGCTAGAGCTTTGAATGCCTCCCTTCTGGTTAGTGTATTTCCACTATGTACCATTTTGATGAGAGCAGGAGAGGCCCTCTCAGCAACATAGGTTTTGGTGTCGTGTCCAAGAACAATTTCCCCAAGGTAACTTGCCATTTCCATCTTCATCTCTTCACAGCCTGTTATTTCATTTTTTTCAATTAACAATATTGTCATTACAGAAGATTTGGCATTTTAAAAACAGTATCATAAACATGTCATTTGATCTGAACTTGTAAAATTGGAGGAAAAAAAAAAAAAAAGATCTGAACTTGCAGAGTTGCAGAATGTTCACGGGTAAAACTATAGTAGTTTGAAAAATTTCAGTTTCTTTGCTATATATGTTTATTTTTTATATAATTATTCGTTGAACAGAAACCTTTGGTCTCAAGATAATTATTAGTCCAAGTTTTTTGGAGATGGCTCTAAAACTGAATGAGAATGCTTGGCCAGAATTGCGGAGTTCTGAATATTACCTTCAGTAAGATTCTTTAGGAGGGGTTCCATGAGTCCATTTTCTGCCATGCGTTTGATGTTATTTGGTGAATGCTCTAGATTCCTTAAGGTTTCATCTGCTTTTTCTGAAGAAAATGCATCAATGGATCGTCTATATTTAATTGTGATCAACATCAGAATTGCTCCAGTAACTGATCCGATTTTCTCACATAATGATTGTGATCTTGAAAGCTCAAGCAAGAATAGCAATGATGCATGCCTTATGGACTGGTGACTGCTAGAAAGCATTTTGATTATAGTTGAAATATTATTTTCTTCAGCAATCATTTCCTGCAAAAGAAACCACAAGTGTTGAATATGTCTCCAAGAAACCATTTTCAAAGTTATGGTTTGTTCTGAAGAAGTAAATACGCTAGTATGTAGATATTTATTTCAGTAAGAGACAGGTGCAAAAGGCTAGAATAGTAGTGATATATTAGAAGTTGTTTGGATATATTTTAATAGATTCTGTCAGAAGTTGGAGCCAAAAAATGGTCACTGTTGTCAATCGATTCCCTTGATAAGCATATGTTTCTGCAAATCATAGTATTTGTTTTGTTTGGTTGTTTCTCACTAAAATTGAGGAATTTAGAAGTTGACCTTGTTTTTGTCATCATCCTCCACTAGTTGTCGCAAAAGTTCCAGCACTGCACATCTAACATCTTTGTCTTTGTACTCCAGACACTGAACAAGCAATGGCAATATTCCAACACTGCGAACTTGTACCTTACTGTATGGCTTCCTTTGGCAGATACTTTGCACATCTTTTACTGCTTCAAGTACCATATTCTCTGAACTAGCTAACGACAATGCTGCGCGGGCAACCTTAATCCTTGCTGCTTCATTCCTTTCCTTCCACTCCTCTATTGTGGATTTCAGAGCTATATTGGCATTGAAAGCTTTACTCATCAACTTCTGGCCAGTGGTTGGGCACAAAATTTCTTCCAAGTCATTGAACTTATCAAACCACTCGATAATTGCTTTCCTCTCATAGGTTACTCCACTTTCTATGGTTACCGGGTCATCTATGATCTTCTTTGTCAGTGGGCAGAAGAAAGCCTCATACAGAGGCTCCATGTCCTGACCCACCTGTGGCAATGTCATTGATGATCCACTCATTTTCCCATGTTCTCTTCTGCTTTCGAAACTTGTGCTTTTAAGGATTTCGATCAGTTGAGGTGTATGTAAGAACGTAGGATTATCTGTGGAATCCTCAGAATTTATAGAGTAGAGATCCGATTCTGTTGGTATCAGTTCTTCCTTTGTTTGCTCCTCCAAAGGCAACATCTTTGTATCTAGTTCATTAGTCTCAGATGCATGAGTTTCAAAGTGAGCATTCTGCATCTCATTTGAAAGGGACCGAACTGCAACTTCTGCATATTTTTGGTCTCCAAATGTTGAAGGTGGTATTAAGCTCAGGCATTCTCCTATGTGCTTGATGACCTCCTCCAGCTGTGCCATGATGATTCTCAGTTCATGATCTGAAAATGGTTGGATGCCTATTTGGCATTTCTCCACAAGATCTTTGGCCAAATTAACACTTTTTGAAATAGATTGCAGAATTTCTGTTGCATTTGCAGGCCTAGTATCAGTCGTCTGCAACTCCCTTATGGCCATAGAGGCCCGATAAAGGTAACATCCAATTTCAATAAAATTTTCTTGTTCCACCTCTATGCTTACTACCAATACTGTGATCTCTGAAATGGATGCCAATATGGACTCTGTAAGACTCTCAATTGAACTCCCTTCTTCCTTGGGCTGAAGAGAAGAATGAGACAGATTAATGTTCGCTACACTCATTATCAAGTTAAGGAACCTAATCTTTATAGACAAGATTCCTTCGTTTAGATAGTCCTAAAAAATAACTTCAGGATGTTTAGTTAGAGCTAGTTGGTAATGAAAAAAATGATTCAGAAATTACAATAAATCTGACATGAAAAACCTCTTGGACTTTTTTTTTATTTTCTCTTGAAATACAGCAACAAATAAACCTGACATGAATTCACATAGTAATGTGAATTTAGGGTATGCTATGTTGTGTAGTTAAGTTTATCATATAATTTTTTTGTTCAGATGTGGTGGCTGAATTACTCTTAAAAATAATCTTGGTGTGGTTCCTGAAGTTCAAAAATCTGCAAGCAAAGAATATGTATCAGAAACTGGAAAGCAGTGTTTTATAAACCTTTTGCCTATAAACTTGTTATAACATAGGTTGTGAGCTTTTATGGCTTTTAGCCTTATAAACTAATTTGTAGATAGGCAGAGACCCCTGCCTACATAGGCCTTATGAAAAGCTTCCCAGAACCTTGATTCTCGGACACATACAACTATAAACGACTGGAAGAAAAAATGAATGCATGAAAAAGCTCCTACCGACATCCAATTGGAGTTGCTCTGCACTATACTATACCCTTCCTGTTATGAACCCCAACCTACAAAACCAGAGTGCTAACATAGTCCGGCTGCAGAAGATGTTGGAAGGATGAAACTTTCAATTATCAGTCACTGATAATCTCTTGAATTTTTTCTGTAATCTCACTGAAAGTAATTTCCATTTTCTTGAACAGTATCCACATATATGTACCTGGATAAATTTTGGGTGGACAGACTTAAGAGCAGCTTCATAGACTTGGTCAGTTAATCACTTCTTGTTTGGTATGAAGTTTCTTTCTGATGATTAACATAAAGAAGAAAGCCAATTAACGGTATTGGTCATTGATACATGTAGTCATGGCATGTAGTCATTTTTTAAAAAATCTTCTTAGTAAACTGTCATATTTTTAAAGTTAATTTCAACGGGTTTGGATTTAAATGGCATTACATCATTACTATATGCTTTTGGGTTACTCTGTTACTGTGCATTATGTTGACTAAGTAATTTCCTTCAGAGATGTATCTATAATAAGGTTTGAAATTTATGAATGATGGTTCAATCTAACAAGGTACGTATAGACTTTTTCTTTTGGCCATATATTAGGATGCTGACCTGACAACCAATAGAAGATCGAAATATCGAATTCATATTGTCTAGTTTTTTGGGTTTCTGAAGTTCATGCTATCTGTTTAACATGCTTTCTTTTGATTTGCAATTTTTACCATTTGAGAAAACAATTTATCGATGAAACTGTCAAAACAGTATCAACCACTCTGGAGGCCTAGATAATGCATGTAGTACTGCTTCATTGCAACATATATATGATCCCTTCAGCAATCAATCGTTTACTAAAGAAATGGTCTTCAATAGAACTTGGTTTTGTTTGTGGGATTCTGAGTACTGTAGATTATTTGACTTGCTTTGCAAATTGCAATAAATAATCATGATTGTCAGGGTCTCATATATATATATATATATGATATATCACATAAAAATAATGTGATAATTTTGACTTCAGAGACTCTAATCATAAATATACTACATAGAAGCTGGATGCATGCAGGCTTTTTTAATGCTTTAAGGGGTAAAATTGAAATTTTGGGAAATTTTTTGAGTGCTGTGTGACTGTGAGGTGCTGTTGGTTGGTGGGCTTTGGGCTTTGAGCTTTGTATTTGATTACCAAGGGCCGCTAGTTCGAAGCCCATGAATGAGGATCATTCAGCCCAATTTTGTAAGGCAATGAAATCAATCCACGTGTCTGCAGGCACATGGACCCTAGGAGCTGATCAGAAAGAAAGAGAAAACCGATACCGCAGCCGCATTTAAACACGTTCCTTATATAAATTAGACGCACAGTTATTACGACGAGCCCAAACACATTTGTCCTTGCCAGCCCAATCACATTGCCATTTGCCACCATGCTAATGGATAAGACCATAGCAACAGCTCAACTACCATTGTCTACTTACGTGTCCTTTCCAAAGATAGCAGCGACTAATTTCCACAATTCCACAAGAAAGTGAAAGCGAGTGAGAAAAAACACAGAACACTCTCATCCACGAACCAGTAAGAAAACAAGAACAAGAAGATGACCATTGAAGAAGACAAGAAAACCAAGAGTTCGACAAAATGCGAGAGACCCTTTAGCGATAAATCTCCATTACTGCCGAGTCACAGTGCGAACGATGAGCAGGCAGTACAAGAATTCAATGGGGCCTCGTTCACTGGGGCAGTGTTCAATCTGTCCACGACCATTATTGGTGCTGGGATTATGGCGTTGCCTGCCACCATGAAGGTGTTGGGTCTTGGTGTTGGGATTGGAATGATCGTCTTCGTTGCGGTTTTGACAGAGGCCTCCGTGGAGATGTTGTTGAGGTTCAGTAGGGTGGGAAAGGCGGTGTCTTTTGGTGGAGTTATGGGGGATGCTTTTGGGAAAGTTGGGAGGGTTGTGTTTCAGCTATGTATTTTGGTTAACAATGTTGGGACGCTCATTGTCTACATGATCATCATTGGTAAACATTTAATCTTGTGTCCCAAATTTTAGGCTACCCTTTACTGCGAATTTTAATTGGGGAAGCTCTGACTTAATTGGTAAAGCATCCAAATTGTATGATATTGCACGTTAATTTCAACCAGTTATGATGATTATTATAATCCAAATTTGTGTGCTAATTTAAATAAAAAGATGCTGAGCCATGTATTTATTTATTGCAATTTGACTGCAAGTAATAGAGCATTAATTGTCATTTTTCTTGTTCGAATTTCCATGTGACTTAGGTGATGTGCTGTCTGGAACTTCTTCAACTAAAGTTCACCATGCTGGCGTATTGGAAGGGTGGTTTGGTGAACACTGGTGGAATGAGCGTACCTTTGTGCTGCTTGTTACAACCATTTTTGTATTTACTCCATTGGCATTCTTGAAGAGGATAGGTACAACGTATATATACTCGGTCTCTTTCGTCAGATTAACCCAAAAAAAGGACTAATCCTTGTGATGGGATACTCCACATCATAGTTACTCATATGTTGGAACTTTGATGTAATCTCTTGTTCCTGAATCAGCAATTGTGCAAGAATTATGCGGGATATCAGTGCAAATTCAAATAATATCGTACAAAATTTTCTCTAAATCAAGCATTTCATGGGTTTCTGGATTAAGACAACTAGTTCTAGTCTTGTTAGTTAAATATAACTGGTGCTTTTTTATGCTTGCAGATTCGCTGAGATACACGTCTGCTTTAGCAGTTGCGCTGGCAGCCGTTTTTCTCGTTATTACTGCAGGAATCACAGTTACTAAACTCTTTTATGGAGGTATTGCTATGCCCAGATTCCTTCCTAATGTGTCTGATATGGCATCGGTGTGGAATCTCTTCACAGTTGTTCCTGTTCTTGTGACAGCCTTCATCTGCCACTACAATGGTATGCTAGCTGATCCAACATGATATGCAGCTTGGGGACTCTTCCTGTTCAAGTGAAAAAGCATAAACCTTAACAAGAACTTTCCTTTCCTGCAGTGCATACAATTGACAATGAGCTTGGGGACTCTTCCTTGATTCAACCTGTTGTGCAGACATCATTGGCTTTGTGCTCTGCTGTCTACATAATGACCAGCTTTTTTGGGTTCCTCCTATTTGGGGACTCAACTCATGATGATGTGCTAGCCAACTTTGACACCAACCTTGGCATCCCTTACAGCTATTTGCTCAATGATATTGTTCGCATCAGCTATGCCCTGCATCTCATGCTTGTTTTCCCTGTTGTCTTCTATCCACTGCGACTCAACTTGGATGACCTTCTCTTTCCTTCATCCAGGCCTTTGGTTTCAGATAATTGTAGGTTTTCCTCGACCACAATTGGACTCATTTCTCTTGTCTTCTTGGGCGCAAACTTTATACCCAGCATCTGGGATGTTTTCCAGTTTTCTGGAGCGACTGCTACAGTCTGCATTGGATTTATCTTTCCAGCTGCCATTGCTCTAAGGTGAGTTTTGTGACATACAATTGGTTTTATTTTCAGTTTGACAATGATGTTGGAAGCTGAGTTGCGCTTGAGTTGCTTTAGATGCATATACATTTCAAAAGTAGAGTTTACACAAGCTGACATCAATTTCAATTTGCTCAAAGCTACTTCGGACATAGTAATCCCACTACTCATTCAGTCATTTGATTTCAAATTCTGTGATTCAGGGATAGACATGGCATAGCAACAACAAAGGACAAGATCTTATCCGTTTTCATGATTGGTCTTGCTGTGTTCTCAAATTTGATGGCAATATACAGTGACGCCACTGCCCTGTTAAAAAAGGATGTGCCCCCTCGTGCATGATTTTACTTTTGTTTCATTCATTGGCATAAAGGACCAAATAGAAGATTCTTCTGATAGATGAGCAGCCTATAAACATATCGCATGGTCATTTGAAATCCAGAATAACACTCTAGTTTTCTGGGGAGTAATATGCAGTCTGTGAACATACCAGCCACCGTTACGATATGTATTTACACATTAAAAATTCTAATGCAATGCCGTAATTGCCTATAAGATCTTGCACATTGAAAAATTAGAGAATTTGCAAAGATCTCAAACAAAAAAATCAATATTTTATTTCAATTTTTACTTTAGCATCAGCTCACAAATTTGCTTCCAAATTGAGCAAGAATCAGATGAACAATAATCAGTACAAAAGCTTATTGTACACTTCCTATGAAATGAATCATAACGAAACATAATATACTACAAGCAGAACTTGCCAACAATTATGTTGGCCTTTTAAGCAAAAGCCAATAATAACCATAAACCCACCCAAATCTTTTGTACTCATCGTCTTGGGAGTTTTAAAAACTACGTAACATTTGTACACCATCTTTTGCCCATCTGAATCAACTCACCAAGTGTTTCGACAACGTTGATGCTTTGCTTTGATTTCCCATGGAGCTGTTCTTTCAACAAATGTTGCATGTTGACCATCTGATTTCCCCAATCCTTTCAAAATAGCGGATGCAGAAGACAGTCAAGCCCTGTGTGGATACCTCCGGCTAATTGTTAAAGATAGTTGGTATCGACATATATGTACAAGAATATGAACTGGAATTGGATAGCAGCAGCCAAACATCAAGCTTTTATTCTTCTGAATTCTCTCCTTAACAGGGCACGGTAAATTTGTCTTAATCTCATGTCCAATGAGAGGATACAAATTAAATTGCATCACCTTGTGATCAAATGATACAGGGAATGAGAACAAGCAAAAAGGGTACTGCCAAGGCTCCAGACTAGTTGAAGAAATAGGGAGATTCAAGAACATCTCTGAGATCGAAGTCTCCACGATCCGGTAAGGGAGGAAAATTCATGGTGGGGAAAGACTTTTGAAAGCCCTCCAACAACTGTAACCATGAAAGCAATAATCACAAATTTAATAGGCAACATCATAGGATGGGAAGGGCATATTTCAATTTAGTAAGTCAGAGAACGCCAACCATCATTTAAAATTAGGGCTACTACATCAATGTAGATACAAAAAATTAGGACCAAACATTACGAAATGCAATTTGGAAGGCTATATATATTTGGAAAATTAGGACCAAGCATTTGAATTATTATGTAAAAATAAAAAATAAATAAAAAAACCTGTTTCTTCCCGCATCTGCACATTCTTTATTTAGAAGGTTCAAATTGTAATAAATATTGCTCAGCACAGCTGTGGCAAAACCAAAAGAAATACATATATATATATATATATATATTTTTTACATATAAAGAGTTGTGGGGACAATATCCACCCTACATATCATGTACACTTTGGCAAGGAAATCGCATCCATTGAAACAAGTAAAGGAATGTGCTTGGAAATCCTTTATTGCTGTTATTATTATTACTACTATGTCAAGGATTATTTCCAATCTAAAATTACTAATTACATTTTCTTGTCGTCACTAATTTTAAAGCGAGAAAATTCTAGGGAACTGATGAATCACAATATAACAAGTTAAGTGGACAGCCTATCGGTACTCCTAACTTAACAAAAGCAAGGATAGCCACACACACAAAACCACCAACTTACCAAACAGGGCTGTAGCTGATCTTAATTAAAAAAAAATGTTGTAATAAAGTAAAGACACTCACATTCTCCAGTATCGGTGCCTCGTAGAGTTCAACAAACTTTTCTCTGAGTATCCTATTCATTTCATCAACATCACATGCATGCGTCCAATATGAATCATGGACTCCTGTAATCATTAGCAGTAAATGGGTAAAACTCCAAACAAGTGCTAGTATACGTGTACCTGTACAAATGAGAGAATGAAAATAGAAAATAAGAATCCAGTAGAAACCTGCAAAGTTTAAGCCTGCATTCTTGCAGGCAACAGCAGTCATCATCATGTGGGAACTGTCAAGGGAGTGAACAAAATTTGGGGGAAAGGCTGTCCTCTGCCGTTTAACCATGACCTTGTCAGTTTCTCTTTGTAATGTCAACACCTGAAGGGAAGTCTTAATCTGCAGTCAATTCAAAGTGGCATCTTAATGACATACTGACCTTAAAGTTATTTTTTCAAAGTCTTTATAATTAAGTAAAATATTTGGCCAATTTGAAGTCCTCAGAAGTAGTTAATATATTACAAGATGCCTTCCTAATTGCCGGTACGGTTGTACAACAGGAAGTCCAAGGGGAGTGGTCCACCGAACTGGATGATTCTCTGAAGCTATCACCTATTTATGTTTCAATATAGCGGTCAGGACTTGTATAAGAACAATACAAAATTAGTACGCACTGATAAGGAAGTGATAGATTCAAGCAGAAATCTATAAAAGAAACACCGAGTATGAAATTTCAAACATTACACTCGGAGGCAAAGGTGCTAGAAAGCAAGTAACTTATACTTTTTAAGTTTTTTTATATAAAAATGAATAGACATGTTATACCAACATCAATTCAGCATCCACAATACACATTATAATTTTCAAACCATGTGTGTATATCTCATCAGCATACAGAAATGAGAGAACTAAAAACGTAACTGCAGAACAGAACAAAGTTGGATTGTTTTGCCCATGACCAGAAGGAATACAAGCCAATACCTGTAGCATTTATACCGGGAAGAAAAAAGAAGAAAATAAAAATAAAAGTTGACACAGGTTATGGAACTCTATAATTAATCTCCTGCCAATAATCTACCCTGAACCAGCCAACCCTATATCATTAATCAAATATAAAATCCACATCCATCCCCTGTGCATGTGCTTAGCTTTTATAAGCATTAACAGTTAGATCATTCACATAATTTTATGAAGTACAGACAGATCACAAAGTAGATGAGACAAACCTTCGCACAGTCACCAAGCCAACTCATAATACTTCTTGCAGCTTCAAACATCTCTCCTAAGGCAGTCAAGGTGGTCTTCTCACACAGTAAAATAATCAGTACAGACAACATTACAGACACATCAACACATACGCTCACTCTAGTTTTATTCACTTACCCTTGCAGCATAGCAAGCTGCAGAAAACAGCGCTGAGTCATCAGATATGGTATCACGCTCCTTTAATCTCCTCTTAATTTGATCACGTGCACCAACATAAGTAACACCATATACAGACGTCATAACAGTCTGCTTGACCAATTTACGATCCACCTGAATTTCCCAATCACAAAGTATTAGAAACATAATATAAAAGCAGTTACACAGAAGCAGAGCAGAAGAAAATTCTTTTTCATGACAATGCAAGCCAAATTATTTGTTTACAATTAGGAGAATTCTATAAATTTTAACATTTTGGGCAACACTATTTGAGTTTCATTATCCGATGAAAAATTTCAACCCAATGCAATTTGGTAAGCACAACTAACAATATTAACCTGATCAATTAAAAGCCTAGCATGCAATGCATTTGGATTAGTGGCAGGATCTTTCTCTGCATCTTTGCGCATAATATCCAGTACCCTGCACAGAAAAAATATTTTATTAGACAAATTAGTAAGAATGATGTCACTTATCAATGGTATATTCCTAGGAAATCAACAAATTTTAAGTTTTTTTTTTCCGCTTCTCAGGGAAATGTATCTGGCTGCTGACTCCTCTAAGTTTTCTACATCTTTAAGTGAACCAATATTAACAAAAAAATGCACCAATCAATATCATTGCAAAATACCAGGCCAACAATATAATCTTCCTCTCCAATTCACCATCAGAGAGAGAATGAGAGAGAGAGACAGACAGAAACAGTTACCTGGCAGCAATCCCTGAGTAAACATCTGCAGGTTTCTCTCCAGCAACAAGATTTACAGCAGCTGCTCCCAGCTAAAACAGGATGAGCAATTTGATCAAGAAATGGAAAAGTTCACAAGCACATAAGGTATAAAGTATAAACACTTCTGAGAGAACTTCTGAATTTTTGTTTTGATGACCAAGAAATACTTAAAAAGTTATTGTGCCATTTTCAGGGGAAAGAAAAAGAAATGAAGTGGAGAATAAGAAAAGTTCATTACCTTGTCCCTTCCAAGGGCAGCATAGTGTTGTAAACCATTGCATGAACCATCCTTGCAACAGAAAAATAAAAACTAAGATCAATTTTTGGATAATAGAATCATCTTTACCAAATGAGTTTTTACAAAACGTAAAAAAGCTCGGGAGAGGCAATTAACTTCAATAAAAGTAAACAGTTGACAAGGAAAAAGGACAATATGGAAATCTCAATATCACTTTTCACTCCTTGTATCTATCATAAATTCATGATCTATAATATGTAAGGACTAAGTTCCATCCATGCTAAAATCTCTTCATTTTAGTACCTGGCAATTCAATCTCAAACAAATTGAACCTTTTGAATTTTTGATTAACTTTCTTACTAAGGAAAAAGAAACTAGTGACTTCATCTTCACAGATGATGAAACCGTAAGTCCATAACCAAGTAGAACTCAGAATTTTGGTACTTTCTTGGTTCAAAATAAAAGAATGAAGTTATAACTCTTCACAGATTATCACTACACTATGCTGAGAGATAAAGTACCTGGTGGACAGGCATATGTGAAATGGTAGTCTCCGGAGAGGGGCTTCTCAATGCTTCAGACAGATTAATACATGCTGCCAAGCATTGGAAAGGATCCTCCGCACCCAACCACCAGCGCCTTCCTTCAAGAGGTGTGTCAGCGGAGTCAAAAATTTCGTCTACATGATTCTCAGTAAATGCTACTCGATCATCATAGGAGAGTTTGTCCACACCACCAGCATATAAATTTGCCAAATGTATCTTCAACCAGCGCAAGCCTGACTTTCCAAGACACCGTCCCTCTGCAAATTCCAGGATGCCTCGGCACATATCAGAACCAAGATGGTTTAGATATGGATGCATGGGGTAAGCACGGCCTCGAAAATCAAGGTTGTGTGGGTAGTAGAAGCCTTCCTCATCCCTCATCTTTCGAGATACCTGCTCCCATTCAGTGAAACTTAATATCAGAGTATCCAATAGCACGGCATTATTTAACTTAACAAAATGATTCTTACAGCAAGCTTAAGTTCTATATCACACCGCTGCGAGTGCCTCTCACCATTCTCCTTCTTTACATTTTTAATTTTCCACTTCCATTTTCGGATTTCTGCCTCATCTTCTGTGTCTAGCTCTTCAGGGAAAGGAACCTATTTAAAGCAGGAAGAAAAGTGAACGCAAAGCAATTATTGATAAAAACCAGAATCAAGGTGTTGAATTAAAGATGATTTCCCAAAATAAAGCAAAGCAATAAAGTTTCTGCCAAACAAAATCAGTTTCTTCTGTCCAGAAGCACATAAAAGGTATGCTACAATGATTATTAAAAACAAATTCCAGTGAAATGTAACCCACATCTTCACGGTCAACCAAGTCAGCAAGACGGCCTCCGCTAGCCCATATCCTGTCTATTACACCAAGTACTCTTTTGTTTACCCTCCATTTGGTACTTCCAAGAGTATCCAGGGCCTAATACAGAGAACAATCAAAAGAATAGAGGAAGAACCAAAAAGTACAAGTGAGAAACCCTTGCACAGTGGAAACGTTTAAGGGCTGTTTTCTGAGGAAACAAAGATTAAGTACAAATACTAGAGACAGGAACGAATACAGTGCAGAAACTAAAAGTAACAGGTCCTGGGGATTTCAAACCTCAAAAACAGGTTCTAATTGCTTCCTAGGAGTTCTTTTAACAACTTCGCGTTGTTGTTTCGCTCCATGAGTTCGCATAACATAGGATGGTAAGAATAAATATGCTCCTTTGTCATACCTGTCAAAATTTACCAACAGGCAATAAGAGTTGGCTAAAAACCCCAAAAGTGTTTAATCTAGCTAGTTGCTTCGAATGAACATCTAATGACAACAATATATTAAGCGTTTAATCTCTTTTATATGATCTGGTTGGCTATATCATCTGAGAAAAATTTATACTACTAAAACTAAGATTTTTAACTAATATAAACACTGCATACCCTGTCCAGTTAAGAGGAGGCACCAACATCGGCATATAAGGAATGACCATGTGCCTTGCCTGCTTGGACAGAACAGAAATCATTACAGTTGTTAATCCTCAGGATTCATACAATCATACGTTTATAAAAATTAAAAGGAAAAACAATTATTTCCCTTGTATATCACAAGAACACAAAAAATATTTACTTGCAAAAACAACCAGGAAACATGAAAATGGGCCAAACCAGTTATAACTGTTCTACTTACAGTTTTCTCCAAGCCTTTGCGTACTAATGGGTTGCATTCAATAACCCCATATCTCCTACAGGACTTCCTATTATAAGAAACCCACAAAAGTATAAAAATACTGATATTTGGGACGGGGAGAGAGAGGGGGAGAGAGAGAGAGAGAGAGAGAGAGAGAGAAACAAAGATCCAATCTTGCTTACTGTGTATCTTTAGTGATATTCTTAAGGGTATGTACAAATGCAGGATGTATATCAGGCGGTCCATCTCCTAATTGGTCAACTGGAGGTTGTATATATGCTGATTCCATCAATAACTGAATCAATCGACAGCCAACCTGGAAAGTACGAGCACCGATATAATATAACAACAATAATAACAAGATAGTTTGCATATTTAAATCTATAGACGTCAAAAACCTTAACATGGGCTTCCTGACCCCATGGCTTTAAGTCTTCTTGTTCCTTCACAATTTCCCTTACTTGCTGCATTTTCTGCTTTTTTATTAGTTTAGCAACCTTTTTTCTAAGTTTCTGTTGTTCTTCGGTCAGTTTCTCTTGTTCACTGGTCACAGGATCAGATTCAGCTTCAGGATTCTTATTGGTAGTGTTCTTCTTCTTCTTTGTCTTCTCCAAAAACCTGTGTATCCTAACCTGATCGACATGATTATTATATATAATTGTTATAAGTTCAAAAACAGCAGTAAATTAGCATGACCACCTCATGTTAAAAGCATTCAATTAGTCTTAGAGCCATGATGAGAGGTCAAAGGACTCAATTTCTTACATTTGTGTGAATACAAAGAATTTTAGTAATGAGTTTCTACCAAACCTAACGAATTGATAGTTGGACCACCAAATACAATGCAAATTTTAGCCAAAAAGTTCATACTACAGTAAACTTAGGACCAACACCAAAAACTTATTCTCGGTTTTGATATGTTTACCACAGCCAGTATTCACCACAACAATATATACCCACAGAAGGAAATTTATAGAATTTGAACAACATACGCCAAAAATAAAAAGCAAACACGAATTACCAAATAAGAAAATTCTAAGCTCACAGACCTCATGCTCAATGGCTTCACCTATCGCACAAGCAGCTTGTACTACCCTGACACTGCCAACTCCACCAGTATTTGTCATCAATAGCCCCATCAACTTATGCATTGTAATAACCGCCATCTTATCCGCGGGTAAGTGACCAAAATACTGAGCATGGCTCGCTCTATTGTTAATTTGCTTGCAGGACTCTTGGTCCACCACAATCGCATCCCTCAACGGCTCAAACCAGCCAAGAAACAATGTCTTAATGTATGGCAAATTGGGTGCAAGCTTCTGCTCACACATATCCGCTAAAAGCTCTTGGTACTCTTTCGCCGCCTCTTCCCAAGCCTCGGTCTCCAATTTTATTTGCCTTTTTCGAAGAATACTATACTTTCCTGCTGCCATACCAGTCACCACTTTCTTTGGCTGCTTGAAATGGGACTCCTCCACCTTGTTTTCTCTGATCAAATTCTCCAACAATTCCTGAATTTCTTCAGACCCCGACCCCGACGAGTCTTCCTCACCATCTGTCGAAACAATGGCCTCGGCGACACTGGCATACCCTTTGGAATAGCTACAAAACCCAGAAATGCCATAAGAGAAACTTGGCTTCACTAAACTGCATCTGTCCAATTCGTCTTTCTGAGAAGCTCTAACACCAATTTGACGAAAACCCATTACCAAAAACCGCTCATTTATGCAGGTCCGAGTCTCGAAATGCCTGGTTTTCTCGAGAAAATTCGATTCTTTTATAGAAGAAGAAGAAGAAGAGGAGCCAAAAAGAGACTGGGTGGAGAGCTTGGTCCTTGTTGAAGCAGCTTGTTTGGCTAAGTTTCTCCACATATTTCCCAGTAAAATTTGTAAATTAATTGATTATGTGGAGCAGCGAGATCAGACTTGTAGCTGAAACATACAGAGGAAGGAAAATATGCTACGAGACATCAAACAAATTCTTCAATTTTCCCAGAAGCACAAAGTTGGAGAGAAAGAATGAGAAAAATACAAAAATAGATTTTCAAAAATAAAACTAGAAGAAATGAATTGGAAAAGTGGGATCTCGAGGAGGTGGCGAGGAAGGGTGAGTGGGCAGTAGCCGCCTTTAAACCCTGCTTAAACCTATGTTCTGTCTGTTTTTCGCAAAGCCTTCGGGTCTTTCCAAGGTTTTCCAAGTCGACCCGTTTCGCTTAAACCCCGGTACAACTCAAAACTAGTTTGTGGGGGCATTATTAATTGGGCTGACCCAGTTGGAGTCATAAGCCCCATTATATGGAAGTAGTTCAGTCGGTTTATATATTATGGTGGGCTTTAGGTTAAATTTCTCTGCCACAAGTTTTAGTCATCAATTCCATTATATGAATTTTATTAATTCCAACATTTTTTAGTATGATTTTTTATATGAAGAGGAGATATAAGAACTTTGGACCTCTCTTAACATTGAGGGTGATAAATGAATATCAATTCACATAATTGGATTGCAAGAATATCAATTCACATAATTAGATTGCAAGAATATCAATTCACTAAATCAAATTTAACATATCCGTTCATATTTTGATTCCAGACCTACCATTTTTTTTTTTCTTTTTTCAATCTGTCGTGCATAAGTTTTTGATACCGACATATTTCGATTCCGAACATACCCCTGTCATTTCATCTTTTTGTTTTTTGGAATTAAGAATGGACTCTTCTTGCTCTCGCTGGACCCATGTGTTCTTTCTTGTTTGTGAAATTCTCTCTATGCACCTTCAGTAATTTGCTAGCTGCAAATCGTATAATTAATTGACACATAATTTGTATCTTGATGTTATAGCTGGACCTGCATTACTGTTAAGTGGCTTTTGTTTTGGGGCATCGCCAGAACTGGAGCATAGAACACCATTTTCCAACTTCTACATGTATTGGACTCTCATTAGTACTGAAAAGTAAAAATTTTAGGGAGGAAAAAAATCCCATGTACTTGAGAATATTGAAACGTTTTCATAAGCTGGAAATTGGTATGCTTCAGTCCACCATGAATGCTTATAAAGGGTCTCCTAATTCATTGTAGGATCACATGACCAGAATTTATCAGTAGAACCATCACTATTTATGGAGAGAAGCAACACCTTTTCCCCATCACAACTTTATGCTCATCCTTTCTCCTAAACAATAATATGAGATCATGCCAAAATTTCTCAGACGGACAATTTCAGTAAGACATTTAATCATTCCATGGATCACTCTCTGCCCTCACTTCTGATGGTTCAATTACTTCCGAGGCTTCACCAGCACTTGCTTCAGACTCTGCTGCTGTCACATTATCATCTGCTGCCGCCGCATTATCATCTGCTGCATCCGCCTCTTCATCTTCCAATCTACCCCATCTTCCTCCAAGGGCCATTGCCATCATCTCGTATATCTTGTTTCCCAACTCAGCTGGGCTGTCAGGCTGTCATCATTAAACGAAGTAAGAATGACATAAAGCTACTCCAAATTATGGCATTACAAGGAAACAAAAAAAAGGTTTGTCCCTTACAGTGAATCCACTGGAGATCAATGCTGTGTCATACAGGAGGTCTACAGCTCTCTTCGCATCACTGCTGTCAGGGGCGTTCTTGCAAGCAGCCTGCAGCAGACACAGTTGTCAATGCAGTAATCTTAAGTTGGGTACTTTCAGTCATGAAACAATTGTCCCACCCTGAACACCACATGTGTGAAGGTATGAATTATTTATTTAGTTCTTTATCATTTCTCCATCCACCTGAAGTTTGAGAAGTAAAATAAATAAAGTGGGCTGTAGCTTAGCAAAATAAAAGATAGAAACCTTTACCCTTGTCTCGATTCAATAAAAGACCATAATGCAGCCATTATTGTGTATGATGCATTTTTTAAATAAAATATACAAGGAAATGAAATATATGTGAAATGAGCCGCTCCTGAGTGTTCTCTCACCATAGCACAGATATATGACACAATGTTAACATCAGTACTCAGCTGCTTTTTTCCATTTTCTTACGTTGTGTTTCATCTTGATTCTTGGCCATCTGTCTTAGTGTAATTTAATCTACAATGGCACTCTATAGTGTTAAACTAACCATCAGAGGAGTTCCATGATCTTACATTTAGGTCCTTAACGATGGGATGATCTGGGTTAATTTCCAATATTCTCCTGCCCCTCATGAACTCCAAACTTGAAGTATCTCCAAGTGCCTGAGCTTTCATCAATCTGTAGAAGCAATTTTTTTTTTTTATCATAAATCATAATACGGGAAGGCAACAATTACCAGCATTGTCTTAGACTCTTAGTATGCATCGTGGACACAAGAAAACATATACCTTTCCATATTAGCAGACCATCCAAACTTGCCAGAAACAAGCACACAGGGAGATGAGCTTAGACGCTTCGAGACTTGGACTTTTGCCACCTTATCACCCAGTTGTTGCTTTATCCAGTCGCATAGAAGATTGAATTCTTGCTTAGTTTCCCTTTCTTTAACCTCATCCTCATCACCTGGTACAATAAACTTTTTGGTGAGAAATATGAGGAAGATGACAAGAGGGAAACAACAATTCTGGGCATGGTGAAACAATTTCCAACAATATTTAAACATGCTGAAACAATTTCCAACTAACAACCAGGGGGGAATACTAACCAAGCTCTAAATCTTCCTTGCTGATGTCTACAAACTTCTTCTCTTTGTATGTCTGTAGGTTCTGGATAGCCACTTCATCAATAGGTTCAACTAAATACAAAACCTAAGACAAAAGAACAAGATCAGCAACCTGGGGAGGAAAACTCATCATAAAAGAACAAAAATCCATGGAGAGAAAGAGGGGGAGCGGGGGTGGGGGAGGGAGAGAGAGAGAGAGAGAGAGAGAGAGAGAGAGAGAGAGAGAGAGAGAGAGAGAGAGAGAGAGAGAGAGAGAGAGAGAGAGAGAGAGAGAGAGAGAGAGAGAGAGAGAGAGAACAACTGTAACCAATTAAAAGGCTTAGATATGAGGGTAGAACATAATCATATTAAGATCCCTACCCCCAAAATTTGAAAAGGTAAAACATAATCATGTTGACTTTGATTGCCTCCAAATTCCACATGACACATACCTCAATATCTTTCTGAACCAACTTCTCCAAGAATGGAGCGCTTTTTGCACTTTGCAGACTGTCTGTTGCCAAGTAATAGATAGCCTTCTGGTTCTCTGGCATGTTGTCAACATAATCATCCAAACTTGTCAGTTGTTCCTCACTTTTTGAAGTGTAGAATCGCAATAGGGGTGTTATGCGCTTGTGATTTCCAGAGTCCTCGATGCATCCTAACTTTAGAAACCTTCCAAAGTTCTCCCATAATTTCTTGTAATCCTGGGATCAAGTTCAACCATTTTCTAAGTCAAGAACAACTTTCCGGTGCAATTGAGAAAGAAAACATAATTAATTGCTGCTACCAACCTCTTTATTTTCACTTTCAGAGAGCTCTTGAATCATGTCAAATGTTTTCCTTATGAGTCTCTTTCTCATAATTCTTACCTGAAAATTTCAGATTGACAGAAACTAAGAACTTCCGCTATATTATCTAAGACAAATTTTTAACAAAAAATGCATAAAGATTGTAAAGAAAACTCAGGCTTACAATACGACTTTCTTGAAGAATCTCTCGAGAAACATTGAGAGGAAGATCATTTGAATCCACCACACCCTTAACAAAGCTCAGGTATCGCGGAAACTGCAAAAAGGATAATTCAGTGTCTAGCAGTGACAAAACACATTTTCAAGCAAACAAGCACTCTCAATACCACTCTTATTCTAAAATAGCCTGCTAGAAAGAGAGGCAATTGACTATAACATCTAAACAACTCCAATAATGATGGATAAAACAAGTCGTTTTGATTAGAACATGCAATAACTATAAAGAACAATAAGGGATACAATATTTTCCAATTTGGATACAGATTAAACAGTCAACACCCCATTCTTAATGATTTACAAATTGTTATTCCATCATAATAAAGTCAAATAGAAAACTTAATGCAAAACAGTCCATGTAACAAAGAACATCAATAACATGAAACCAAAAAAGAACTAAATGGAATCTTAATGCATAACAGTTTCCAATATGGCAAGACTTACCAGTTCACCATCAAAATCATCTGAGATAAATACCCGCTTCACATACAAACGTATATTCTTTGTTTTTGGATTTACTACATCCTCATTGTTAAGAGGCCCCATTCCAGGAATATAAAGAACAGACCTGAACTCCACCTCACCCTGCACAGATTTAAAAGTCACACTCCAAATATGCTATACTTTCTACCTACTGAACCAATTTCTCAATAAAATAAATAAAACAAAACGAGAGAGAGAGAGAGAGAGAGAGAG
Source organism: Dryas octopetala (assembly GCF_963921425.1). Lineage (NCBI taxonomy): Eukaryota > Viridiplantae > Streptophyta > Magnoliopsida > Rosales > Rosaceae > Dryas > Dryas octopetala. The sequence goes on along the minus strand of NC_141367.1, from coordinate 29,101,158 downwards.
AGAGAGAGAGAGAGAGAGAGATCATTTCAATACCTCAGTGGTGAAGTGAGTGTATGCAAGTGGATCCAAGAACTCATTAAAAGTTTTCTTGTAGAATTCATGGTACTCATCTTTTTGAACTTCCTTTGCATTCCGCATCTGCAAAGGACAAAAACAAAATTACCATGCAGAACCCGAAATACATATACCATGACATCAATGACACTATGCTTTCAACTTACCCATATAGGCTTTGTTTCATTGGCTAATTCCCAATCCCAATACTTCTCGGTTTTTGTCTTCTTTTTCTTCTCACCCTGGTAACAAGTGCAGTAAATCACTGTAATGTAATATTTACCATGAAAGAAACTACATTGCCCACAATTAAGAATCCCGTGTCAATTACCTCTGGCTTTGCTTCTTCTCCTTCTTTTGGTTCTTCCTCCTCTTCCACCTGCCAAAAGTTTCAATTAATCAAGACTGGCAAATGCTAATTGCTTCATAATATGAAAAATAGATACTTTTTACAATTAAAATCGCTAGCCATAGAAAAGATACAGCCTTGAGGATTAGTTTGCAAGATCAAGACAATGAGGACTACCTTTCCAGAGAGTATAAACTGTATAATTAGGAAAATAATATTATTTTTTTAAAACCACCTACACATACATCACATGCACATTCAACTAGGGAAAAAGAATCCAACCATTAAGGAAAATATAAAGTGGATGTAGGAAACACCACAATGTCAAGTAAGCATTGAAAAAAAAAATTAGAAAGTAAAAGGAAAATAGCTAGGAAACCATCATATGCAGATAGCAATTGTTTCCAATCCCACCAAAACCTGCTATATAGAGGAGGAAAGGTATGTTCAAGCAGAAAACGAAGCCCTCACCTCAACAGTCCTTGATTTTTCTTGCCATGTGTAGATGGGGAAGGAAACAAACTGTGAGTAATTCTTCACCAAACTCTGGATCCGGGCCGGCTCTGAGAACTCATACTTGTCATCTGGCTGCAAGAAAAGAAAGTTTTTTAGATGGCTATGCATAAAAAAATTCAAAAAAAAAAAAATCAAATTTGGAAAAAAGACCTGCCCCAATAAAAAACAATGACTCAAAGCTGTCACCGTGTGGCAATAGCTGGACGTAACTTCAACATTCATGTAATACAAGCAAATATGGCACCAGATACAGGATTTTTCCTTACTAATTTTCTTTATGTCCAATAAACCATGACAGTCACAAGCAAAATGACCAAAGCTCATGAAATGAGAAATGAAGTAGCACATAAAGTACCCTTAAATACAGTGTGATCTGTGTTCCACGGCTAATGAGATTTTCGGGATCAGTTTCTTCCCTAATCACATATGAGCTACTGTCAGCCGCTGCTTCCCAAACATACTGCTTATCTGACCTTGGGCTTTTTGTAGAGACAACAACCTGATTTTGCATAATATATACAAGCCAATGAGCAACTTCCCAGGTCAACCATCCACGTTAAAAACTCAACTATGAGCAGATGTTGCAACAAGGCATAAATTAATTGTGAAAACCGTACTGCACCTTCTCAGCAACAAGGAAAGCAGAATAGAACCCAACACCGAATTGACCAATCAAACCATTGTCCGCACCAAGATCCTTATTTTCCTGAAAATATATAAGGCTGAAAGTTAAGATTCGAAAGCACCAAAGAACCTCAAAAAATATTCACTAAGAAACAACAACTGCAAAATAATGCATTCAACAGATACATTAACTGATGCACAGAGAGAGAGAGATAGAGAGAGAGAGAGAGAGAGAGAGAGACCTTCAGTGCCTTTAAAAATTTTGAAGTACCACTCTGAGCAATGGTTCCAAGGCAATCAATGAGTTCCTCTTTAGTCATTCCAATACCAGTATCCCTAAAAGTCAGAGAACCGCATTTCAATCATCTCCACTAATTCATCCAGGATAAAAAATGAAGTGAAGATTTAGAAACAACATACGATATAGTGATAGTCCCATTATCTGGATCAGATTTGATGCGTATCTGTAGCTCACCAGCATCTCCAAGCAGAGAGGGCTCAGTCACACTTAAAAATCTCAACTTGTCCAAGGCATCACTTGCATTACTGGAACATGAATACAAAATAAAGTCAACATATGGACTAAATAAAAAGGGACTTACGTCGCATACTCATAATCATGCAAGAAGCACATTTTAATCAAGTGTAGGCATATGCAGCTCACCTCACAAGCTCCCTAAGGAACACCTCCTTGTGGCTGTATAGACTATGAACTATCAAATCCATTAACCGAGTGACCTGCAATTAGTTTCAAAGTCCTCAACTTTCAATTCCAAAATTATAAACCAAAAACACAATCCTCACAAGCCTGTAAATCCCAACAACGAATATGGAAACAGTAAAAATAAACAATCCTTCTTCTCATTGGCTGTCCAAAACAGTAACAAAACCCCATAATTTAAAACCAAGCCGTCCATTTTGATTTCCAAGAAAACAGAAAAAATACATAAAAGGCTAGAAATTTATGATAAATAAAATTTCAAAAACCCAATTCAGTCAGAAGCCAAAACACCCAAAATTTATAAAGACAGAGAGAGACCCACCTCGGCTTGGTACTCGAATTTCTCACCAGGCGTCTCGGTGGCCTCTTTATCGGCAACCGCCGCGTCACAGCGAATAGATATTTGTCTATTTTTGCTCTCAAGCCTCCACTTCAATCCACCGCAAGAGAAGCCCTTTCTGAGCCCATTTTGTGGCACAAAAGCAGTTCTGAGGCTCAAGGCCTTGTTGGGGTTTCTGAGCGTGAAGGGGGATGAAGAAGGAAGTGAAGCTAGAGAGGCAGTGGCTAAGCTTCTGCTTAGAACTGGAGCCATTGAGAGCCCTAACAAACGTTGAGTTTCACAGTCTCAAAGTGTAAAAACCCTTGCGAGTTGCGACTTATAAGGGTTTAGCACTTTTAAGTAGTAGGGGAGAGGAAGTGGCCAAAAAAAAAAAAAAAAGTAGTAGGGGAGAGGGGAGGATTCTAGAAGGAAGAAAACAAAGGGAACGGGAGGCTTCTTTTGTTTGGACTCGGAGCCATTTCTGTTAAATTGTAAGGCCTAGATTCTGCCATTTCAGCTATCACAATATCCGCTTCATTTTTTCATTTTTCTTTTACAGTTTTATTGCCAAATTTGAATTATGATTGATGACAAGAGAATTTGGTTACTTGATGGGTTCCATTTTCTAATAAATTAATTTTTTATTAATTTAATTATTAAAAGGAAAATTAGGACCATATTAGAGTTTGAAAATTGTAACGGTAATTAATATTTATGCATGATTAAAACTCCTATTATAATGTTCATTGCCAAAGGCTTGGCTAAAGTAGGTGGTGTATTGAAAATTTGGATGGATTCATACGTATTGGACCATATTAATTTTAGGCAGAAAACGAGCACAAATTCAATGTTGTATAAGCTTGCATTATCTTGTGGCAATTCTCCCCTCCTTTTTAGCCAACCCAACGATCAACCAGGTCACGAGGACAACATGAAACAGAACTAGAAGTAACATGGCCTATGTAATATCTATATTGCAGCTTATGTAGTAGTAAAAGATTCAATAATCCATAAGCAAGCAGCAACATATTTTAAATCAGAAATCACAAGTATATCTACCAGCATATCAAATTTTGATGGATCTCTACCTGTGATTCTCATTGATATACAGATAAATAGGAAAGGAGAGGAATGAAATGAGAGTAGATGGGTTACATAGATTTGCAAATAAAGATAAATGAGTCTCTATGTGTAGGAGTTGGAGATAAGAAGAAGAAGAAAAAGAAGACCCCCATGAGGAGTGGAGCTGCATGTGTGTTACTAGCAATTGATAAAATGTTGTGGAAAAAATGAAGTGATTCCCTTGAGCCAAACATCTCATCAGCCACAGCTGGAGTCTCTAAGCAAATTGAAATTACAATCCAAGTATGAGCACTGAACCTTTCTAGCTCAGGCCTCTAAAGCTGCCTGCTTCAAACAATCAACATTACACAATCCAACTGATCTCACCATATCTCCCAAGCTGCCACCATTGGTTTGAAACAGTCAGTAAGTAGTAAGAAAAAGTGTAAAGAAAATGGAAAGAAAATCATTGATAGTTGAACAACTGACCGGTCGAAGCTGTTTCTTGCTCTTTCTGAGTGATCTGTGCTATTCCTTGCCTTTCCTGATCGGTCCATGCTCCTTCTTGACTTGTCTCTCTTATCAGTGCTGCTTCCTGATTTCTCTCTGCTGTCTGTGCTCAGTCTAGATTTTTCTCTCTGTCCGGTGCTAGACCTCGACTTCTCCCTCTGGTCAGTGCTTGATCTGGCCTTGTCCTTGTTGTCTATGGTCTTCAGAGGACACTCCATTTGGTCTGCACTTGCTTCAGTTACATTTCCAAGACGTGGTAATTTCTCTATGGCAGATATGAACTTCCTGAGATGCCTCAAGTACTCTGGATAGAGTTCCAGATTACAATGGTTCCCTCCTTTAAGCCACAAAGGTTCATACTTCTCTTTGCAAAGCTCCCACAGCTGCTTACCATGGGAGAAATCCACAACTTCATCTTCAGTTCCCTAGGAAATTCAACAGCTGTAATTAACCAATTTAAACAGCTGCAAGGCCATTGTAAGTAATTGATTCAGAGTGTTTGTTGAAACCCCACATTTGCAGTCAAACTGTCAAGGTTTTGGACTTCATACATACTGAAACATTCTGTTCCTAGAATCCCCTAATAAAATCTGAGCACTAGAAAGCATTTCTAACCAAGTTAACAACACAAAGTTCAATTTGTGCATGGCATAGAATAGAACTATACAATCAAGTTGAAGCCCAACTGAAATGCAAAATCAACTTACATGAATTACCAAAACCGGGCAATTGACAAGTGGAATTTTATCAATATTCTGCAACAGAAACAATGCCATTCACAACTTTCAATAATAGAATTGTATAGATCAATCAACAAAAAACAAAAATCTGAATGTGTTAAATGAAAGAAGACAATTGTATATGAGGAAAACCTTGTAAATGTCGAACCAAAATGTTTTCTTAACAGGGTACATTACTCGAAGGCCAGAAAGTATTGGACTGTGCAGAACAACAGCCCTCAAGTGAGGCAAACGCATGGCCAATTCCAAAGCAGGTCCACTCCCAACTGACTGTCCGTACAATATGACGTCTTCCTCCTTTATACCATAAGTCTCTTCAAGGCATTTGTATGCAGCCTCTATGTCTGCATAGGTGTCCTGCTCACTTGGCTAATACATAAAGACATGTTACACTATATATATATATATATATATATATATTATTAATATGATGCTCTTATTATGGTCTGAAATTGATTTGTCAAAAAATGAATGTTAAGGAACTTGGTCATTATATTATATGGTTACATAAATCCTTTGATTTGTATTATATAGTTATGATTAAAATAAGCAAAAACAAGACAAACAGAGAATCCAAATCCAAGTGGATTATATTTATATATACCTTCCCAGAAGATTGTCCATACCCAGAATAGTCATACCTGCAAAGCACAAGAAATGTTATTTACCCATATTTAATTTCTTTCCTAAAACATTTTCATTGAAACAAATTAAGTAATAACTCGATCAAAACAAAACATATATGGAAACTCAAATATATGTGACTGACCCCATTAGATTCACACCCAGATGAAGACTAAGCTCTGTAAAAATATGGTACATCTGGCCAAGATCAGCAGCATTCCCATGAGAGTAAAGTAGAGTGAGAGAAGCAGATGGGTTTTTGACGTACATAGCCACAATCTCATTCCCTCTCTTGGTGCTGAGCTTCACCACGTCCACGTCCTCTCTGGGATGAACATCAGAGATCCTCATCTTCCCAGTTGGCTCATCCACGTGTATGGTGTATGATGGAGGGTCTGGTGGAAAAAATGCAAACTTTGCAGCCATGGACGATGTTGCAGACCCCATTTTTTGATCGGTGGAGAAAAGGGTATGACTATGGAATGTTGTTAATTCAGGTGAGGTGAGAAGTAATGCATGGTAAAGTTTGGCCTTGAACTAATTTTTTTGAACTTTGAAGTTGGTATTTTGGTATGAGCTCTATGATGAGAGACAGAAAAGAATAAGAAGTGGAATTACGGGAATTTAGAATATGAAGGTCAAAGGTTTAGTGTTCCATTTGGTTGTTGGGAAAATGTTTGAATTAATTATTATTTTATGGGTGAGTGAGAGAGAGGCAAAGATGGAAAAAAGGACAAGACAAAGATATATAGATCCAGGCAGGAATTTTTGTCGGATAGGAGGAATTTCCCAAGTCTATCTTTCGTTTCCTTATTTATATATATTAATATATATATATATATTTTTTTGGTATACCAATTTAACATACTTAATCACTAGAATTATAAATCCCACAATCACTAAAATCTTGATCACATATTAGAACATTACAAAATCATATGAGAAAATAGGAAGTAATAAATACCAAATGCTAACAACAATTGGATACAAAAAAAAAATGCTAACAACAAAAAGAAACATAATTTCTTATGTAATAAAAGAAAAGGCAAAAGTGTTGCAAACGAATTGCCTAAAAATCATCCCATTAGTTTACTTGCGTAAAATCAAGAAGGCCATTATATACTTAATGGGTTGTCAATTCTAATCCGTTACCTTTCTTTGAATTAAATTGGGTATAGTCAAGGCAAGATGAAAGCCTACATACATTTTGCAAATATTTGTTTTTAAAATTTCAAAGTTCATGTCCTATCAGAAAAAAAAAAAAAAAAAAAATTGAAAGTGCATATAATTAACGATGGATAACACTGAGTCCCCACCCCCACATAATTGTTATCTCTGATCAACACCTGGCTCTCTACTAGCAACAAAAAATAAAAAATAACAAAACATATATAGTCCAATTAGGAAAAACTCATTTTGAATTAGTGTTAGTCCATCCGGCGGACTAAAAAATTGAGACGGCAAACTGCAAAAGTGAATGGTGAATGATGAATTGTGGGGTAGAAATGATGAAAAAATTAGGAAAAGAAAATGAATAGGTGCTGGGTGGGGGATGAGTTATAAGAGGAGAGGGAACATGACATGATTACAAGTGATTTAATTTTGATCTTCTGAAATACCTCACTAAAGATTAGAGCCCAGCCACACTTACACACAAATCAAGGCCCAAACATGAAATGGGCCAGGCCTAAGTTAAGAAGAACAAAAGAAGAGACCAAAGTGAAGCCCAAAAGACAGGACACCACCTAGGGACCTACAAGAAGTGAAGTGACCACCAAAGTTGATAACACTAGTTCTTCTTCAACATAGCTTCAATAACTATATTTTTAACAGATGCACAGTTCATTTGGAATGCGAGAGAATTTCAATGAAGGAATTCAAATTAATATCTTATGAACATAAATGTTTTTTCTTGGTCAAACTATGAACAGAAATGTTTGGATTGGTATATATGGAAAGAAACACAAACCTTTTCTGCTAACAAATATACTACTTGATACATGAATCTCAAATGATACATTGTACATGATCATTTCAAATCAAAATACCTGTTAATTACATTGAACTTATATTATTCCGAACTCATTGTAATATTTTGACGATTCTTCAACCAATGTAGACTTAATCAATGTTGAAATCCAAATCTTCTGCTGGCTGAAAACTCATACATCTTCACTCGGCAACTTGCAATTGCTGGTAAGTTTCTACAATTCTATACCTCTTTTCTTCGATCTAAATTAAATATTTGCTTATAAGAACATGCATGGGTCATTGCTGTATAGTTGTGTTTTTGGGTTATACAAGGAACTACTCATGTACGTATGTTGTTTCTTTGAATTAACTTGGACTTCTTTTTGGCCAAAAAAAGAACTTGGAACTCTTGAATTTGATGTTTGAAAATAAACAATTAATTGACCAACCAGAAAGAAAAAAGGATATAGAATGTGGCAGCACATGAATGTACCACATTGCACAAATTCCGACCTTGAAGAAACATATTTAGAGGTGGTTTAATCCCCGGTAAAACAAATTAATGACTTACAATGTAGACGAGGGACACCCACTGAAACTCTAGTTAATTGGATGACTCGCTTCCTTAATAACTACAATTCTAAGTTTCTAATTCCTAAACCCAATTACACCTGCCAAATAAATAGTTTAAATGCAACATTGATAGTGACTCCTACGTATCTGCTTTCTTCCATCAGATTAGTACTCTAAATTAATAAAATGTCATTTGAATGCATTATAATTCAAATTAACTGTATGAAGTGTGTGATAATAGCTAGAAATATTAAAGGGTAATGTTTTATTGTCAAATATTTTTATATTATATTGTCATACTGTGAATTTGACACTACATATTTAACAAAAGCTTATTATTAATCAATAATTAAAATTTTAGATTGATAGTTTAACAACATAATATATATATGTTTAATTGTACAGCAATCACTAAAATAATGTTGACAAAAAAAAAAAAAAAACTAAAATAACGTACATTTTGGTAGCAGTAAGTATAGTATCTTGAGATCTCATTGTGACTAGGGATTAACATATGAATATAGGGATACACAAAGTGCGGCAACTGCATTTTGATGTGTAAGAAACAGTAGCCTCCCAAAAATGCATACATGGAAGAAGTTTAGCCAACCTCGGCATACAAAACAAAAGCCAAGCTAGCCAGCTCTTCAGCCTCTTCTCTTTGATGGTATATATGGCGGCAGACAGGCACAAAACACCTTAACACCCGTAGCTTCCGTTCCACGCCATAGTACTATCGATTTTCCTCTAACTATGCCCCTTCAGCGATATATATAGGGTTTGTTTCTCAAACTGCGAGAAAATTAGTGCATCCAATTCTTCTCAAAATGCTTCGAAAGATTAAACTACACATGGGTGACACGAGGTTTTATGTACTATTTGTAATGGGTGGTCTTGGCCACACCCTTTAAATATTGAAAAGGTTTTGGAATTGGTACCCTAGAAGTCCCTAGTTTGACTCGGGTATATATGTGTTACTAGCTAGCTACGTACCTAGCTGCGATCCAGGTCTATATATTTGACTTGTGTTTTAGACATTTGACTCTCTCTTTAAAATCCAGATTTAACAGTGTCATTGATCAGTTTGTCAGTACTTTTGCTAGCCAGCTTTCATTTCATGCGTTTATTCTTCGCTTTGAAGGGTAAGAGGGAAGACATGCAGATGGGTCGTGGTTCTATGAAGTCTGCTTGCTTAGTGTTTGTGTTTCTTTCTGCTGCATGCTTATGGAATATCTCAGATGCTCATCCCAATCAATTAGGTATATATCTAACTTTTTTTTCTTCTTCTTCTTTTTGCCCTTTATGTATGCTTCAAGAATTGAGTTTATAATGGATCAATGTTTAAGCTTGATATTGACTGTACATTTCAATTTTCCACTATTTCAAGATGGGAATGCTACTGTGACAAAAATTAATGCTGTTTCAACTCTAAAGGTACGTATATACATATCATGATAAATTAAGTTAATTCTTAATTAATTGAATATGGCATTCATATTCAAAGCCTAACAGCATATGCATATTTATATATGTTGTCAAACTATTTGGTTCTGAAATATTACTCTATAATCACAGATGGGGTGTTTTTTGACTTGTGATTATAGGTTATTGGGCAAAATATATTTAAAGATCTCAAGTGATTATTATAAACATGTGCAGGGTGATATTGAAGTGGTTGGTCCTCCTACTGCTATTTATGAGGAGAAGATTATAGGAGGAAGGAAAATGGGGGTACACGAAATGATGAAGTTAGAGAAGGTTAAAGTAATAGTGGATGGAGAGAGTGGAATTGGGAACTCAAAGACAGGCTTATTAAGCAGCTCATCAAACCAGCTTGAAGGAAAATCATGTGGCAGTGATCAAGTGAAGTGGGGTACTACCCATAAGGAATGTAAACAAAGTGGTAGTACTAGTTTTTCTGAAACTAGTGTTGATGATCCGTCTGGTTTTGTAGCTTTTAATGAGGATTACCATGCAGCAAGGCACCACCCGCCTAAGAATAACTGAGATAATCAAACTTATTAATTGAAGTTTTAATCAATTTCAATGAAGTAATAGACCTTCTAACTCTAGCCAGCTACTTTGTCATTTTATATAAATTAAAATGCTCATGTTAGTTTTTCCCACTTCAATTTCTTGTACATTTAAATTTCTGCATATGCACGTACGTCTGTGAGTGCACACTGTGCGCGAGAGGTTGCAATCACACTACAAGTTATAATGGGTGGGCCCATCATTTATCAGTCTGGGCCGGACTGGCCCATCAAACTGGATCAAATCTCAAGGTGGCAAGTCTTTTTTTTTTTTCGTTAAATAGCAGTTGGCAAGTCAGCGAATAATCAGGGTGAGTGCAATAAAACTCAGATATCTTGGACAACTGACAACACACGAAGGTGACGAAACATGTGGAATTCAAGTGTCACCTTTATTTCTGAAAAATCCAATATATGAGTTAACAACGCCGCAAGTCGACGACCAATCAACTACAATAGACATCGTTCTTTATTACCAGTTACAGCTTCGGTTCCGAAATTCACGTGTAAGAAATTTAATGCTCAACATGTTTATAATGCACAACCATCTCTCCCTCTCTCTCACCAAATTAAAACCATGTCCAGCTCCGGCACTGCCAACAACAACAACAGCAATGGCGGTCATAATACCCACATTCTGGTGTTTCCGTACCCGGCCCAAGGCCACATGCTACCACTCCTGGACCTGGCCCACCAACTGGCCCACCGTGGCCTCTCCATAACCGTCTTGGTCACACCCAAGAACCTCCCAATCCTCACTCCACTCCTCTCCGCCAACCCCTCCATCCAAACTTTGGTCCTCCCTTTTCCTCCTCACCCCAAAATACCCCCCGGCGTCGAGAACGTCAGGGACATCGGCGTCTTCGGCAACATAGCCGTAATCAACGCCCTCCCCGACCTCCACGACCCAATCATCCAATGGTTCAAGACCCACAGTAACCCCCCTGTGGCCATCATCTCCGATTTTTTTCTCGGGTGGACCCTCCGCCTGGCCCACCAACTCAATATCCCCAGAATCGCTTTTTACTCCTCTGGAGCGTTTTTGGCCTCTGTTTCACACTACTGCTGGCGTAATATCGATGCCGTTCGATCATCGTCATCAACAGTTGTGCATTTTCCTCATCTTCCCAGATCACCGTCTTTTAAAGAGGCGCAGCTGCCCTCCCTGTTCCGCAGCTACAGAAGATCGGATCCCGAGTCAGAGAGCTTGAGGGATTGCATGGTTGCAAATATGGAAAGTTGGGGATGCGTTTTTAACAGCTTTCAAGACTTGGAAAGTGAGTATTTGGCCTACTTTAGGAGGAAAATAGGCCACGGGAGGGTTTACGGAGTGGGTCCATTGAGTCTACTTGCTGCGGCAGATGGTTTGGGTCGGGGCGACTTGAATGCGAAGGACTCGGGTGGTGCCGACGTGCTTACATGGCTTGATGGGTGCCCAGATGGGTCTGTGCTTTACGTTTGCTTTGGGAGTCAGAAGTTGTTAAATAGGCAACAGATGGAGGCCTTGGCTTCTGGGCTTGAACAGAGCGGGGTCCGATTTGTTTGGGTGGTGAAAATGGGCTTGGCCCAACAAATGAAGGATGGGTATGGGGTTGTACCAGATGGGTTTGAGGAAAGGGTTGGTGAGAGGGGATTGGTGATAAAGGGTTGGGCCCCACAGGTGTTGATCCTGGGTCATCGGGCCGTGGGAGGATTTCTCAGCCATTGTGGGTGGAACTCTGTGCTGGAGGCAGTAGTTGCTGGGACATTGATATTGGGCTGGCCCATGGAGGCTGACCAGTTTGTGGACGCCAAACTGTTGGTTGACGACATGGGTGTGGCCCTGAGGGTGTGTGAGGGTGCCCAAGGGGTACCAGACCCGGCGGAGATGGCAAAAGTGATTGCTGAGTCACTGACCGGGGACACACCGGAAAAGGTGAGAGCAAAGGAGCTGAGGGACAAGGCATTTGCAGCTGTGGGAGCTGGTGGGAGCTCTTCAGAGGACTTGGATGAATTTGTGAAAGAGTTGGGTCAACTTAAAGTGGGTTGAAGCACAACCTAAGTGAATATAGAGTACTATCAGTATCAGACAAGTCTTTTTTAAAACTAAAAAGTTGGAATAAAAAGAAAATAAAGCTCATTCGTAATTACGATTTTACTAGCCTCTTAACATGAGTGGAAGCTCGTGTCAACACTTTGATATAAAACATGTAAGTAGTGCTAGTATTTCAAATGATATGTTAGTGTTTGATAGATTCATATTTGACTTCATTTTCTCATTAACAAAACACTTACACATATAATGCCATATTATTTGGAATCCAAATATAAGATCCGTAGCTAGTATACAACCATTGTACACACAGGCCCCACGCCACAACTTTGGGTCCCAAATCCACCTGTAAATCTTAATTAGTGAATGGTGATTATTGCTCCTAGTTTATAAATGTGTGAGCATCTTTCACCACACATTCACACAACCCACGTCAACTCCAAGTCTTCGCCCATCAGTCTCTCTCGCTCACCAAAAACCATGTCGATCTCCGGCAGTGGCAACAACAATAACAGTCACATCCTGGTGTTTCCATACCCTGCCCAAGGGCACATGCTACCACTCCTGGACCTGACCCACCAACTGGTCCTCCGTGGCCTCTCCATAACAATTTTGGTGACACCCAAAAACCTCCCAACAGTGACACCACTCCTCTCCACCCACCCCTCCATCCAAACCCTTATCCTCCCATTTCCTTCTCACCCCAAAATACCCCCCGGCGTAGAGAACGTGAAGGACATAGGCAACCACGGCAACATCTCCGTAATTAGCGCCCTTACCAAACTCCATGACCCAGTCATCCAGTGGTTCAAGTCCCACGCGAACCCCCCTGTGGCCCTCATCTCCGATTTCTTCCTTGGGTGGACCCTCCGACTGGCCCACCATCTTAATATCCCCAGAATTGCTTTCTTCTCCTCTGGGGCCTTCCTCGCCTCTGTTTTTTACTACTGTTGGAGTAATATTGACGTCGTTCGCTCCTCATCAACGGTTCATCTTCCCGATGTTCCTAGATCACCGTCGTTTAAAGAGCACCAGCTGCCTTCTCTGATCCGCAGCTATAGGGAATCAGATCCCGACGCGCACCTTCTGAGGGAATCTATAACTGCAAATATTTCGAGTTGGGCATGTGTTTTTAACAGCTTTGAGGACCTGGAGGATGAGTATTTGGGCCACCTGAGGACGAAAATGGGGCACGGACGTGTTTATGGAGTTGGCCCAATCAGTCTAATTGCAGCCGCCACTGACAAGTTGGGTCGGGGCAACCCGGACACGGACTCGGATGTGCTGTCCTGGCTTGATGGGTGCCCAGATGGGTCTGTGCTTTACGTTTGCTTCGGAAGCCAGAAGCTGTTAAATAAGCAACAAATGGAGGCCTTGGCTTCTGGGCTCGAACAGAGCGGGGTTCGATTTGTGTGGGCCGTGAAATTGGGCTCAGCCCAACAGGCGAACGATGGGTACGGGGTTGTACCAGATGGGTTTGAGCAAAGAGTTGTTGGGCGAGGATTCGTGATAAAGGGTTGGGCACCGCAGGTATTGATCCTGGGTCATCGGGCCGTGGGAGGATTTGTTAGCCATTGTGGGTGGAACTCTGTTCTGGAAGCGATTGTTTCTGGGGCATTGATATTGGCCTGGCCCATGGAGGCAGACCAGTTTGTGAACGCGAAGCTGTTGGTTGAGGACATGAGTGTGGCCGTGAAGGTGTGTGAGGGTGCCGACGGGGTACCTGACCCGGTCGAGATGGGGAAAGTGATCACCAAGTCAATGACCGGGGACTCACCCGAAAAGGTGAGAGCAAAGGAGCAGAGGGACAAAGCATTCGCGGCTGTGGCAGCTGGTGGAAGCTCTTCAAAGGATTTGGATGAGTTTGTGAAAGAGTTGGGCAAACTACAAGTGGGGTGAAGCACAACATTTTAATCAAGTGGAAAAAACACTAAAAGAAAAAATTAGAACACAAAATAAAGGTCAGTCTTGAACTCTTGATTATGATTTTATGAAATTTGTACCAAGTCTAAGAGCATGTTTTCAGTGAATGAATAATATTTGGATCAAGTTGAATGTAGCAGACGATGCATTCTTCTCTGTTTCAGAGAGAGCTAACAGTCAAACACCAACCCCAAGATGTCACACATATCAACAAGGAGGAAGTGTTTTCTACTTTTATTATTCCTGGTTCCAGCTATAAATGATGATGAAATAGTAATGAAGTAGATTAAGTGAGAAATGGCCTAAACAACCCAAGAAAACCAAAAAACTCTTTTTTAATAGTAAAATCCCCCTGAATTGGCAGAACATACCTAGCATTCAAGAAACAAGAGCATTTGAACTGTCTTGGCAGCAGTAAATAGTCAAGAGTTACACACTTCAACTATAGATGAGCAGAAGAGAGAAAATTGAAGGTTTAATATAGCATACACCCATAAGGTAACTTAACTACACTTTGAGAAGTTGAGCAGAGCTAAATGCAGCCTTTATCAGAATGTCAGTTTGCAAAAAGAAAAGTCTCAAATTTGTACCCCAAAAAAAAAAAAAATAAATAAGTCTCAAATAAACAGATAATAAATTCTATAATCAATTTTTATTTGTGGGGCTACCAATTACCAGTACTTGAAGAATTCTCAATCGTGTGAGAATGCGCTTTGAATGACAGCATTATATTGGCACATGATCTGCAAGGAGGAGTAGCTAGCGACGCATGGTTGGTTTATAAATGCCTGAGCATCTTTCACAGCCCAAGTCAAGTCCAAGTCTCCAAACACAGAAAGTAGAAACCCATCAGTCTCTCTCTCTGTCTCTCTCACCAAAAGGCAAAAACCATGTCCATCTCTGGCCATACCCATATCCTGGTGTTTCCATACCCTGCCCAAGGGCACATGCTACCACTTCTGGACCTGACCCACCAACTAGCCCTGCGTGGCCTCACCATAACCATCTTGGTCACACCCAAAAACCTCCCAACCCTCACCCCACTCCTCTCAACCCACCCCTCCATCCAAACCCTTGTCCTCCCTTTTCCTCATCACCACAAAATACCCCTCGGCGTAGAGAACATCAAGGACATAGGCGGCCACGGCAACATCTCCGTAGTCAACGCCCTCTCCAACCTCCATGACCCTATTATCCAGTGGTTCCAGTCCCACAGTGACCCCCCTGTGGCCATCATCTCCGATTTCTTTCTTGGGTGGACCCTCCGCCTGGCCCACCAACTCAACATCCCCAGAATTACATTTTACTCCTCTGGGGCCTTCCTCGCCTCCGTTCATCATCATTGTTGGCGTAATATCGATATCGTTCTCTCATCGTCGGTTGTTCATTTTCCTGAGGTTCCCGGATCACCGTCGTTTAAGCAGGAGCATGTGCCCTCCGTGGTCCGCAGCTATACGGGAACAAATCCCGAGTCAGAGCTTTTGAGGGAATCCATGGTCGCAAATACTTCCAGTTGGGGATGCGTTTTCAATAGCTTCGAAGACTTGGAGGGTGATTATTTGGGCCACTTGAGGAGAATAATGGGCCACAGGCATGTCTTTGGAGTTGGCCCATTGACTCTAATTGCTGCAGCCGATAGTTTAAATGGGGGCAACCTGAACGATGACTCGGGTGTTGATGTGCTGGCGTGGCTTGATGGGTGCCCAGATGGGTCTGTGCTTTACGTTTGCTTTGGAAGTCAGAAGTTGTTAAATAGGCAACAAATGGAGGCTTTGGCTTCTGGGCTTGAACAGAGCAGGGTTCGATTTGTCTGGGTTGTGAAAATGGGCTCAGCCCAACAGGTGAAGGGCGGGTACGGGGTCCTACCAGATGGGTTTGAGGAAAGGGTTGGTGGGAGGGGATTGGTAATAAAGGGTTGGGCCCCGCAGGTGTTGATACTGGGTCATCGAGCCGTGGGAGGATTTCTCAGCCATTGTGGGTGGAACTCAGTGCTGGAAGGGGTAGTTTCTGGGGCATTGATATTGGGCTGGCCCATGGAGGCTGACCAGTATGTGAATGCCAAGCTCTTGGTTGAAGACATGGGTATGGCTCTCAAGGTGTGTGAGGGTGCCAACGGGGTACTGGACCCGGCCGAGATGGGAAAGGTGATTGCTGAGTCACTGACTGGGGATACACCTGAAAAGGTGAGGGCAAAGGAGCTGAGGGACAAGGCTTTTGCTGCTGTGGGAGCTGGTGGGAGCTCTACAAAGGATTTGGATGAGCTTGTGAAAGAGTTGGGCAAGCTTAAACTTGGGTGAAGCACAACACTTTAACTGGAAAGAAAAAATGGAAGACAAGATAAAGGTCATTCGTGATTATGGTTCTAACATTTATGTAATTTGCACCAAGTCCAAAAACATGTTTTCAGTGAATAAATAAATTCAGATCACACTGCATGAAGCAAACGCTATACCTTTTGAAGGAACACTTTGCCGATATGTTTGTCGAATTGATGCATTCCTTCGGACCCCCTTCAAGAAACCAACCTTGCATCTCTTTTTCTAACATTGTTTGCAAGGATGGTCATGGACAAAAGCATCCGAAGGAACTCAATGAAGGAACTTCCTTGCATTTCCCAAAGCAAGGAACTGCCATCCCTTTTCTGGTTGGTAATGAGGCATAATGAAATTGAACCATGTATGGGTTACATTCATCTCTTATCCCAGCAACAATGACAGATTGCCCTCAAAGTCATCAGGGCAACATGGTTTACATTCATCTTTTATGCCTACAAGAAAGAGCACACAGTCAAATACCAACCCCAAAATCAATGCCACACAAATCATCAAGTAGGAAGTGTTTTCTACTTCTATGACTCTTGGTTTCAGCTGTGTGGTATTTATGTACGAAATTTTTCAGCATTTTCCCCTGGTTCCAAAAGGAACTTAAAATAATCGGATAATACAATGAGAGCACCTGAAAGTTGGGGTGGCATGTCGGCGCATCCTAGTTCAGCTTCATGATTCTATAGAAAAGCACCCTATCATTCTTTACCAAGAACTTCCTTGCTTCTAGGTCATAGTTTCTGGAAAGAGAGTAAACAAGTAATTCAAAATTTTTGCTTGCACAGTCATAAAAAATCATAACCATGTGTGAAAGAAAGGAAGTTCAGTACTTATTTTAAATGTACTCTGTGTTTGGTTGTGCTAAGCAAAAGAAAATCATGGCACTGTGATATAATGTTAAAATGAGAAAGTCCAACTATAAGAGGAGTGAACAAAAGTATTACATGAAATTGGGATGAGAATTCATTTGAGAAGAAAAAAACAAAGATTTGGAAAGATGCTTGTATGAATTTCAAGCTTCTTAAGTTGTTTTAGCAAATGAACCTCAACTGTCCTCCAAAAAATATCCTGTTTGGTTGTCAAATTACAAGTAGAATCCCTGCCAAAAGGATATATATGAATAAGTTTTAGGAAGAATGCCACAAACAGAAGATGCAAAATTTATGACTCTGATTTTACTTCTTTAAATCTCTGAAAGATCCCTGTAATGAAGGAAAAAGGGAAGCCCAGGAGTTAGAGCTGCACACATAACCACATAGACCACCTAAAATAAATAGATAAATGAAGTTTTTTATCATAAACAAAAGAATGATATAATTGCTCTTGAATGCACTCATCTCGCCAAGTATATAGTGATGATGATGAAAATAGTAATTCTTAAAAAGAAAAAAGAGGTATATATGCTTATACCTCATGTACTGAACTTTTTTAAAGAGCCAGTGAACAACTTTTTCCAATGGCCAGATGCTAAAAATTCTCACTGTCCCGTGGATTAATCAAGAAGAAAGCCAAATTTGATCATCCCAGAAAGTAGTTCAAATGCTGAATTGAAATCACCACATCGATGGAAAAGATTAAGCATCACCTCGCAAAGTTCTATATCGGGAGAAATCCCATCAGATAACATCATACAGAAAAAATATTTTGCTTCAGTTATTAGACACCTTTTGCACAATCTATTAATTACAGCACTATAATCTCTGATGGAGATTTCAAATCCTTTCTCCACCATTAGATGGAATAGCTCAACTGCCCTATGTACATCACCCTTTGCACAGTGTGCTCTGATTAATGTGCTATAAGCAACTTTTGTCAAAATGATATTGCAGTTGTCAAGAGAAACCAGTAGCCTGTCAGCATCATTAAGGTCACCATATACACAAAGACCATTGATGAGAACATTATATGTAACAGGAGTAGGCTCAAGATTATGCATTGACATCTCATTGTGTAACTGCAAGGCTTTCTTGAAGTCTTGAGCTTTGCAGAAACGTTTGATGATAGTATTATATGTGATTTGATCTGGGGTTAGACCCTTAGCATACATTTCCTTAACTAAGTGGACAATCTCTTGCAGCTTCCCCTGTTTGCAAAGTCCTTTGATAACTACAGTGTAAGTAACATGAGTTGGTTCTACATCTTCTCTTTCCATCTCCCGAAGCGATTCAAGCATGCCAGGGATGTTTCCCCGTTCACAGTAAGCATTCATAAGAGTAGTATAAGTAACTGGACTTGGTAGCAATCCTTGTAGCTTGATGGTATCCAACATCCTTTGAGCCTCAACTAGTTTTCCAGTGTTGCAGAAACCATGTATAAGAGTATTGAAAGTGACAATACTAGGAGTTATTCCTTTTTCAATTATTTGTTTATATAATTGTACAGCTTTTGCAATATTCCCAAGTTTTACATACCCATCCATCATAATATTATACAAAACAATATCCTCTGTCATGTCCCTTGTTGTTAAGGTATCAAAATACTTCCTTGCCTCAGATATACTCCCTGTCTCACACAGACCTAAAAGAATAGAACGGTGGGCAAGGTAATTGGGAAAGATTTTCTTCAAGTACATTTCTCTATATAGTTGGCTAGCCCTTTGAACATCTCCTTGCTTGCATAGGCCATGAATGATAATAGAATATGTTATAAGATCTGGTGTCAAGCCAACAGCTTCCATCTCATAAAGCAATCTCAATGCTTCTTCTACTCGCCCACTTTTACACAAACTGCTGAGTAGTACACTGTATAAAATGACACTCAACTGAAAACCCCTTGAAAGCATCTCTTCCCGCAACTTAAGGGCTTCCTCAATATTACCAGCATGGCAGTGACCACATATCAGAATTGTATATGTAACATGATCCGGATTCAACCCTTTAAGCAACATTTTCTGAATGACCTCCCGAGCTCCACTCATCAAACCAAGTAGATGAAACCCTTTACAAAGGATGTTGTAGGTTACTGTGTCAGGCTCTATTCCATGCCTTTCCATGTCTTTTGTGAACTCTAAAGCTTCTTCCAGTGAACCTGCTACACATAGTCCATGAATAAGAATATTGTAACTGTATGAGTCAGGAAGTAGTCCATACTTGAACATCATACAAAAAATCGACTTTGCAACATCCACAAAACCCAATTTACAGAACCTCGACATGATGGTATTGAATGAAACAACTGAAGCCCCAGTATCCTTCCTTTCAGCATCCCTGAGGAACGAAATTGCATCTTGCAGGCTGGATTGCTCGCATAGTCCATCTATAAGTATGGAAATAGTGTATTCACTCTGAGGAGTTCCACAGTCTTTAATTTCATTATATACATTCCACATGATATCCGTGCGCCTTAGGTTATGCAACAGGCAGTTATAGGTCGATGTTGAAACATTCAAATTCAGGTCTTTCATCTTAGCAAGAACAGAGAGGGCATCATGAACCATCTCGGTTCTTGAATAAGCAAATGCCACCATATCCCACACCACACTACTCGAATCCCAGTCCCTGAATCTATTCAAGAGCAGCTCACAAATTGAAGGTGAAGAACCAGAGCCTATCACAAATCACAAGAAATCTATAAACAAGAAAATGAGAAAAACAATGTTAAAGCTATAAAGCAATTAAATGAATACGCTGATTTGACCTAAAACCAATACCAACCCAAGTATAAGAAACTACCATTGATTTTCATTGTTTAGCTATTCAAAGATTTAAGTTAACAAAAACTTCCACCCATGACTCAGTCAGAGCCCAATATGGCAATATATCTATAAGCCTTGCATAATCTCAGAAACCAAGCCGCAATCTACATAATAAAAGAAGTGATCAAAAACCATACCTTCCTCACACACCATTTGCTTTACAACCAAATGCAACTCCTTGAACCGCCTTTTTGCGGCTAAAACATGAGCAACAACAAAATTCGAAACCCTAGAATGCCGAAATCCATACTCATTTCTCAGAAAATTGAAGAAACTGATAGCTGACTCCGGGCTCTCAACGCTCAATCTTTCAATAATCAAATCAACCTGATGCTGATTCAACGTTGAGATGATGGTCTTAAAATAATGATCACCCATAAATCTTCCCAAACCCAAGACTCTCAAGCCGGTGATTATTTCGGAGACTGTGTTTCTAGGGTTTGGGACGACGGTGGGCTCGTCGTCAAGCTTTGCGGCAAAGGCTGAGGCTTTAGCGAAGATGAGGGAAGAGAGGGGAGCGAGAATTTGGGATTTTTGCAGAAAATGGATGGGTTTCCATTTATGGATGTGATTGAGCATGGAATTGGGGACTGGGGTTTAAGAAAGAAAGGGCTAGAGCCGTTTGGTTCCTAGGAAAACTGGAAAACTAAGAGGTAGAAAAGCAAGAGAGAGAGATGCAATGGGAAACAGAGAGGGCTTCGCTTTTGGATGAAATTCGAAGCTTTGGTGAAGTGAACTGTGGAGGGAGGCTAGGGTTTTAGGGAGCCGTTGGTTTCCCGGCAATTTTGAAGGTTCACTGCATTGAGGATTTGAGGGAGTGAGAGAGGAAGGATTTCGTGCAAACTAAGCTTGGGGAACCTCCCGGCCAAAAAAACAAAAGCTTGGGGAACCTGAAAACGGTGTCGTAACCAACATGATTTGAGTCTGACCTAAAATAATAATAGGGATATCTACCCGAAAAAAAAAAGTTAAAGTTTGGATCTTTGTTTATATTTTAGCTCGACATTTGAGTTAGAAATGATCATTTTAACGTGACATAATAATATTAAAGCATAAATTTAATTTAGACATAATTATATATGTCATTTCAATGGAGTTCACGAATTTTAAATATTTCAAATATACATCCGATCTATTATCTAAATTGAAAAATAAACTTATGTTCATTGATTCATTGAGAGATCAGTTAAATGCCAGATTGGCTTTTGCTGACCGGGATTACTTGGCGACGTGGCGTTATCTTAGCAAACATTTCCCGTCAAATGAGCGACACGGTGACACATGTCCACCTAACCCCTGACACAGGCCCACAAACTCATCGTCTATTTCTCGCTCGTCAAACACAGGTGAGAGATTTATATTCGAATTTGAGGGAAAACGTGATGTTTTTTGGAGACTAAATGGTCAGGAGAGCGTTCGACGAGCGGAAAAGAGGTAATGGGTGTGTGGGCTCATGTCAGGTGGACATGTGTTGCTCATTTGGTGAGAAAGGTATGCTGAGTTGGCGCCACGTCGCTAATTAATCCCCGTCAGCAAAAGCCAAGATATCATTTAACTGATCTTTCAACAAATCGATGGACGGAAGTCCATTTTTCAATTTATATAATAAATCAGGTGTATATTTAAAATATTTTAAAATTCATGGACCATGTTGAAAATGACATATATAATTATATGTATAAATTGAATTTATGCCTAAACCCTAAACCCTAACTCATATGCGACATGAGTGATAATCTATAAATTTTTGTTGATGGGGCAAAATGAAGTAGCACACTTGCTCCTCTTTTTCTCCTTAAAAAAATAATTATCTCTTTGAGACATTTTCTACAAATACATTAACCAAACTTAAAGATCAAACCAAATATTCAAGACCTCAAACCCACACAATATGCATCTAAGAGAAGAAATTTGAGTTCAAAGGTCAAGTTTGCCTTGCTTCCTTTTCCCATTGCCCCTGCCAATTGTGAGAATAGGAGTTTTTTGTGAGAATATAAAGTGTTTTTGGGTTATTTTTCTTATTGTCAATTAATTTTGAAATAGATGCTTAGATTTTTTTCAATTTCTAATAAATATTGAATTGTTTTTCATAGTTTTCTTATTATTAAATTATGTGAATTTATCTGTCTCATTATACATTTTGAGATGTCCAACTTTAAATGCTTCAAGGTCTTTTCTGATGTCTGAAGATTCATTCTAAGATGTTCTAAAACTCACCCCGAAATGATTGAAGGTGTACAGTGAGATATCTCAAGTTGTATCTGAGAAGTCTCAAGATACATAATAGGGTATCTAATCATCCACAAATCCACAATACACCACCTTAATTAATTACTTGTTTCTCCTTGCTCCAAGGCTCCAAGACTCTCCAACCACTTGCCCTTGCCCATTTGCTTCCTGTTGTATAATTATATGGTTTAATTCCTCACAAGCAACCCAGGTTGAAATTTTGACGAAACAAAGAGAGCCTAGCTAGGAAGCTAGCTAGGTAGCATCATATGAGGGATGGGATATCTTTTTCTGTGCAGGCAACAAGTATGCCTCATCAAACCTAGTAGCCACAGAGCACAAGAGTAGGAGTTAAGAATGTTATGGACCCATCACCAGTCACTTGCGCTGAAACAAACACCACAACTACAAGAACTTCCATTGCAAACTGGAGTGCACACATTCCCATCCATTAGAGAAAGCCATTAACTCCACAACTTAATCTTCACCTTTTTCAGAAAAAAAAAAAAAAAAAAAGAGAGATTTATTAATGTGACAACATGAAAGCAGAACAGTAATATTTATGACAGATTGATGACATGGAAGATTTAATTATTAGTTAAGCAGTATTAAAGAGAGAGTAGTTCAATAAGTCAAATGATTCCATTCACTTAAAAAATACTTGTTCTTTCTTTTTCTAATGGGACTAGCCATTAAATATTTCAGGTGATCTTTATAAATCACAGGGGCTCAATCATTTGGAAGAAACCTTTTCCAAGAAAAGTCGATGTTTTCCCTCTTCCAGTATGTAACTATGTATGTTTAAATACATACTATTTTGTATTTTGCTTGGAAACCAAGGACGAAATGGCAACCCACAAGTATGCATGAAACTCACATTTCACCAACCAAGTTAAGCATAGCTCTTCTTGATACCTCAAAATTATTCCCAAGCTTATAAATCTCAACCCACTTTAGCATGTCTACCCCCATTTAAGCAAAAGCCAGCTAGCTTAATTTCCTTATCCTCTGCAACATGTCTAGAGCAAATGTAAGAAGGCAATTAGTACTTCTGGAGAAGAACAAAGTTGTGAAAGAGAAAGAGAGGAGTGCAAGCCCCGACTTTTATCCTAGACGCCTGAAGAGAATCTACCCAATTGGGCTTCAAAGGAGCACTTCATCATCTCTATCTATATCTCTCTCATCATCATTGTCTTTGTCTTTGTCAGAGAACTCCATCGACTCTTCTTTCACATACTCTACTTCTCCACTGGATCAGAAGATTTCACAGGCTCTCCGACTCATTGCACCACGACCTCAAAGAAGAGAACCCACAGTGGCTAAAGTAGTCCAACAACAAAGTCAGACTCAGGATACTAATAATGGGGAATTGAAGAGGTGCAACTGGATAACAAAGAATAGTGGTAAGTTTTATATAGCAGTCTGGCATTAATATTCCATCAAATTGCAGAGAACTTTGATGTTTTCTTATTGCTCATTGCTTTGGAGAACTGATTATATGACTAGCACTAGAGCTCAGAAACTAGATTGAAATGATTCTATATACAATAAGGCCATGTAGCATGGGGAATGTACATAAATTCTCATGTCAAATTTTGAAGCCTTAATTGAGAGCATGCAATAGGGTCATGTAGCATTTTCTTGTATGCAATGTCTTGAACCCTATTGTTAAATTGCTGAAACACTGCTTTAGGCCAAGTGGTTAAGATGGTTGTAGCAGTTGGGATGTGGAATATAAAGAAAATGATAGTAAAGTAAACACACAGAATAAACAAAGCTAGAAAAGTCATCAAGCTTCCATCACTACCAAGTGGTTGACATTTCAGCAGTTTCTTGTATAATGGAAGTTGCCAAGTCCCTACAGCGATTCTGAAAGATGATAATAAAAATGACAACATGAGGCAACATTTTACCCACTCTACAGCATATTACATAAATCTCAATTGAGAAAGGAAATTGCTATATTTTCTGAAATATAATCATACATGCATGAATTTGTGGCCCTGCAGGCACACAACTATGACAAAAATTGTAAAAAAAAAAAAAAAGGATTAATTCTTTTTTTCTTTTTCTTTTTCTGGAGTAAATAAAGAATTCTATGCAGACATGCATTGATCGTACGCTTTTATACATACAGATAAGGTTTATGTAGCGTTTCATGACGAATGCTGGGGAGTTCCAGCATACGATGACAAGTAAGTCCTTATTGGAACTTTAATGATCAAGTCTAATTAATGAATAATTATGGACTCTTATGTCAGTTATTAAGTGTTAATTAATTAATTATCATACAGTCACTTGTTTGAGCTGCTTGCACTTTCTGGTATGTTGATGGATCACAATTGGACTGAAATTGTGAAAAGAAGGGAGCTATTCAGGTAACCTCTTCTCTAGCTATGTGACTAATATTGATAAAACTTTGAGTATTTTGTATATGTTACTTTACAAGCTGAATAGGTGGTTTTGCATAAAAAAAATTGATTGAATAAGCTTATGATGATTTAATTTGCAACTTAGGGAAGCCTTTTCTGGATTTGATCCAAACAAAGTTGCCAAAATGGGGGACAAAGAGATTGCAGAGATAGTCTCCAACAAAGCAATAATGTTGGCTGAGAGCAAAGTGAGGTGCATAGTAGACAATGCCAAATGCATATTGAAGGCAAGCTAGCTACCTAGAAATTATTAAAAGCTGATGAATACATTATTCTTGTTTCTTTATCATGCATTTATTGGGAAGGCTGTTGATCAAATATTATGCCTGACCATCTTTATCTAAATTAATGTAGATTGTGAGGGAATTTGGATCTTTCAGTAGCTATATGTGGGGTTCTGTGAATCACAAACCAGCCATAAACCGATTCAAGTACCCAAGAAATGTTCCTCTAAGAACCCCAAAAGCAGAAGCCATGAGCAAAGATTTGATCAAGCGTGGATTTCGATATGTTGGACCAGTCATTGTGTATTCATTCATGCAAGCTGCAGGGTTAACAATTGATCATCTTGTGGATTGTTATAGGTATGGTGAATGTGTAAGCCTTGCAGAAAGACCTTGGAGACATATCTAGTCCAACATAAATTATATATCTTTAATATTTATATGTATATGTACCAATTATAAACATACTCAATAATATTTATATAAAGTTGTGCCTAAAATGGAATAGAATCCAAGTTGGATTCCACAGCTCATCTTTAATTTTTCTATTTTTGTGCATGGAATAGTATCAAGTGATGCATGTGCAACAACCCCAGCCTCACAATTTGGGCAATATTTATTTGGTTGGTACAGCAGAGACATCATAGTAAAGATAATTAAATAAGAATGACAAGCATATGCTCTGTTTTGATAAGTGAGGCATTTGTCAACTGCATGAATGTTGCATATTCATCAATCAATCTAGTGAAAGTGGGCTGGATTCTGCAAGATTAGAGGGGCTTAGACATGGCCCAAACTATTCCATGCATGGACTTTTTTTCATTGTACTAGACTAATTGATCCTTAGGCCAGCCCATCTTGGCCACAATAAGGCCAGCCGGTACAAGCATCAATTAAAGGCACCAAGCATATAATACTTGTGGGTTCACCCAACAATGCATGTGTCTCAAATCTGCCTCACAGGCTCTCATTCTGTGACAAGTTTTTCAACATGGGGAAATGAACCCATCTGCAACAACTAAAGCTCTTTGTTGAAAAAATTCACGGATGC
Source organism: Dryas octopetala (assembly GCF_963921425.1). NCBI lineage: Eukaryota > Viridiplantae > Streptophyta > Magnoliopsida > Rosales > Rosaceae > Dryas > Dryas octopetala. The sequence goes on along the minus strand of NC_141367.1, from coordinate 29,075,153 downwards.
ACGGCATGCACCCACTAACAGGATGATACATAATATGTCACAATGAAATAGGAACTGAAATTGTGAATGACCCAAAGAAGCTGTCCTGCACTCCCATGTTTCCTAGTCATTTTCTGCAGTACTTATCCCTCATGGGGTATACCTCTACTGGATTTCCCGTGGAGTTTCAAGTGCATTTTGGCATTCTCATTAATGATTATATATCATGTGGTTAAACATTTTTCTAAACTGTAAGAAAGTTTGAGTCCCTTAGTGATAACAGTTTATACCAGTTTCACAGAGTGTTAAAGTGAATAGCAGAGTCAATTTGACAAGTCCCCTTTGCTTCAAATCGTTGTAATAACTAGAAAGGGGATAACTAGACAAGTCCGAGTCGCACGTTTTGTCTGTCTCTGCTGCACTGTGAATGCATCAAGCATCTTCTTGTCTTGCATTGCAAACCATTAGAGGAGTGTAGCCAGAGGAGCCCCCACACCAGAGACAAGTGACAATATATAATACAAAACTGCTCAAGTTCAAGATTAGGCTAACACGTCCATACACCAATATTTATTTTTAACATAATTAATATATTAATCCATTCATGCATGTGGGCTCTGATCAAATTAAGCAACAACAATTCCATCAACTAAAATGGGAAGCCCTTGACTGCCCTCAAAGATTGTTAGTTGAAGAGTTTGAAGACCCTCACCAAACTCCAATGTCTATCTTCTTTGTAGATAAAGTTCAATATGAACTTTGTTAAGAGTGAAAGTGAAACCCCACCACCAATGGTTCGTAATTAAGGTAACTTTTATGAAGTACCCTTTGAAGTTGAAATTTCAATGCACCTCTTTATTTCCTTCACTGGTCTCAATCCAATCTACGAAATTTTTGTCTCTACCCACAAAATCAGTAAAAACCCATGAGCTTACTGAAGCAAACAGCAGGCAAAACAACAATCTGCTGCCGAATAAAGAAGGAAACAGAAAAAAATTGTGTACTGCTATTGACCTCGCCAGAAGTTGAAAGGCCAACCTAGAAATTATTTGATTTCAGTCTAAATGGTACGTACGTGGGACCTTTCCATGTGATGTTTCTTTGTTGGTTGCTAATATCTGTTTTGCTATTTATGTCAGCATCGACAAAATTTCTTTGTAATCCTTCTTCTATATTGTTCATTTCAACAACCATGACATAAACAGAGTGGTATCTTTTTCGAAATGAATTAATTATAAAAGTTATGAGTTATGAGCATGATTGAACCCCTCAAATTGAGACCGCGAGATATAATAGACTGCAACTTCAAACTGTGGATGGCAGCCTGATGTTTTGTAACACAGATACACGTCATGTGAAGCACACAATGCCCTGTGTTATCATCCACATAGCTAAGACTGTAGACTATCCCCAAAAGGGTGGAAATTAAAAAAATCAAAAACAAAAACCCTGGCTTTGTTAGGCTAAAGTAATTCAGATACTTTTATCAATTGAATTCATGTACAAAACACTAGCTTCTCAAGAAAATGCAAATGGATAAACAAGGAATTAGAAACAATGCGAAGAAACAGAGTTCTCTATTTACATAAACTTCTTTTTCTTGATTTCATTCTACAGCATTATTTATCAAACACATCCATAAAGGAGTGAAAGAAGAAAAAAAATCAAAACAAAACGTAAAACAAGAAATACAGCTCATCGGTCAGCCGATGCCAAGAATATTTACAGAAGTTCCTCCTACACTCACTCATCACTACAACACCTTCAAGGAAGAAATCCATAAACCGAAATCTATCTTAAGAAAGTAACAAACCTTCACTCCCACAAACCTACTAATCTTATTGTTCGACTTTAGTCAGCTCTATCACAGCACCACGCATTGCTGCCTCAATCTCAAAACTGGCACGAAGTACCAAGCCTCTGTAGTCTCTGCCTCTGACCTAGGGTGACAGAATTCCGTTTTGCAAATGCTGGGTACAGCAACTCTTGAAACTTCTCTAGAAACAAGGTCCAATCATCCTCATTCATGTCAGCCAGCTTCACAAAGCTCATGCTTGCAGGAAGCTGCTCATTCGCACTCCTGTGTCCCGATGATGTATTTGCCACGTATCCATTTTCTGCTTTTGATCCTGTATATTTCAGGTGGCTCTTCTCACTCAAACTTGTATTCTTCAGCGACATAGAAAGCTTGGAAACTGTTGGGATCCTTTCAGGAGCTGGCAGACTCGCTAACGCCGCTTGCTCTTCTCCTTCACTGTCCTCTTCCTCCTCAATGCTTTCTTCAAGTCTAGAGAGAGGAGAGCGGCCATGCCCACTGCCATTTCCAAATTGAAAAGGTGCCCCGGTCACATAATCATCTGCTGCAAGTTTTAAGTTTAAGTCTAAGTCTGCATCCTCGCAGTCAATGTCAAATAGGAACTCCTCGACTCCCAAATCAGACTTGGGAGATAAAACCTCCCTCTCTGCTACCATCCTCCTAGCCTCCATACAAATTACCTCAAGTTCACTGGGCTCCTCTTCACCACTACGAAATTCCCTACTCATCATCTCACCTATTTCAGCAAGACAGAGACCAAATGCAGCAGACTCCTTGAGGAAGATGGTGCAGAGAACCAAAACCCTGAGACAAGCCTCTCGAATCATGGGGAGCTCCCTTCGTAGCATGTCACAATCCTCAAGTGGGTTAAGTTTTGCTATGTACTCAAGCTCATCATCTGAGAATGGAATAGAAGCCTGAGGCCAATGAATCCACTCAAAATATGGATCCTCCAAAGTTTCTGGCAAGCAAAGGCCATGATCAATTGGAATGAGATCCACTTGACCAAACCTCCCAACACCATCAAGTTTCCGAACTAAAAGGTTCCCTGCATGCCTGTCAGTGTTAAAAATCCTAATGTCTAATATCCCTATTCGATGCACAGCAGATACGGGAAAGCTGGAGGTCCCATGATCACTGGCATCAAAATCATGCTGTATGAATTGTTGGCAAGATGCAATCTTGCTAACCAGCTGCTTCTTCTGAACCTTGTTCCCATTCACCCCATCATTTATGTTAAAGATTGAGTGAGTGATCTTCACCAAGGCAGTGGGAGGCACATTTGCAAAGTTACCTTTGTCCAGCAGGAAAGCTGCGACTTCTCTGAACCCAGTCTCCCCAACCCGCACCGAACGCTTCAAACCCGGTTGCCCAAGAGCTTTACCAACAAAGCCTTTGGGGTTGTTCGGTGCAAAAGGCTCTTCATCAGTTGGCTTCACTATTGCTACGCTCTCACCTCTGCTGTTCCTAAAATAGTATGCACCTCCAAGCCCACTATGAACAGGAATTGGATCAACTCCCATCTTAATGGCCTTCTTAATGTCCTTGACCAATTGCTTTGTTCCAGCAAACTGATCTAAATTCCCCAATATCTCTATTGGACCACTCCGATCTCTCTGCTGTAGATCCCTCCCAGTAGGTGATAGACAGGGAGTTGACGAGCTTCGATGCATAATGTTCCGTGTAAGAAGGAGAGGGGAATCATTTCGAACTGCACTAAGATCGTTCTTCAACACCATATCCCCAAATGTCAACGAGCTCTCATCGGTTGGGACATTGAGAGCAATCTGCAACCTCCTCTTCACAGTATGGACATTATCACTGCGATCCAAATCCATCCCCAAGACACATCCAGTATCAGTTTGCACAAAAACTCGCCTCCTGCCAGTGGACTGCTTCCCTTCCATTCTCTTGCTTCCATGGTACTCCCCACTGAGGGGGCTGTTAAACAATGTCACTGCCATTTGGGTCTGTACAGGGCTGTCTAGATTACGAGACATAAAGCAAGGAGAAGTGACAGTTTAAGCAGCCAGCAAAAGAGGTGGCAGTAGAAGAGAGCTTCTCCCCTCCCCCAAAGGTGCCAAGCTCCAAAGCTGCCGAAGACAGAACAAGTAGAAAAATCGGTCCCAATCGATCATTAATTGGTAAAGAGCAGGACTTTGAAACCCAACCAAGATTCTCAGATCACAAAAAGCATGAAAAACGAATGGAGACTGAGAACGAGATGCTGAAGCTCAACGCTCCATTGGGTGAGGAGCCACTTCCAAGACACTAAAAGATAAGAAATCTGCAACAGAGAATGTAACAGTCAGACATTACATTAATTATTTCCACTGGATAATAATATACTACACAGCACAAAGAGTGAATCAAATACAAATAGCAGTTCACTTCATTTGACTTGAAATAAATAGACATAATAAAAAAAAGAATCCATAACCTGAAAAATCCAATATACACACTAATTCATTGATTTAATCCTTACGCATGCATAGCACAAAATGTTGGAATTATAGAGATTAATGCACTCTTAAGTTATGAGGTCCAAATTTAGATCATTCATATGAATTATTGAGGACTTAATTACGAAACTCTCTCAATAACTAATCAGTAACGTAACAAACTATAAATTCGAGTCACTGAAACTGAAATTTTTCAATTTTTGCGCCCAAAAGTCCAAAACAGTGAATCCAAAAATACATTCAATTCGATCTCAGAGTAGAAAATAAAATACAAGATAAAAATGGCGATAATAAGGCAAAATAGAATAGGAACTGACAATGAAGAACGAAATTTGAACATTGGTGAGCTATGGAAGAGCCCTAATCAGACGAGTTCGGAGGTAGAGACTCACCAGAATGTGAGATCTGGAAGAGGAACAATCCGAGACGCTCCCAAACGACGAGACGAACTCTAATAAGCCCAAAGCCCCTTGAAATTTGACTAAGAATCAAAGGATGAACAACGGACCGAGTCCCGAAAGGTTATCAAGGGAAGAGAGAGTCGACCAAGTTGACTCACAAAACCCTCTCTGTTTGTTCCTTCTTCTTCTTCTTCTTCTTGCTCTCTGAGTCTCTTGTCTGTGGCTTCTCTCTCTCTCTCTCGCAGCCTCGTTCTTTAACTCAGCGCGTAAGGTTGGGTTAAGAAACCAACCCCGGTTAGAAGGTGACCACCCTCTCTCTCTCTCTCGCTCATTGCTCCTGTGTGTGAGATTCGAAGACTCTAGAACACGTAATATGGGCCGCTGGATCGGGGGTCGGACTCCCTCCTGGTGAAGCGTGGGCCGTCCGATCAAAATGGGCCTTGGTGATCGTGTTGGGGGAGCAATGGGCGATGGTGACATGGAGATAAGGGACTGAGTGATGACATGGCATTTGTCACCGTCAAATAGGTCATGGAAGCAAACGAGAGGTTTTTGGATCGGGAGACTTTCGTCATTTAATCTTATAATTTATTAAATAAAGCCTTATAATTTTTAAAATTTTAATTAAAATCTAATAATATTATAATTATTATTTTATTTTTTATTTTTTTCAAGCATATCAAGCACCAAGCAGTCAGCAATCATTTTTAAGTATTTTGTAATGTATTTTTATTTATTCATTAAATTGTGATTTGTCAGTTTTATATTAAATTTTAACTTTAAAATTTTGGACGTCCGAAATTTTAAAATTAAAACTTAATATATAGTCTTTATAAATTTTATTTTATACCCTAAAAAAATATGAAGTTAACCCATATTTTATATTTTTAAAAAATAAAAAAATAATAATATATTTATTTACCGAGACAATTATCAAAGTAATTAAATTTAGTTTTTACGACTTCTGTGCCGATCCGAGATCCGATCGACGAATCTCTCAAGCCCACCCATGGTCACAACACTTGCTATTAAATATTCATTGGGCTTAATTGACCCCGGCATTGGAATGTGAAATACCAACGCTGCCCCTGATGCGAGAGTGTAATAAAATTCCCCTCCATCATGGAAATTAGTGGGGCCAAGTAGGCTAGTAGGACCGTTGATTTTGGGTGGGCTAATCCCACCGTTTAATTGTATTTACTTTGTTATTTTCTATTTTTATTCAGTATAGTATTACTGTATTAGTATAGATGGACACAGATGGTTGGTCTACTAGTTTATCATCAAATTGTCGAGTTCAAAATCTAAAAAAATATCTTATTGCAAAATGATTAAATCTAATAAATCTAGTTTGCTAATCTCATTCTTGTTAATTAAAATTACATTATTTTATAGTGTAGATTCATGATCAAAACCATTCATATTTTAGATTATTTTTAAAAATTTATTTTTATAAAAAAATTAACTAATATGAAAATTATTTTGTCATGACACTATTGTAAAATAAACATATTATTAGTGTATTCAAAAATAATTACATAACTAAACGATTTTTTATTTGGTTACAATTTGTAGAGATGACCTTTAACAAATGTTCTAAAAGATGACTGGTTCTAATTACGAGTCTACACTAACATAATTTTAAATCAACACACAAAGATTAGTAGATAATCTAAATCTTAAAAAATAAAATTAATTATCTATGAATAATTGAATATGATTTAAAAACATTTTGAGACATTAGAACATTAAGGAAAAAATATACACATAAATACAACTTGCAATAAATGTTGTCCAACCTCCGATATTTACTTTTTCTTTGGGTTTATTTCATATTTAGTACCTAAACTTTGACCATTGTTTTAATGTGGTACCTAAACTTTTATTTGTCCCAATTGAGTACCTAAACTTTTATTTTGTGTCTAATAGGTACCAAAATAAATTTCTGTTAAAATTGTCAACAAAATTTAGGTGCAATATAGTCAAAGTATATTTTAATTATTTTCTTTATATGTTTAAAATTATTATAAAAAAAACACACAACAAACAAAAAAAATAAAAAATTATAATTAAAATATAAATTTTTTGAAGTGACTATATTGCCCCTAACTTTTGTTGACAATTTTAACATAAATTTATTTTGGTACCTATTAGACACAAAATAAAAGTTTAGGTACTCAATTGGGACAAATAAAAGTTTAGGTACCACATTGAGACAATAGTCAAAATTTAGGTACTAAATATGAAAAAAAACCATTTTTTCTTTTTACCTTTTTATACCTAATTAGATGTGCTCACAACTAGTATGTGAATTATTCAATTTGAGGCACACCAACTATATTGGCTCTCAGCCTCTTAATTGGTAAAACCCAAATATATGTTATTTAGTGGACATTTGTTACTTGTGTGAGGTAACTCGCACATATTGTTGATTGTCTCTTAATAACTTAATTTTTTTAAGTCTAATAAATCCTAATATTAGTGTCAAATTTTAAGAGGGCTGTTATTTGCACACTTTTTTTTTTTTGCACACTCTTCTTTAAAAAAAATAAAAAAATAAATACAAAAAAACACAAACACCCTTATCTCTCCTTCTTTCTCTCCTCTCTTCCTTCTCTGCAAACACACAACTTATGCACCCTCCCCCTTCCTTTCTCTTTCCTCCTCCTTCCTCCCCCTCCCCCTCCTATGCGCCCTCCCAGACCCATCAACCCAGCCCTCCTCTTTCTCTCTTACAAAAAATTTGCAGCTACATTTTTTTTTTGGGAAAATGTTGAGGGGTGGTCACCGGGGTGGGTTGGTCGTGGGGGGGAAACGAAAGAAGCTTGGGTTGGGTTTCAGGGAGAGAGAAAGATGAGGTGGGTTGGGTTTGGCAGAGGCGGTGGGTCGCAGAGGGAGGGGAAGAAGGAGGGGGTGGCGGGGGGAGGAAGGAGGAAGGAGGAAGGAGGAGGAGGGAAGAGAAAGGAAGGGGGAGGGCGCAAGGGATGTGTGTTTGCAGAGAAGGAAGAGAGGAGAGAATGGTGTTTGTATCTTTTTGTACTGATTTTTCATTTAAAAAAAAATGTGCAAAAAGAAAAAAAATGGTGTGTAAATAGCAAACTCAAATTTAAATCTCAAGAAATATAAGTTCACAACTCTAATATTGCCTTTTATTTATCATATCAACTAATATCACAAGACTTGCTTCTATTATCTATATTTATTATCGTGTAGTATTTTTCATGAGAGAAAATACTTTTTAAAAGCACTTTTATAATCAAAAAATACTTTTATTTATTTTTATCAAACATTATCAAAATCGTTTCTATTAATCTAAAAGTGTTTTTAGCAATTTTAAAAATAATGTCAAAGGGACTCTTAATAATTGTTGAACAACTTATAGTAAAAGAAATAAAACCAGTCAAGACAAACAACAAAAACCCGAAAATTGAAAGGAAAAGGAAATATATTAAAAATAATGATGAACTAGACGGTAGTATCAACGATTTTTTTTGGCCAAGTAGTATCAACGATTTTAATCATAACTAGATAAGTACAAAGATTTTAAATAAAATGGAAATAAATTTTTCCCTTGGGGCCACGGGACGGTGATATTAGAGCAACAATAAATCAAATCAAATATTAAATAAGACACTTCACCCATAACCGTATGGACTGGGTTATTAAGCGGGGTTTAATTAACATTAATTGAAATTAGATAGGGCCTGCACTCTGCAGGCACATGAATATATAAAGAAGTGAGTACGTGCGAGACGGCACATGGGACGTTGAGGGCGGTCGCGGCTTAAGAGCTGTTTACCTATATGCTCTGTGGCATGACTGCAGAGAGACACTGCAAGTGCTGAGTCATCAGCATCGTTGATCATCATCATCATGCGGTCAACTAATCCCCAAAGACTGCACTCTACACGTGATGCTGGCCACTGACCATGGAGCTAACTTTATCTGACCTGGCGTCATTATCCCTATTAATTCACTAAAGTTTTTTAATACAAGTGGAGTCGTGGAGATGGATATTATCCCACAGAGAAGAACTTATTATTCCTAATACCATATGGTATTTATATCTTTTCTTTTTATTGGCTCTTTCTTTTTTTTTATTTTCTTTCTCTCTTTCTTTCTCTCATTTCTTATTTTTATCTCTCTTTTTCAAAAAATACTATATCGCTACAACATAATGATAGATAAAATTTTTCCTATTCGACATCTTGACATCATGCATTCTACAATTTCTACTAAAGTTTATACCTTCTTTTTAGGGTATGACCATATGTATCATAATATTTCTATTTTCTCCATTATCTTAATTAATAATTTTAAAATATATATATGATAGAAAAGAGTAAAAATTGAGGAAGATACGAGTGATAGAGAGTATAAGAGAGGTAAAACATAAAATGGAAAGAGTATATAAAACAAAAACTAGCTACTTGAAATTATTGCTGGTTTTTTATTTTTATTTTGTATCTTGTACATGAGTTCGTATACATTTAATTTCTCTCTTCTATAAGTCTCTAACATTTATCATTTCTATTCTCATTATTTTCTGATCTTTTTTTCTTTTTCTATTTTCTTGTTTTTTAAAAAACCGAATGCTGTCGCATTGACTTCCTTGTTTGACTATCACCATGCAAATTGAACGCGATAAAACAGGTGCACAAATACACAATAACGTATCAATTCAATTGTGTGTTAAGACTTAAGAGGAAAAGAAAAGTATTTTTTCGCGAGGAAAAAGAAAGAATATCTTGTAATTATCTGTTAAATTTGGCTCCAGAAGCGTTGAGTATTTAAAATTAAAATATAATGATAAGCTCATAAGCCTGCCACGCTTTGATTTGGAATATATTATGTGCCACATTCATTGGTCCGAATTCAGATAATAATATCACGGACAAACTAATGAGTAATGGAAAACCGAAAACCCATAACGTAGAGCCACACCGGTTGGCCGGCGTCTGGATACATTGCATGGTTGGAATCTCTGTATCCAAACAAATGACAATTCACAGATCCCAGTCAATAGCAATCCGCCACGTGGCTGTGCAAGATTCCTCCAGTTTTTATACGGTGTACGACACGCATCAAGTGGCGTCACCTGATTGGTTGAGCAGTGCCAGCGTATACGAGGGTGTACCAATAACCAGTGTGTTCCGGTGGGCGGTGAAAGAAGGAAAGCACATGGATTTCACTCTATTGGGTCAGTCAGAGAGAGACAACTGGGCCTCTTCTGCCTGTTTTCTTATTATTCAGATTCCAGAGCCCGCTTTTTGAGGCCGCATTGGGTACTGTGCTATGCTCTATAGTCTACTGTTCACGTGTATCAACCTTCATGCACACGAGGGTGTATCAACCTTCATGCACACGAGGGTGTATCAACCGTGAACATCGAGACCTGTCTTCGCCATACTATATTACTATCATATATGTATGGCTTCTTAAATCTATATACACGTTATTGATTGCTACATGGTTTAAGAAAACAGAAAAGTGCTTCCAATATTCTTGTTGGGGACTTGGGGTCCATTTGATTTTGCTGTCATTTCAAGGAAGCTAGCTAGCTATCTCCCATGATTCATGTTTGAAATTTGAATAATTTTTTGCAACTATATATCTTCATTTTGTAATATTACTTAATTTGACGCATATTGTACCCAAAACAGAAAACAGAGATTTCCAGCTTCATTGGATGCAGCTAATGTGCTCTCATTTCCTCTCTTTGGAATGAGATTTTGGATTCAATCTAGATAGGTGAAACCGCGAAAGAGTTTTTGAGAATTTACAATATCCCACTCATATTTTTAATGAAAAATTGGTTTAGGAGTGTTCTGATAGCTTAAAGAGCTACTTATTTTGTCCCCATATCTTCTGGTCTTGAGTATAATTTCAAGCCCAAAACCAACCTCTTCCCAAATTAGATATTGATTCATTTATTTTGGGTGTTTTTGGAGTTCCCTATTGTTATAACTCATCCTAAACAGGACCCAAGGTTATTTGGACTTAGTACAGTAATTTGATATTTTAACGATGATGATATGGGCCAAATGAAACAAAAATGGTGTGGACCCGATGTCGTCAAAGCCTATATTACAGTAGACAGCCCATTGCGGAAATGGGAAAATATGTACTCGACATGTAGGATAATTTTGTAATAGTCTTGGAGAGTCTCTCTCAACAAAAAAAAGAAGTAAAAATCCTAATGGACCAAAGAGACGGATACAAATTTTATGGTAGTTAATTTCTTGTAAAATAAAAACGTGAGTAGGGGAAATAATGGAGATAAATCGGGTCTTATAGAATTGGGTCCTATGAAATTGAGTCAGCAGCCCAAGGTGCAGTGGATTCGATCCATCCCAAAGAAGAATATGCAATACTGCAGTCTGCAAATTACTTGACTTATTGTATTTTTACAATAGGAAATGTGCGATTCACTCAAATATATCACTTCTCTTATTGTTGATTTGTTGATATATATATATATACAGGCTCCTTCTGTTGAGGTATACCTCAACTTATTTATGTTGAGGTATACCTTGTTGGGGTCCACACGAGCCGTTTTGTGTCGATCCGAACCGTTCATTTTTTACATCTCCATTGATAGATCATCCTTGCAAAAAATTAGCTAAATCGGAAATCATTTGCCTATCTAACTTTAATCAAATAAATGAACGAACCAAATATTTTCAATGAAATCGTCCATTTGTTTTATCAAAGTTAGATAGGCAAATGATTTCTAATTTGACTAATTTTTTGCAAGAATGATCTATCAATGAAGATGATCTTTGCGAACGGTTCGGATCGACACAAAATGACTTGTGTAGGCCCCAATAAGGTTATACCTCAACATAAATAAGTTGGGATATACCTCAACATATATATATATATATATATACTAGTCGTTCCGCACCCGTTAACACAAGTGCGAATTGACTTTTACTTTGCACATACACATAGATGGCCAATTAATTATTTATATGAATAAATAAATTACCCAAATCAAGTTGATTTTCTCACATAACATTAATAATACCACGATAATAATAATAATACATCCAAAGAACAGGAGAAAAAAAACCTGTAATAGTTCAGATTATTTATATAAACAGAGCATTACCTAAATCACATAAAGAATAAGCAGAAAACAAAACATTGAAATTACTGTATCATATGCCAAATGTTGAATATGTAGTGTTGGATACCTTATGAAGAAAAAATCAAAGCTATTAAACATATAAATAACAAACAAAACAAAAACAATCAGTGAAAGGAAATTACCATAAACCACCATAAGAAATCAAATCTCTAAATCAAACGTTAGATATATGGTCGCTATGTATTGGTTGTCCATTTGAGTCGTCCTTGTTTTTCTTCCTGTACTCAAATTTTCCAATGGTGCATCAAAGAATGAAATTTTTTATGTTTCTCTTTTGTGCTCTCAAATGCAAGTTCTTGTAGAGAAACTATTTTTCTGATATTCTATTGTGGGTAAGAGAGTATCATACTATTTTCTTCTTGTATGGGGTTTAACTTGTATGGAGTTTAAACGTGAGATGAATATAATGGCAAAAACAAAACGTGGGATGAATACTTACGATAAATAATTGTTAGGTAGCTTTGATTTTCAATTTGAATTTTGTGTTTAGTTGTTAGGTAGCTTTTTTACAATTTTGGTCTTTCTAATATAATTAGCTTGTTTCAAAATTAAATTTAAGGAATGATGTTTATGGCAATTCAAAAGTTGGTGAAGCCTGTAAGGCTAAAAGTGTCTCCTAAGTTTATAATAGTAAAAATACTTTTTTTTGAACATATCAAGATTCAAAACAGTTATAATTTATTGTCGATTTCGTTTTTTTTTTCTTTTTCTAATGAACTTCCTGGTCGTTTCATCAGGGAAGAATTATACTTCCCGCATTTGACTCAAGAATTCTTTGACCAAACGTTTCACAATTCAAACGATCACAAATATAATTGATCGACGATGTAGTTTGCAAGTGGTGATCAATCATTTACTTCTTATCTTTATTTTTTTTTCTATCGTCAACAAAGACCACTGTTCACTCAAAACGAGTGAGTTCGTGTCTTTGTCAGACGTTTTTATTCTGCTTTCCAAATATTATTGTGACTCACGTAGAATTACCTGGGTTCCTCAATATTTTTGGATGCCAATGCTTAGATTTGGGCTTCAAGTTGTACAAACAAACGTCATAATCTAACCATTAATTAATTTGTTGGGATCTTTCCCTTTGAACCAATGAAGTCAAATTGATAATTTCAACTTAGCCTAGCCCCCAAGTAATCTGAGATTATGTATAGGCAAAGATGGGTTTCACAATACACAACAAACAAATCAACCACACAAGTTAATAAGAAGTTTGAGACCATTTGTGCTACCCTTCCACACACACTACACATTCTGTTGTTTTTCTGAGTGTTTCTGCAAAAAGGCTTGTCTTATTGTCTAGATGCCAAGTCATACTAATTTGATAAGAAATAAGATGGGTTACAAGGAAAATAGAGAGAGTAGCAGGGACTCATCAGTATTGAGTCCCTTTGTCACTTGGTGGTTCTCAGTCTCTTCATCTGGTAAAGGGGAAAATGTAAGCACCACAAAAGCTGTATCAACCAGTACTACTGGGCCAGAGGCAACCATGATTGCCGCAGCAAAGCATTTCTCTTCAGCACACAAAATTAGGTTCAATTAGTCAAAGTTTAGGGGTTATTACTTTTCATTTTTTGTAATGGCTAATATTACTAGCACTGCTTCCTACACAAAATGAAGCGTAAGAAGCTAAAATAGAGTGCTGGTAACACTGTCCTCTATAATTTGTATTTATGATTCATAATTTATTATTTAATTTTTTTCATAATATGTATTTGTAATTTGTAAGCGGCTTTTGAATTTGGATCGGACACAATTGAATTCATATTGTTCCTATATATCTTTACCATGTATATGGCTAGATTAATCTGTTTCCATCTTATATATGTAGCTTAATTAGAAGAATAGGGAAAGGGTGATTAAGAAAATAAGGTCTGATCGAGAAGGAAAATAACCCCACATGGTGGAGACTGGAGAGTGCAATATTTCATTAAATATTACTGCACAAATCACAATGTCGATATTGGGTCATTTTGTATATGGAGGCATGGAGCTAACCAAATGAAAAAGAGAGCAAGTCCTACAATCTTACAAGATGTTGTTGGATTCTTCTATTCCTCGCCCTTCTCCTTGCTCTTCCAATAGGACAAAACATCGTAGAACTGTCCAAATCATCAATTACAAAATTAGTAATTAAAAAATCAATATTAATACCTTTTTTTTTTTTTTGAGAAACAATATTAATACCTATTTAATATAATACAACAATTGTTTTTTTAATGAAAATATACCGCAACAAGTTCAGCAACATCACAAATATCTCCAAGAAACGTCCAATATCACTATGTGTCCTGATTGGAGATCCCACATTTATATATAATCTATTTTAAAACATAGATATAATTCATATTTGACACATATTTAAATCTTTGTTTTTGTTTAAATTTCAATCTATATATTGGCCCAAATAGGCAAATACAGTAGGAGATTTCTAATTGGGATCACCTTTTGGTCTAAAATATGATTATGTGTAGAACTTTCCCGTCACAAATGTATGTGACTAATAAACGCAAAGTATGTAAAACACACATGTAATAATTTGGAACCAAAAACCAATAGAATTCATTCCAAGCTGCTATATATATATATATAATAATTTGGCAAATCGATCAAATGGCATGAAATGAATATATACGTACGTACCGATTGAGGTTGTTTCCTTCTGACCAGAAATCGCCATGAGGCAGCTGCTTCCTGGTGCCTGCTGCAAATTTTAGCCATTGCAGCCTCCTTCCCTAATTTGCTTTTCTCTTCATCTTCGATATCGGATTCAGAGAAACTCGGGATCTCAGAGGGATCCAACTCTATGCTCACCTGCTTATCCTCCAGACTCTTAGCTAATAACTCATTCTTATTATCCTCATCATCACACGACTTGGATATGTTGCTGCCTAATTTCTTCGACGACGTCGTTGCACCAAAGTTGAATAGAATTCTAAGTAGTGATGAGGGGGATAAGAAATTGAAGATCTTACAAAGAAAGACTGCCCATAAATAAGCACCGAAAAATGGTAGAATGAGAAGGAGACAAAATGGGAAGCAAATGAGGAAGAATGGGAGTAGTAGACATATCACACATGTCCTTGCCCACAACTTTATTAGTTTAATTAACCAGCTGAATATTGGGGAATAATGATCATTATTTTGCGAAAACACCGAAGGCATTGATGATTTCAGGCTTTGTGGGAGTACGTGCTGATTTTGAAGTTTCAAACATCAATGATCGTTGCTAATAATTAAGCTACTGTTGTGGGTTTAGAGAGGACCAAGAAACTAGCTAGCTAATGAAGAATCCACACTGATCAATTGGTACGTTGCAGAAGATCGTATGTTAGATTCATCCAAAATGTATGTGCACGTTAAGATCTGGCTCGCGTGGCACACCCTACTATGGATGTGTGCCACGTGGCTGGACGACGGACTGTTCTCCAGGTGACATTTAGCATGCAGGCTCCATATATGTTTGGGTGATGATCAGTTTTGGAGAGGTAGGTGGGTTGGGAATTATGTAAGATGGCATGCAAGCTAGAAGGTGTAATGGGCATATATGTAGGCACATATCAAGGGGGTCCTTTCGTTCCTATTTCTGACTCTTGGCACTCCATGGATGACGGATCCACCTCAATAATTTGGAGAGAGGGAGAGAGAGAGTTGCTAGCTTCCAATTGTTTTTGGAGTTTTTGAGTGACACATGACAAGGGCTTGGTTATATATGCAGTAGTGCTAGATATACCACATTTTTATACCATAATTTCATACCACCTTATGTGGCAACTTACATGGCATTCATACATTGGATACTAAAAAATAAAAATAAAAACCCATAAAGAAAAAGAAAAACTCTGTCCAATAAAATAATGACACGTGAGATGGTATAAGAATGTGGTATAAGAAATGTGGTAAGTATAGCATTATTCTTATAGATATAATGCACAAAACATAACTCTATCAAAAGAAACGTACAACACCAAATTAAGCAGGAGACCAACTATATTTATCTGCCATCTGATTTAGTAATGCTGGTTTTTAATTAAAGGTAGACAGTAGACTTCTAATTAACCCAATTTGTCAAAGTCATCTAAAAGGATCAAATTTGATAGAATATATCAAATTAATAATATTTATTAAAAAGTTTTTTAGGTGACAATAATATTATATGGCAGTGTGATCATTTTATTCAAATTAGAATATGTGTACAATTATTAATATATAAAATTCTAAATTTTAAATAATACACTTAAAATTATAGTCCGTAATTTATAACACCCAACTATAGGAAAAAATTTGTTGCCGCACCCAGCCATTACCCAACACACCAGCCGCACCCTAAACACAGCCTACCAATAGTTTAGGCTTCATTATTACTAGAATTTACGTCTATGCCATTAACCAAGCCCACAGCCCACAGCCCGCAACCAATCCCATAGAAACTGCAACCAAGCCCACAAATTGCCAGAAGCCCACAAACAAACCGCACCCAAGCAAGTCCACAGGACAGCTGGAAGCCCAAAACCCCCCAGCAGCCCAACCCACCTCACGAAAATATCCCACGATCTCTCCCACGAACAGTTTCAGACCCTCTCTCTCCCACGAACAGTTTCAGAACCCATTTCAACTTTCCATACTCCCTCCTCCAAGATTTCTCCTTCCATTAGAAAAAATTTTGGAACCAACTCCCCCCTCCCACGAAAACAGTTTCAGAACCCATCCCCCTTCAACTTCCCCACTCCTCCCTCCAAGATTTCTCATTTCATCACTGAAAGAGTTTCAGACCCACTGCCCCCCACGAAAACAGTTTCAGAACCCATCCCCCTTCAACCTTCCCCACTTCTCCCCACCACGATTTCTCATTCCATTGCGAAATCAGTTTCAGAATCCACTCCCTCTGAACTTCCCCCAACTCCCCCCCCCCCACGATTTCTGATTCCATCACGAAAGCAGTTTCAGAACCCACTCCCCCCTCCGAAAACAGTTTCAGAACCCACTCACTCTTCAACTTCCGCCACTCACCCCCCACGATTTCTCATTCCGAAATCTACTCCTTCTCCTACAAACCAACACATATATTAGCTGAAGAAACCAAAATCGACAACAAACATAAAGAATTTTTGCAGAAAAGGTAAGTGTACATAATTTTCTTCTCGGTATTCTGGGACATAAAAATTTGTGGATATTCTGGGTATGTGTACTAATGTAACAATATTTGAATTGAATTTGTGTTTCTTATGCAAATTTGTAGGGTTCTAAAACTGTGACTACTTTCAGCAAGGTCACTAGTATATTCTAATAACTGTGACTACTTTCAAAATTGCAGGGTTTAAAAAATGGCAAAGGGGAAGCAAGCAACAAAACAAAACAAAGCACCGAAACATAAGGTAAAACGACAAAAAACAATTGCAACTCAATTTCTAAATAAGAACAGTTTCACTTTGTGTAGGAGGAAATAGTTTCACTTGGTGTAGGAGGAAACAGTTTCACTAAGTTGCATAATGTAAGATGGTTTCGTGATTTGACTGATGTAGTTTCACCTAGTTTATGCAAGTTGCACAAATTTATGTAACTATAACAAGATCTAGGAGGAAACAGTTTCACTTAGTGTAGGAGGAAACAGTTTCACTTAGTGTAGGAGAAAACAGTTTCACTTAGTGTAGGAGAAAACAGTTTCACTTAGTGTAGAAGGAAACAGTTTCACTTAGTGTAGGAGAAAACAGTTTCACTAAGTTGCATAATGTAATATGGTTTCATCATTTGACTGAGCTAATTTCAAGCACATAATTGTTCTTGATATAAATTCACTTGCTATAAATTCACTATAATTATCCATTTACACATAAACAGTTTCACCATAATTATCCATTTGCACATGTTTACTTTACTTTACTTTACTATAAATGCAATGTAACTGAATATGGGACTAGGAAATGTACCTGGACATGTTTCTTATGTTTGAGTATACCTTGACATGTTTCAATTCATAGCATATCCTAATAAGTGTAACTGTTTAAACATTTATAGAGTCAGAAAAAATCACCAGCGAAGGACGCTAAAAGGAATCCAGGTATACAATATCGATCTAACCTGGTGAGCTTTTTGAATATCCTCGAAAGCATCAAGCCTAGTCTACAGCAGAAGCATCTGGCCAAGTTAAAACAGACTCCTTTTTGGACTTTTTTCGATGCCTGCAACAGAGGATTAATAACAAAGAAAGAGCACAGGAAATCAGACCAGCAGATCCACCAAATCCTCAGCTTGTATGACACAAGAACACACAAATTCAAAATTGGGGGAAGATTTGAAGCAATTGAAGTTGAAGATGTTGCACAGATGTTTGGGTTGCCAAGTCATGGAAAGGAAGTACAAATCGACAACTATGGCTGCACAAGATGTGATTCAAGTTTTGTAAAGAGATATTTCAGTGAAGACATAAGAGTGACCAAAAAAGAAGCTGAAAATGCTCTTACAAAAGCCCTTCAAGCAGACAGAACGGATGATGTGGTGAGGCTGATTGTTATCTTGATGTTAACTATCATCTTCTTTGCAAATTCGGGGTACACACTTGCATGGAATTTAGTCTCCCCGATAGAAAACATCAAGAAAATGAAATCGTTTGCATGGGCAAGAGCCATAAGAGATTTCTTGAGAAATAATTTGAGGAATAGTCCACAGGGCAGTTTTGTCAGTGGATGTGTTATAATGATTTTGGTACGTAATTACATTTTTCTGTTTTTATTAACATTATTTTACAATATGTTGATATGATTGTAACTATATCTTTATTTATTGTATCTTCACAGTATTGGTTTTGTGAGAAAACTAGAGTTATAAAACCAATAGAAGGAAGAGAAAACATGAGTCCAACAATTGTAAAGTGGGACTTGTTGAAATTGATTGCAGCTTTGAGAAAGACAAAACTTGCAGATATAAAGGTAAAAATTTCTATTCTAATTAAGCTGTAATTGTATTATTAATATACTGAAACTGTTTTCTCAATGATACTAACACTAATGTAAATGTGCAGTTTGCAGAAGAAGATGTTGACAGTAGTAATGAGGATGATGATGATGATGATTTTGAAGAAGACATGTCATTAGTACAAATGGTAAGTGAAAAAAACATTATCTATACTGAATCTGAAATTATTGTATTGTAACTATTATTGCAATACCTTATATTGCAACTATGCAGATGGCAAGAAAGAACTTAAGGATCCGGCGAAGAAATACAAACCAAGAGGGTCCAAAAAAGAAACACAAAGTACTGGATGAGGCTGCAGAGAAAGATGAGGGAAAAAGCGATGGTGAGGAAGGAAGTGACGATGAGGAAGAACAGCAGGGTGGACACACTGAAACTGAATCTGACGAGGAGGATGAGGGAAAAAGCAATGATGAGGAAGGAAGTGAGGATGAGGAAGAAGAGCAAGGTGGACCTCCAGAAACTGAATCTGATGAGGAAGAACAAGTGGATGACACTGCAAAGGGGAAAAATGACAACAAAAAACAAGAGGAAAAGAAAGATGAGGATGAACCTGTAGAAGAAGAAGATGAAAATGAAGAAGAAGGGAATGAGTCTGACAGCAGTGCAACTGAAACTGAATCTGATGCTGCAACTGAAAATGAAGATGTCGAAGGTGGAGACCAGACAGGCGGCAATGATGTTTTTCGAGACATTGTTGGCTCATTGGAAGATCATTATCTGAGAGAAAGGGAAGAAAATTATAGGCAAATTAAAGTTCCACATGGAGTCGAATATCAAAGAATATCGACTCAAGAAATGCTGGCAGAAGAAATGACTGAGAATGAGGAGCTTACACGAGAAAGGAATGATCTAAAACATCAATTCAACATGCTGAAAGAAGAAGCTGACAAACTTCGTGAACAGTTACAGGAAAAAAATAGAGAAAATGAAGAACTGAAGCACATGTTGCAAATTGAAAAACAACAAAATTCTGAAGTTGAATTTCAGATGCAAATGTTGCATGCTACAAATGCATCTCTAAATGAACATGTAAATGGATTGAATGAACAAGTGAAGGGAATGAGTAATGACCTTTTGGCAATAGCGACTGAGAACTGCAGCCTAGAGCTTCAGATCAAGAACCTAGAAGACATCCAAAGTGAAATAATCCACATCAAGAACGAACTCATCAAAGAGGTAGAGTTCTTGAAGGAAAAGAATACTCCTGAAACTCCCTGCCAGGCATTAAAGATATCA
Organism: Dryas octopetala; assembly: GCF_963921425.1. Classification (NCBI taxonomy): domain Eukaryota; kingdom Viridiplantae; phylum Streptophyta; class Magnoliopsida; order Rosales; family Rosaceae; genus Dryas; species Dryas octopetala. The sequence goes on along the minus strand of NC_141367.1, from coordinate 29,055,125 downwards.
AATAAGCATTTCATCCAAAACCTGTCAGCAATATTACGGATGAAACAAAGAAAGAGGAAGAAGTTGGAGTACCCTGAATTCGATTATGACTGTGGAAAGAAAAAGACAAGGACCACCATCAAAACTGCCGAAGTTGCAATGCCAATTTCACAAGTGGGTCCTGATGATGTTGAGGAACTCGACAACACTCAAACCACTGAAACTGTTGAAACCACTGCAACTGTTGATTCAGCAGTAGTAGATCAAAAGAGGAGAAAAATCCCATGGGGCAGATGTGCAGTGTACAAGATGATGGAACCTGAATTGAAAGCACAAATCATATATTACTGGAAAGAAGCTGAATTTGAGTAAGTCAAATAAACTCCATCTTTTTACATATGAAGTTTCACTGCAATACTAGACTGAAACTGAATCTTCACACTGCAATTGAATTTATACTGTAACTGAAATTGTTTTCTTTATCAAACAGTGAATTCTTTTGGTGTGGTAAACCTGGATGGACAGTATCACGCGAGGATGTGGACCAGTTGATCAAAGAGCATGATGTGGCAAATACTGTAAGATAAAAGCATGAAAGTAACACATGCTCAATTTCATTCTTCTATACTTCTTATACCTTAAAATACTAATTTCTAACATTGAAATTCATCACAAAACATAGGTTGTCGACTCATATAATCACTTATTGCAAGAAGAGCTACAAGAAAGTGGTACATTCATTTTCAGTACTTATGCCTGGGTAAGAACTGAAACTGCATTATTTATTTCTACTATTAATTCTAAATGTGTATATGTATGCTTTATCAAATTCAAATCTATTTTTCTTGAGAACATCAGAGATTTTTGGAAGAGAAAAACGACAGTGGCATCGTTGGATTCCTTTTGAAAGAATTGTTGCAACGCTTGCCAAAATATGACAAATTCCTGTTTCCTATGCTATCTACAAAAAAGAGCCACTTCACACTACTTATGCTTGACTTGAAGAATAGAAAGTGGACGCATTTCAATTCCCTCAGATCAAGGATTGTGAACGGAAGTGATGTATGCTTTGAAAATGCAAAGTATTTGGTAAGTAACAAACAAAATGTATATTAACATTAAATTACACTAACATATGATTCATTCAGTTACACTGACATATGTTGTCTTAAACATGCAGAAAGATTACGTGGATCAATTCCTCACTGAATCCAAAAAGAATGCTGCACAAGATTTAGCTAAAGGGACAAGGAGGCAGAATCTAGTGAAACAAATAGGTCCAATTTCCCTAAACCAGGCAAATCAACAGAAACTAGATGACTTATATCAAGTGCAACTAAATGAGGATGAGAAAGTAACATTGACTTGGCTGTTGGAACACAACATTGAAATGCCAATTGAAGATGACAACAACTGTCCCCAGCAAAAATCGGGAACGTAAGTATTATTACATATTTTAAAAAGTGCAAATATATATTTCAGAATAAAGGAATGACTGTAACTGTAAGTTTGACTGTAATTGTAACTTGTCTATTGCAGAAATGATTGTGGATTCCTAGTCATGTACTACACAGAGCAAATTCAAAGGGGAGCTCCATTTAAGAACCCTTTCACAAAGTCAGATGTGCAGAAATTCAAGATACAAGTCCTGAAGAAGTTCATGGATCATCCACTTAGCTGGTTGAACATATTGGGCAAAAAAGTTAAGAGACCAGAAGCCAACAACAAGTTTGATCATATCATGGCGAAATTCAAACATTGATAAAATGTCGAGACTTTTATATTTTTGACTTGTATATAAGTAGTTGGTTTATTTCTGTAATTTTTCGCTAAATTCAAACATTGATCTAATTTCTTAAATTTATTACTTGTATATAAATAGTTCTTTTATTTCTGTAATTTTTGTAATGTCTAAACAATTTCGCTTTAAAAAAAAAAACTTCTTGGTCATTAAGTTAGTGTAACTGTTAAACAATAACTAAAATTGGACACTAAAAGTAACTGAAACTGTATTTAAATGTTGTCAACTTTGCTTGTAGGACCAAAAAAACTCGCAATAACACCAACGCACTTGTCAACTTTTACAAAACAGTTTCTCTTGAAAAACAATTTCACTTGCAAAACAGTTTCACTTACAATACAGTTTCACTTAAAAAACAGTTTCAGTTGCCATGTTCAGAGAAAGAGGTTACGTCTTTTCAGTTTCAAGAGAATGAACAGTCTCATTGTTAATAAGCTATCAACTGGAATATAATAATTGTATCATAAGTCAGATAATAACATTCAACTACAATCATAAACCAAAATCCCTAATAATACAAAATATTCAACTGAAACTATATCAAAACAGTTGCACCTTCGAAAATAATACTAAAAACAAGAAAACCAAACAGATTCCATTTGAAAATTCCAAAATCCAAGAATACAGGACTACATAATCAAAATTTCGAGAATCATCAATCTAATTCAATGTAATAATTCCAAGAAATCCTTAAATTCAATTTCATAAACTGAAACTAAACTACAAAAACAAAGAAATCAATTCCTCAAAGGAGCAGTACATGTTTTCTTATTGTGGCCATCAACTTTACCACATCTACCACATTTAATAGATCTTGAACTGGCTCCAATAGACTTATACCTCGTTGATCTTGGTCTTCCAGGAGGCCTCTTTGTAAAAGGAGGAATAACAAAATCAGAAGCATCATAAGCAGATATCTCAATATCAGGAATGGGAAGAATTGCAGCTGCATAGGAATTCCTATAGTAACCAGATTTAAATTCGTCTTCAATGTAATCATAGACATTTTTACCCTCTCTTTGAATTGCTACAAGAGCATGAGCACAAGGAAACCCTTCAATTTTCCATCTACGACAAGTACAAAAGTTGGAGTTCAAATCAACTAAAACAGAATGTGGACCGAACACCTCATAAACAGAATCATATGATCGGGCAATCTTCCAATGCCTACCCACTTCCATATACTTCCTCAACATCTCATCCATTTTAGGACAAAGAACATTATGCCAACTACTAGCCTCAGTCCTTCTTTTGTCCATAGTTTCCATTATTTGAACTCTAATACCATCAACCATTTCAAATATGGGCAATGAACGAAACTTGAGGATCCAAAAATTAAAAGACTCAGATAAGCCATTTGCCATAACCCCATACCGATTACCTTTAAAAAAAGCACACGCCCAATGTTCAAACGGAATGCTCTCTAAGAATTTCTTAGCATTGTCATGCCCTTCTTTTTCCAAATCAGCCAAATGTTTGTAAAAAATCTCAACCGTTGGCGCATATGCACATTTCATGAATAAATTCAGAACACGTTCTCTCAAATATTTACCAACTACTTTCACAGGCAACTTATTTTTCAAATTTCCTACCAAATGAAAATAACAATATGCATGAGGTGAGGAAGGAAAAATACGGTTAACACCTTCTAACAAGCCAGGATTACGATCTGAAATGAATGTAACTGTACGACCTTGGGGTGCCAAAACTTGATATAAATTTTCAAAAAACCAAGTCCAATTGTCTTCAGACTCAGAATCCACAATAGCATAAGCAAGAGGAAATATACCTACAGAAAAATAAATGAAACAAACAAAGAAAAAGCCGAAGTGTAACTAATAAAGCAAAAGAATAAAATATGATAATTTACTGAACTGTAACTGTAACCAAGTCAAATAAACTCAATCTTTCTATTTTTTAACTTTCACTGCCATATTAGACTGAAACTGAATTTCCACAGAATTGGTACACTGAAACTGATCTACCAAAAAGTTCCTACACTGAACTGAATTAATATCTTTAGAGCCATATATAATTAAGTCAATTAAAAGTTTCAATATTACAAATACCTGGTTTGTCGGCATTTATGTTAGGGTTTAGCTACGAGATTTTGGGCTCCGCCCAAAATCCCGTAGCTAAACCCTAACATAATGCCTCCACCAAGCCCATTCTATACCCTAGGAGGAGATTGGATCACAAATAGGGATTTACCCTTAAAAATCGAGGAAGGAAGCAACGAAATCAATAAACAACTGCAACTAAAAAAAAAAAGACGTACCTTTATCACCATCCCTTCCATTTGCAGCAAGCAAATGACCCAAATACTTCCCTTTCAAAAAAGTTCCATCAACATGAACCATGGGAAGACACCATCTATATCCTTGAATACATGCAGAATATGAAATGAAAAATCTCTGAAACCGACCACTTGACTCATCCAACTGTAAAACACAATGTGTGCCTGGATTTGAAATCTTCACAGCTTCAACGTACCAAGCTAACTTTTGAAAAGAGGCCTCCTCATCACCATGAACAAGAAGCTTTGCCATCTCTTTACCTTTCCATGCATTTTGATAACTGATATCCAAACCATAGTTCAGTTTCAGTTCCTGCACAATGTCAATAGGTCTCAAAGATGGCTTCAAACGAAGCTCATCTTTCACAATTGATGATACAATTCGTGAACTCATCATCTTACCTTTAGTCTCACGAACAACTCCACGGCATGTATGCTGATTATTCATTGTACGAATATAGCAAAATCCATTTGCTCTACATAACACTGCATACACACGCCATTTACAACCTTGTGAATTCTTCTCAAAACATTCAGCTATAATCCGATCTTTGTCATTCTTCGCATATACAAATTTGAATCCCATCTGAACAGCATATTTCACCAATTTCAAACGAAATTCAGCTACACCGCCCTCAAATTTTTGTCCAACATGATCAATATAACCTTCCCACTCTTTCGATAGATAACTTTTAGTTTCAGCAGTTCCAAAATCACCTAAATACTGATTCGGATCAATCAAACTCTCAAAGTCTTCAGAAGATGAACAACTTGCACCTTTCTTTCTTGTATAAGAGACTTCACTAGCACTTGTATCTTTAGATGATGTACTAGGAGCACTACAAGCAACATACTCAACAAGAACACCATCGTGATTCACAAGTATATCAACATATGAAAGTTTAAACAAAGGCAAAGAAGCTAACATCAAGTGAACATCCATATCACATTCCAATTTGCAACTTTCAAGATCCGGTAAAGAGTAAGATAACCTAAATTGCCCTGCCTTCAAATGATTGAATCTCTTTATTACTTCACTACAAATCCATTCATAGGTAACACCGGAAAACAATGACAAAAGAACTGACTTACTGTCACAAGTAACTCTTGAAATCACACCAACATCCATTAAGCTACATGATAAGAAAACATAAAACAAAAAGGTAAGTAAACACTGACTAACAAAATAAAATCAATTGAAACTGTTAAAACAGAACAACATAATCAGTATTGCAATTCAATTTCTTAATAAGTTTAGGCAATATCAGTTTCAATTTCTGACTTAAAATAAAACAAACAAAGAAAAAACACAAGTGTAACTGAAACTGAATTTCCACAGAATTGCTACACTGAAACTGAAACTGAATTTCAACATAATTGGTACACTGAAACTGAATTTCAACATAATTCCTACAGTAAAACTGAATTATTCTCTTTAAGGTTTTGATATCAATTGACTAAGTTGATATTACATCTAAATAAATCAACAAACCTAAATTCAACCACTAAATCTGTAACTAAATTACTCCCAGAAATTGAAACTGAATCACTCAAACAAATTGTAACTAAATCACACACAGAAATTGTAAATCAATTGAAATTTACAAGAACTCACAGTAATCAAATTTGGTCTACTAAGCTCCGATGAAAACCTCCCGATCACAATCAGAACAATCCGATCACAACACCCCGAACAATCCGATAACAAGCTCGCGCAGATTCAATTACTCCAAAATCCGATGAAGACCTCCCCCGATCACAGAAAACACCCCGCAGAATCCGATCTCAAGCTCACGAATCGCACGAAGAGAATCGCATATGATGAAGATTCAAGCTCACGATGATGAAGATTCAAGCTCATGATGAAGATTCAAGCTCACGATGAACATCGCAAGCGCAAGAACAGGGGTAACTAAAAAAACGGTGAGGTAATTAATGTTGTTGATGTAGGAAAACAAAACAGGGGTAAACCTGGTATAATTAAAAAAATTAAAGTCAAACGTTTCTTATTAGAAGTTGACTAGGGGGTTTACAGAGATATTAAGTGTTAATAGGGGGTTTTGAAATAGTTTAATAAAGATTGGAGGTTTTGAATTAATGTATATCAAAATAGGGTGTTTTAAATAGTTTACATTTAAAATTATGCAAGTGTATAATTTAAATGAAGAGTCACATATATACATAATATTACGGTTACACACAAAATTTTATTTATATATAGCTTCCATCTAATTTAATTATGCGGATTTTTAGAAGTAGACAATCTAAACACAATTTGTCACATTCATAAAAAACGATCAAATTTGATTGCATTGGATTGAATCGTTTGTCTTGAATTAATGAACACTTCTAATATATATTTCGAGAAATAATAACCCTTCAATTTTTAGATTGTATATGAAGGTTTGAGATATACTTCAATTCTTTATTTTTTAAGTATTTACCTCGGTTTCATAAAAACAAAGGATTTACCTTGGTCGTTGATCACATCGGGACCATTCAGTCCAAATAGAAAAAATACATCTGGGCCGCACGTGACACTGTCAAAGCCTCACCAAAGTAAAAGAAAAAGAAAAGAAAATGTCAATCAGGTGACCTCACGGGAAGCACATGAGGTCACCCACACGCCAATCATGCTCCACCAAGTTCTCGCAAACGAGTCATGGTGACTCTCAGGGTCACAAGGCATTGACAGAGAGGCCAAAGAGTGGTAGCAGCAGCAGCCTAACTAACTGCGCCGGTGCCGTCGTGGTCGTGCTTAGCCGAAAAAAAAAAAAAAAAAAAAACCCAAACCCAAATTCTCACCCACACCCTTCAATTTCTCACTCAACCATCCCAAGTTCACCCAAAAATCTCCAATTGCTCCGTCGACTCAGTCGGGTGCAACGTATCTGAAATTTTCCCATCTGGGTATTTTTCAGATTCGTACAGGAAATCTTAAAAATTAGATTTTGACCCCATCTGAATTCACAAAGGAGGATGAGAGCCGCAGCCAAAGGTAATCAGGAGGAGGACGAGTACGATGAGGACGAGTTTGGGTCCAAAAAGGAGGGTCCTTCTTCCAATTCCAGCAACCCCAACAGCAAAGGTAACGTTTTTACACATGGGTATTTCGTATTTGTAGATCCGTTTTCTCGTGGTACGATGTGTTTTTAGGCCTTTGCAATTTGGGTACGAAATATTTCATGTGTTTTGATAAAGGTGATGGCTTTACTGTTTTTTAGGTTTATTTTCTCTTTTGCTTTTTTGGGTGTATTAAGCGGACTATGCATTTCCCTTCCTTTAATTTTGAATTCTGGATTTGACTATGGAAACCAGATGCTAAGAACAACGACAAGGCTAGTGCTATACGATCGAAACATTCAGTCACGGAGCAGCGGAGGAGGAGCAAGATCAATGACAGGTATGCCTTCCTTGCAATTATTTTTCATCAAATTCTCTTATGTCTGATAGGCTGAGGGTGCTAATTTAGTCATCTTCTTGTTCACCTTGTGAATATAACAAGTCAATTGCTTGAGTACTTCAAGTTCTCAACAAAGTTTGAAGCTTGCATGGGTTTCTTTTATTTGAGGTGAAAATTTATCCATTATCTTGGAGTTTTGATATGCCACATGGTGGTTACATCATAGATGTTGAAGGGCCGTGTAAAAATTGGTAACCCATGGCATTAGAAGTTGTTTGAACAACGAATGTGTAATTGATATTCTGATTTATCAGTTGAGTTGTCAAAAGAGCTTGAGGAAGCTTAATCTTTTCTTTCAGATTCCAGATATTGAGAGATCTAATACCCCATAGTGATCAAAAAAGAGATACAGCATCTTTTTTGCTAGAGGTATGTTATTCGTGTGTGGATAAACTAAGTAATTGGTTGACTTAGTTGATAAGCATGGTCCTTAAGGCTTAAGCTTAGTTGATTGATTATCAGTCTTTTTTTTTTTTTTGCAGGTGATCGAGTATGTCCAATATTTACAGGAAAAGATCCACAAGTATGAGGGTTCGTACCAGGGGTGGAGTCCTGAGCCCACAAAGTTAATGCCCTGGGTAATGCTCTGAATCTTGGCTACTTACATGGTCTGGTACTAAGGTTCACCTGAATGCCCAAAGGCAGGTGTTAAATAGCTGTATATGTGCTTTCTTTAGAATTAGGATTGATCTATGCAATTACACAAGCTTAAATTTAAGCTATGGTGTGCTACGGAGCATCTGATCACTTGCTTTCCTGCTTAAAGGACACCATAATGCTTTTCAAGTGTATGTAATCATCAAAGCCCTGACTTGGGCTAAACAGTTCTGATAACCTTTTTTTGGAGTTTTTGTCTCTGATTCTTGCATAATGTGTTGATTTATTAAGTAATAAGTGATGGGCTCAATTTTTGTTAATGCGAAATTGTATGTTTTCTGGTGGATAAAAGACGATGAGGATAGCTTCTGAATATGGTACTTATTTTCCTGTCAAATATACTTCTTGATTTAACATGCTTACACCTTGCGTGAAACAGAGAAATAGTCACTGGCGTGTTCAGAGTTTTGTTGGTCATCCTCAGGCCATAAAGAATGACACTGGTGCGGTGTCACCTTTTCCTGGAAAATTTGATGAAAATGACATCTCTATCACCCCGAACGTGCTTGCAAACAGCACACAAAATCCAGTAGAATCTGACCCCAGCAGGGATGTTGCCCCCAAAATAATGGATCGGCAACCTGAATTAGTGAACAAGGGAATTCCTCTGCCTCTGCCTCTGCCTCTGTCAGCAAGCTTGCCTACCCCGATCAGGAACGATGGTATGCTTGCCCATCCTCTTCAGGGACCAATTTCTGATGCCCAATCAACTCAATGTCCCACCACTAGTGCTAGTGACACACTGAATCAACAGGAGGAGCTGACAATTGAAGGCGGAACAATAAGCATCTCAAGTGCTTACTCACAAGGGTGGGTACTCATACTATATCTATACAACTTCTGGTTTGATAAAAATTAAAATAAAAAAACTATGAGTCTCACTTAATTTTGGAAGTATTTGCCACACTAGTTTTAGCTTGACTCCTGTCAATTAGTGCGAGTCAATTTAGGTTGGCCTTTCTACTGTTTAGACTCCAGACCTTTATTATTGGTCATATTTTCTTTCTGTGTTGGATATTAGCATTGTAATATATTGTACCTCATGCTTGGGACCTAAGTTATAAGATGATAACATGCATGAAATTGATGATGAACAGGTTATTGAACTCTCTGAGTCATGCACTACAGAGTGCAGGTGTAGATCTGTCAAGGGCTAGTATCTCAGTGCAGATTGATCTTGGGAATCGTGCAAACCGAGGGCTGCCCTCTGGAACACCTGCTTCTAAGGTATATATAGGTATTTGAATTTTGATGTTGGGGTGGAGTTGGTAGTTAAGCAGGGTTTCCTGATTCTTATACCAGTAAAGCACTTGGATTCTTTATTTCCTGGTTGACAAAAAGAAATGGAAAGTAAAAGTTTTACTCTGATAAACTGGAATCGTATAAATGGTTCCATTTCTTTTGTTTTTCTTTCCACTGCCCTGACTGCTCTCCATTGACCACCTTACTAACAGCATGTGGGTCTGTGTAGTTTATAATCACAACAGACTTCTTTCAATGGATTTGTCAAACTGTAGCAGTTTTCCTATACAGGACAGTGCTTAGGATTCTCCCTCTCTCTCTCTCTCTCTCTCTCTCTCTCTCACACACACACACACACAGGACAAATGAACTCATATTTTTCCATTGCTTTCCAGGGTCCTGAGAATCCCCATTCGAGCAATCAAACAATGGCACATTTTAGGGATGATGGCAGTGGAGAGGACTCAGATCAAGCTCATAAACGCCTGAAGACATGAGACTTGTGTGGCATCTCCTCAGTCTCCATTTCACCCAGATTTTACTCATTCATTGTGTTTGGGGATGCCTTAGGGGTTAGTGTACATGCGGTGTTTGTTTTTTGTTTTTTTCTACACTATTTCATTGAACTCATCATGTGAGAACCATTTCCTTAATTTTATAGATTTCTTTGAGGAAGTTGTGTTGGGGGATGTCATCACCTGTATTTTGATTGTATCTTACATAATTATTTATAATGTATCAAATGGAGCCCGTGCAGGGCCGATTTCTTGGTAATTAAGTTGGTATTTCGTGTCTGGTGCATTAGTGCAGAACAAATATTCAAAGGTATGGCATGCTTGTAATTAACATTTGTGGCTCAACCAAAAAGAAAAAGAACCCCTTGGAGATGGAAAAAAAGGGTTGAGGAACATTACTTTTTTTGTAATTAATACTCAGCTCGGCATATTTACATCCTAATTATGGAGACTCCTTGCATATATAGGGTATCGGAAATTCAGGATTAAATACAATTCATTCAGGATGGAGCTTGATAGGAACTTCTTTTGCTAGTTGTTCCCACATGACCATGGATGGTTCGTTCTATAAAACTTTATTGTTCACAGTGCAGGCTGCACTTGCATGCCTGTAGTCTTTCTGTGATTAACATTACAGTTTTGAATAATTCAAAAGCAAAATTGCTTTAATAAAAGAAAAAAGCGAGAATCATCACAACCATCCTTCCCACATGGCCTTGTTACAGTTGTTGGCCCTTAGTTTAATTTCCTTATTGTTCATAGTGCGTATGCAAGTCTTGGTCCTCTCTCATCCGCGACCCTTCCTTTGCAAACGCCCACTGGAACTTCCAGTGTCACCGCAAACGAGTATAAAGTTGTATGGGTGCATCATATTTACAGAAGGGGGCATAATTCTACGTTGAAGATTTTCACCCTCGGTAAAAGTACTTCATGAAGGCACATAGAGAATGACCTTGATCTCCCTTTTAATCCTTGAAAGTTTCGTTTTCCAGAAAAAAAAACGTGTGTGTCTCCATGGGGTCATGCATTGGATGCTTGAGACTCAGGATATAATAGTGGCTTTTGACATTGCAGACGAGAGATTCAGAATGATCCCACTACCTCAAGCCTGTAATGCTTACTAGTTATGATGAAAGCATAGTCCCCTTAAGATAGATCATGGGAATTAATCAGATGCTTATTTTTGTCTACTACTATGATTATTGATTAGTCTTTGTATAATTAAATTTTTAAACTTCTGGATAATACTACAACTCTTTACAGACTAATCCCAATTACGTTTCCCATCCTCAGAAAACAAACGTTACTTTAGTCTCGAGCTATAGTCAAAAGCACATGCAGGAACCTTTGGTATTTCAGTGAATAACCTTACAGCAGTTTTAAATATTTCAATAGCAAAACTGCTTTAATAAGCATCACAAGTTCACAACCTCTAATCTTCTTCTAATCCCAACCAAAAAGGAAAAACAAAAATGACTTTACATTGGTCATGCTGAAAGAATGGTCTCATCTGATGGACCAGGAAGTGGAACCTAATGGTCTGATATACCATTCCATGAACTGTAATAATAACATCATCTATCACAAACTTTTTGGTTTTTTAGCAATTTGTGGTAAACATTCTTGTGGATTACTATAGAAATATTCTTCTTCCTTGGGTTTACCAGGAATCTCCAATCTTTGAGTTGGGTTGCCCATTCGATCAGCATGGCCTGTTTTCACTGCCTGCGAAAATTCATCCCAGCTCAGACTTCCATTCTTGTACTGGTCTATCAAATTCACCAGAAGCATTCTGTCTAGACGAATTGTTGTCTTGAATCCCAAGTATCTGCACATGATCAATTGAATTCTTGAATCATTTTGTGCCCAACACATTGATAGTCAATTAATAGTTAATGATCACATTTTTGGTAACATTACATATATTCTGTACCTTCTATGGCCTTCAACAACTCTGGCCATGTTTCCTCCATAAGTAGGAACAAAGATATCACTTTCCAGTGACACAACGTAATCCAACGCAGCCATTTGGTTCGAATGCTTTCGGAAGGACATGAGCTCTGAGGCTTCCAGCAATGTCTCCTTTTTAACCTGTTTGATGTAAATTTCACAAAACAATAAGCACCAAATCTGTATTTACAACTAAACACATTTCAGTTTCTTAAGGTTGAAATCAATCAACTAACCATATGTGGAAAGCCTAATCTGAGAGATGCCATTCTCCTTTCTCCCCCATATATATCACCTGCAGCTATATAAATTTGGATGGCAGGATCAATATCCAAAGCCCTCAATGCAAGAGCAGTTTCCTCTGGAGTTAAAGGGCATGACCCAGCTTTTCTTTTCTTCTCAGAATCTATTACTTTCTCTCTCCACCATGGGTACGCAAATCTGTTTGATATAAAAACATATAAACTAATTGAGTTTTATTCATAGTAGAGTAGAACTTGCTTTGTTGAGAAATTGAAAGATTGGCTTTACCTCATATTTGTCAATTCTTCAATTTCTTTGTCATTGCAACCTTCAGTACAACCAGAAAATGCTAACATGTCCATTTCATATCTCAGATGAAGAACCAAGAATGGACCCTTTTCTCTCAGAATTCTAACAATCTTCTTGCCCAATTCCTCAATTGGGGAAGTGAATCTCAGAGCCTTGTAATTCACTTTGCAGCGCAGTTTTTGAACTTCTATGCAAAGCCCATTATTAGCAAGCCTGGCATCAGTTTTAGTGAAATGCAGCACTTCATACTTTTGTATGCGAGGAAGAATCTGCATATTTGTACAAATATTGTATGTTCTAAGATTAATTAGTCACAATTACATTAATTTTTGAGTTATACGAATTTAATGACCATAATTGAATATTAATTAATCTTTAATAACAAGAATTTGGGATTTATAGTTAACCAGTTACCACTTACCAGGTTGTAGTAATATGACATGTTGGACCAACTAACAGGCGGCATGGAATAGAGAGAAGCTATCTCTACTCTTCTGTACTGTTTATGAGGCAGAGCTTTCAAAATCTTGACCTCATTTCTCAAAGTTGCTATGAAGTAATCCACATCAAATATGTCTTCGAATCGACTGCAGATCATGCATAAGTATATATATTCATCAACTTTAATAAGGTTCTTCGGCTAAGAAGAACATAGATGGTACGTACTAATTAATCCAAAATTAATATATATATATATATATATATCTATATAAGGTTCAGGGGAGAGTTTTAATTTGATTGACAGTACTGACCTGCGATCATTCCAGAAAGATGTGTTGTCCAACTCTGGAACTATAAGCGTGACATTCAAAAACCTTGCAATAGCTACCATGTCACATATCTGGAGTGTAGATTATATAAATATGGTTATTAAGAACCCTATTTATGGAAAGTGGATTTTCATGTATGCAAATTAAGATTGAAATTTCGTGTGAGTACTATGTATAAAATCAGTAATTACTTACACCAGCTCGCATTTGATTCAATCCTCCATTGGATGAGACCATTAGGAATCCGTTGTTCTCATAATCCCCTACAAAATTAACATGCACAATATTTGAATACTTTTTTAGTATGTAGAATAAGAACAATGGCCGTGACATAATAGGTACAAAAATGTATGATCAAAATTTGAAGAATGAAAGCCATTAAATGAAATCTGGTTATTTAATTAATTAGTATATGGTTAGTTGCCATTAATCTGTTGCTGGTTTAACCAACATTCCTTCTAACTTTAGAGTTAATTTAGAGAACGTTGCATGTTTAGAGTCAAACGCATGCTCTACTATGATTGTGCATGAGATTGCACTCACTTTGAGTAGGTTGAGGAGCCACTGGCGGAGCAGCCATAATTATATGCTGATGGGAAGAGCGGAACATCAAAACCCGGGGCTTCATGGCGTCGCTGAGTGTAGTCAGCTGCACCGCGCAGGCGCAGAGCAGCAACATGGTGGTGGCTGCAACTGCCAACAACTTGATCAGTCTGCATAACCGCGGCTGTGAAGTGAATATCACGCTAGCTAACCTCTCCCCTTTGAAATTGAACCCTCCTAGTAATTTCTCCACTTTGCTTCCTCCAACATAATACTTCACATAGTTCTCCATCTTGTAATTTTGCTTAACCTTGGCCTCTCCCAATTCACACTCTTCAGACCCAACTTTGCTTTTATCCATCTTCACAGGCACAGAGCTAGGCACCACCACACTTGTCTTTGTTAATGCATGTACACATAAAAACATATATATGGAGCAATTAATTTGAACTACTATATATATACGTATATATGAAACAAATTATATGCAGGAAATGTTGTTGTAGTAACAGAATTTTGAGCTTGGTTGGAGGAATTTAAGATGGTTTTCCAACCGGTTTTTTATTTATGCCAAATCTGACGTGATGAGCCACCGGTTGGAAATGGTGCATATAATATATATTGTTGCTTTTAAAGGGAACCTTAAAAGTCTATTTTGCATACTCATAATTATTGTACAATAAATTAGGACATTGAGTGTCATTAAAATAAAGATGGGACAGACAAAATGCCACACAGATTGTTATAACAATATTAATTCTTCCTCTAAATCTCAAATTATTATGATTGTGGAGTCGATGGATGATGGGTTTAATTTCGATCCTTTAATTTTGATGATGCCAATCTTGGCATTCAGAGAACCATTTACGTCAAAGGAATTATTATATAAATTAATCCCAATTTAATGTTGACATCGATAGGGGCATGAAATATTAGTTTGGACCACGTATGTTAATTGTTGATGATAATAACACTAATCCTGGAATTTAAGATTGAAAAGGAAAAAGTAATGTTGATTAATAAGGTCCGTTTAATTATAATTTGACAAAATTGTGACTGTTATCACATGGCTAGGAGTTGTGACTAACAGTGAGATATAGTTTGAAAATCCATTCAACAAGTCAAAGTTAATAAACAACTTAGCAATGGATTAGGGTTTTGGTGGTTTTGGCGCCTCGATTTGGGTTTCTTTTTCTAGTATTTAGGTTTTTGTTTTGCTTTATGCCTTTTACGCTGTCGTTTTATTATGTTTGGTATCTTTGTTGTACTTGCCCGTGGCTTTTGGTTTGAATGAAATAGCTCGACTTTCTGGCCAAAAAAAAACTTAGCAATGTTAGGTTATTGCATGTGTAATTATTTATTATCAAAAAGTTCTTGCCTAATAGTAATTTTCATTCCCTGATAAAAAAAATTATATAATTACTCATTACAATAGAAAATTAAGATTAAATATCAAATATCAATAGTTTTTCAGTAAATCAGCAAAATGCTAATTTGATAATTACAGTTGTGACTGTTTCAAATTTATAAAAATTCAATTTATAAGGATTTAATGTTTTTGATTTAAGCTTGAGGGATGCAGTCCTATAACGTACAGACTAAACATTAAAATTTAAGCTTTGCAAATATTGAAAAAAACAACAAATCAATAAAAAAGTTATGAATGTTAGACAAATGGTACCTAAACTGAAATTTAGTATCTAAAATGAAATGATATAAATGTTTTGATAATTAAAATGAATAAATATTATAATTTGGTAATTAAAGTCAACAAACTTAAAAAACAAATTAAGGAACTATTAATCTAATGATATTTGGAGAAATCTCAAATTTAAATGTCCCTCCCCAAAATAAAAATAAAAATACTGAAAAAAAAAAACTTGGTATATATGCTTTTTCTTGAGGGAAATTGATCCCAAATTTAACGATATATAAGAGTTGCACTTGACTAGAGTCCACAAGTAACTCATAGAAAAACTAGTACTAGTATAATATTCTAAGTCCTTTTGGATGAGTCTCTCAGTCAACATCTTCCATCCTGCTCTCCTCGAATGGTGTCATGTCTACATATTCAACTTCAGTCTGACGTAGCCAATCATGATCATCATCGTTGTCATCATCATTGTCGGGGACTTGTTCATAATAAAATGAAAGCTGAGGGCCCTGGGGTTGTTGTTTAACTTGTTTGGGACGAGGATGGTCGATAAAAGAGGTAGTATTAATGGGTTTAGAGGTTTTAAATTGATCGTGTGAAGAGGAGGCGTCTTGTTTGTTTTCGTTGGCCTTTTTCTTATTCACTTGTTGTCTTTTGCCTTCTTCTTCTTCTTCTTTTTCTTCTCTCAACACCTGCTCAAACCTTTCTTCCAATTCCTTCAAGTCAGATTTCGAGGCAAAGTCACCAGACTTGTTTGCGTTCTGGGAGTGCTCACTTTCACCACTAGTACTAGTGTACTACTACTCATGTTTGTGTATTAATGTGATACACACACAGCAATATATTTGATAAGAGAATGGGTTGTAGCCTTGTAGGTGATCATGATAGGTATTTCGATCTCTTAAATATATAGAGAACTACAAGAGAATCCTAATAGAAATAGGAATTCTAAAAATTCTAATAATTAAGAATGAATAATTAAAGATCTAATAGGAATAAAATACTAAAAGATTGGCAAACCTGATCTAGGTAATAGCAATTAATCAGATTTATATCAAGTTCCCCTTATCTAATAAAATTCTAATTCATTACTAATATTTAGTATATATTTAATTAATTAATTATGCTTTGCTTCGCATGAATATCTGGACTTTGAATATTGAATTCCAGCATTTGCATGGTAGTGATCAACAAACATATATTTGATTCAATACATTAGACTGATAACTTGCATTCTTCCTGAAAATTGATCCCCTAACATTCGATCCCAATTAATCCCATGAAATTAATTGAAAAGTAAGGAAAAATGACTTTCGGTTCAGTCACAAAAAAACACAAATATTACATTAGAGGAAACCATATATTCATCATGGCCATGCATATGTGCATGCGTGGCAGATTGTGTAGTACAGTGTAGTGATGTACGTTCATGGTTCTTCATGATCAACAGGAGACAAACATTCCTGTGGGTTTGTATAGAAGTAATCCTCTTCCTTGGGCTTTCCTGGAACCTCCAATCTTCGAGTTGGGTTCCCCAATCGATCTGCATGAGCAGCCTTCACTGCAATTGAGAAATCGTTCCAGCTCAGAGTCCCATTGTTGTACTGGTCTATCAGCTCAACCAGAGCCTTTCTGTCTAGAAGAATCGTTTTCTTGAATCCCAAGTACCTATATTGGAAAAACAAAAAACAAGAAATAAAATAAAATAACATTACTCAACCGAGACATGTTCAAGTTCAATGTCTATATATGGTACGTACCTTCTATGGCCTTCGACTACTTTTGCCATGTTTCCTCCATATGTAGGGACAAAAATGTCACTCTCTATGGACACATAGTAATCCAACGCAGCCATCTGGTTTGAGTGGTTTTGGAAGGGCATAAGATCTGATGCATCCACCAACGTCTCCTTTTTCACCAAATTTGGAAACGCTTCTTTCAGAGTTGCCATTCTCTTCTCTGCCTTGTATATGTCACCGGCAGCAATGTAGACTTGGATATTACGATCAATGTCTAGTGCCCGCAATGCCAGTGCAGTTTCTTCAGGGGTTAGAGGGCACAAACCCGCCTTCCTTTTCTCAACTGAGTTTATCTCCTTTTCTTTCCACCATGGGTAGGCATATCTAATGTGCCCAAAAAATAAATATCAGTGAATCAACATATCTTATATTTTCACAAACTCTTCTTTAAATGTATAATGCATATCGATAGTTTAGTAACATAAGATGTCAGATATCTGGTAAGAAAAATATTACGTTCAACATTTTGTACATTGTTGTGATCGATCACCTCATTTTTGTGGTCTCCTCAATCTCTTCTTGGTTGCAACCTTCAATGCAACCGGAGAAGGCCACCATGTCCATCTCATATCTGAGATGAAGGACCAAGAAAGGGCCTTTTTCCATGAGAATCTGAACGATTTTCTTGCCCAATCGCTCAATTGGGGGAGCAAATCTGAGAGCTTGGTAGTTTGCACGGCAGCGCAGCTTTTGAACCTCTTCAGGAATGCCATTATTAGCAAGCCTTGCATCAGTCTTAGTGAAGTGCACAACTTCGTATGTACGTATGCGAGGAAGGATCTGCATGTAAGCGTAGTTAATTATATTTAATAATACAAATTAGTGATCATGGCTATTAATTAATATGACATTTCAACACAGATTACCAACCGTGTTATAGTAGTAAGTCATGTTGGACCAACTAATGGGGGGCATGGAATAAAGGGATTCTAATTCCACTTTTTTCTTCTGCTGAGGAGGTAGTTCTTTCAATATCCGGACCTCATCTCTCAATGATGTAATGAAATAATCCACATCAAATATGTCTTCGAATTGACTGCCATAATTAATTATATTAGTGAGAAAGAAATTATTAGTACCTAATAATTAATAAGATGATTTGTTACAGTCACCTGCGATCATTCCAAAAAGATGTATTATCCAATTCAGGAACTATAAGCGTGACATTTAAATTTCTCGCAATAGCAACCATGTCACAAATCTGTACAAGTTGAACCATAACATAGAATTCATTAATACTCAAATTTGTTAATAAAATGAATATTGGGAAATTAATGTAAAAGGAGCAAATTACTTACCCCAGATCGCATCTGATTTAGTCCTCCATTGGATGAAACCATCAAATATCCGTTATTCTCATAAATCCCTGAAAATCATTGATAATCACAAACGAAATGGTTTCATTTCATACATAAAAACTGAAAAGATAGTGATAAAAAAATAAAATAAAATAAAAAAGGTAAAAAATTTACAGAAAAGGTTCAAAGTGTATTATACGAATACTATGTGGCAACATATATTTATATAAATTTAAAAATAATGACGTACTTTGAGGTGGAAGAGAGCTTTTAGATATTCTTGGCAACAAAGTCTCCCCCAAAGCCTTGAGCTGCATGGCAATGGCCCAAAGTAGCAGGACGGTTGTGGCCCGAACGGCCCAGAGTTTGAAGCGGGACAGTCGGGTCCTAGCAATAACCAAACCCTTTAAGTACTTGTCGGGTTTGATGCTCGCATTCATCAAACTCTTCATTTTCTCAGCTTTGATTCCTCGAACAATCAAACCCTTCAACACTGCAGCTTTCAACCCTCCAGTGTACTTCAAGAACTTGACCTTACTATTCTTGTATGCTGGCTTCTCCTTCATCATCACCTCCCCAAATTCTGGGTCCTCCTTCACACCACCATCCTTTCTATCCATTATTTCCAAATACTCTGATCTTCTCAAAAAATATATATATATATAGTAATTTAATTAGCTAATTGTATAGTAATGTTGCATCCCACAAAATATATATGTGTGTGTGAATGTGCAAAAAGAAAAAAAAGAAAAAAACAATGTTGTAGAAGATTATAAGATTATGAAAGTACTGTTTTTGGTTCAAAACTTAGGACAAGGTGGGATTTTCGAGCATATAAATTCCGGAGATATATATATATATATATATATACTTGCCTGCTTGCCACATTGGTTGGTTTGGTTTATTGAGGAATTAATATGGTGACATTAAGTATTCATTAAATATTGCTTTATTTTCCTGTTATTTTGCTTGAGGTTGTGGTTTAATAATAACACCATGACATCGGAACAAGATAGACATGAAAGTATAAAATCACACCTGATAATATTCATCCAAAGAATAAGAAAACTAATAACTTTATGAAGAAAAAAGGGACCATCTGAAACTGAGATTTTCTTTCGAATTCAAAAGGGACCACCATCACCACGTAACCATGTTTAACGTTTTCACATTCTTACCAAGTGTTCCTTGAATTTAACACGATACAAAAATTAACTAGGCTTCTTTTCAGGCATTTCGATTTCAAAATTTTTTCTCAGATATAAGTTATAACTTAACAAGATCTGCATCTTTTGAATAAAATGGGAATGGTGGTGATTAGTTATCATGTATTCATGTGATGGGGTGCACATTTTTTTAAGGTTACGTTTGAGCAATCAAAGCCAGTATTTTACTTTTTGTATATTTAGAGTCAATAACTATTTGATTTAGTGAATGAAGTTTTGTTGATTAAAATTCGGAATATTTGGACCATCACTGTTGTTACAGTTTTTAGTACTTAGTACTTAGTAGAAACCATCTAAAACGTGTATAATATCAGAATGTTGCAGGGATATATTCCACATTTGAGACAGAGACATAACATAACCATAATGAGTCCCTAATGCATACTTCATGCAGTCTGCATGTTCCTTCAATTTGTTCATAATTTGATTTTTCCGAATGTTGTGGGGTCAATACTCGCAATCAAATAATAATTCCATGAATCCATTTGCAATGTCAATATTGTGGCTATATTAATGTATGATATGATTTCCTCTTCCATGCTTTGAAAGCCACTTATATTTATTTCCTATATTTATAAGAAAAATACGAAAGTTTGAAGGTCAAGGTAGCCATTCTCCCTTTAGTCACCAAAAAATAAAAAATAAAAAATAAAATAATTAATTAACATAACAAATGGCAGATGTATAACCATCCTTGAAGAGCTTCACCAAACGAAGACATGGCCTAGCTAAGCAGAGGAAAAGTCTAGATTCCATCCATTCTTGCGTTACTAAATCGCTTATCTACTGATCTTTATTCCACACACGCATTGGCCAAAAAGAATATATATATATATATATATATTAGCATTAATACTATCAAAATATGATTTCATGGTTCTAGTTAGAGTTAATTTGAAAGTACTTAACATCCTGAACATGTACTGTAAGGCCCCCCAACTTCAATGTTGGTAAGGCAAATCATCTTCATGTAACCATCCTTGGCTTTGCAGATCAGATGCCACCTTAATCTCCCTAAAACACATGGTCTTCTGAGGCAGAGAAAAAAATGGTGTATGCCTTAACTGAGATAAGCTTACCAATCCTTTACTGCAGACCATAAGCCAGTTGATCTCCAAGCACCTTCATTTAAACTATCACCCTGTATAGATGAAAAAAATGGTAGTAACTAAAAAAAAAAAAAAAAAAAAACCCCATGTTGCACAGAGAGGGAAAATCGAGGAGAGATCTAAGGAGGATTGCACAAAAAACCTATACCATCCTGTGACAGTCGACAGTTACTGTACCTGGCTTGTTCAGAAATGCTCTCTTTGTCTACAGAGATTGGTCGAGTTATACCTGGGACTTTATATGAGTTCTACCTTTGATTTCTTCTGAGACCAGTTTCCATAGTAAGCCTTATTTTTCATTCTTCAACATCCCCATAGCTTTGAATAGAAACGCATAATCATAAGCAGTTTCCTCACATTGACTATACCGTCCACCTTCACCAAAATGTCCTCCGGCCATATTTGTCTTCAGAATAACTGAACCCGAACAAACAGGACATGTACAATCTCGAATGCTGGCCACCCACTTGGCAGCTTCCCAAAACCCAACCCTGATAATGGATATTAAATGCAACCAGAGTAAGTACAGGGAATATAATATATATTATATATTGCATAAACTAGTAACCAACAAATGTCCAGATTCATTCATGCATGCAATTAGGATGACAGAAAGCAGAAGATGAATTTACCTTGAGTCTTGAAAGGACGCTGTAACAAGCATGGAAGGGTAACAACTGCCTTGAGAAATGTTATCATAAGGTGAATAACTTGAGATAAGCTCAAATTCGGACTGTATCTGAGGATTGCCAAATTCTTCATAATCCAGAATAGTGAGAGGCAAACTGGGATCCATTAAAGTATTGCATATATCAAGAAATGGAACCTGATAAAAAATATCACCCAAACATCAGTACCAACAATATACTGCTTATACACACTAATAGATTCAAAGTAGCAAAGGTAGACACCATGAATTTCTTCCCTACCATAAACGAAAAGGAATATTGAAACTACTGATGAGTTCGTTTCCCTTTATTCTTCCCCACAACAAAGAGGCGGTAGAAGAAATTTGGAAATTGAGATATATATACCCCAACCATTCCTTACCTAGAATTTGTCTCCTAACCTTTAAAGGGAACTAGAGAGTTAAACTTAAATGTACGAAGGATGGGAGTCCAACCTCATTGAATCAGAATACTAACAATAAAGATGGCAACTATTTTTGCTTTAAACACTAACCTTCAAAATAGCAGCACGAAATAGATCTGGGTAAAAATTGATAGATGCACCAACAAGAAGACCTCCAGCACTATATCCAATAGCACCAAGCTGATCTCTCTGTACATAGCCCTCTTTAATCAGGTAGTTCGCACATGATACAAAATCATATATTGAATTCAGTTTATTAAACCCACTGCCAGATTTATGCCATGAAGAATCTCCACCACTACCCCTGCCCATACAACTACATCAAGTTATATGCCAAAAAATAAAAAATAAACACAAGCAACAGCACATTTGTTTCAGCTAAGAAAGTAGAATCACATGGGATCAAGCATGCTTAGAAGTAAATCACACAATGAACTTAATCTTGGCTAGAGCATATTGTATGCTTGCCTTTTAAAACACGATTGATATTAAATCATTGAAGAAGCAAACTAGGTTATAATTTCAGATAAATTTTAATATAAATAATCAAATCATATGTTATGATATCAAGTACAAAGGACAAATTCTACGTATGCAAGTTCAACTCTTGCAAAATCTAAAAGTATTCATATAAGTTAACACATGGGTGCAAAAAAAACCTGAAAGACACATTAATGGTTTAGTTTGGTACATCAATTTAACTTTTTTGTCTTCAGTGATCTTTCATATAAAAACAAGATGAAATAAAAGAAGGAAACCAACCTCACATCAGCAAATGCCACCACCCAGCCCCGATCAAGTAAACTCAGGCGATCTGCGCACCAGCTTTTATCTAAAACCTCCCCATATGCTCCATAGCCTTGTAGAAGACCAGGCGACTGACCTTTATTCCAGGCTGTATGAGAGTACAATATGGTCAAAGGAACTCTAACACCGTCATGGGAAATCACTTCCCTCCTCTCACAACAGTATGCATCAGAAAATTTCTTCCATCCCTGTGATTCACTTATCTGGACATTTTCTTCCTTCTCATATTGTTTGTCAATATCTAGCTCATTAGCTGGTGAGCACGTGCTATCACAAAAAACACTAACTTCCTCTTGCTGCACAATTGAGAATCTCCGGCTTGACATGTCATAGTCAACAACTACATCAGGCATCTGCACATTCCATTCCAATGAGGGAGGAAGTTTCAATATTGTTAGAAATGAAATGCATTTACCCACAAGGCCTGGCACTGCCTGGCGGTACCACAGACATCCTACTGAGAGAGAGAGAGAGAGAGAGAGAGCAGAAAGAATTTGTATAGCTCCTTTTATCCTGAATATAAAAATAAAGCTTAAACTCATACCACAGGAGACGAAAGCACCGCACGGTATACTGAGTTCTGGAAATCATGGTTTGAACCTGGAACAAGAGTACATGAATTTGAGGGGAGAGGGAAAAACCATGGATTAAGATCTGCAATCTCCATTCGATGCTGCCAAAGAAGTCAATAAAAGTAGCAAATTAACAAATGCATTTGCATATGTAAGAGATAAGGGTTAACTCTAAGCACTTTCCTAATCTCTTTTGTTTGGAGCATGTGTTTTATAATTAACCACCAATAACACAATTTGGAGTCTGGACTATTAATTTAGATAGCTCAGAGACAGGGAAAAACAAGCAGTTGTAGGACTAGATATCTAATGATCTAGAGCACTGTAAGATGAGCTAAAAGATTACATTTTCATGCAATACACTATAAAATAATAACAATATAACTTGTAGTATACTCTTCATATGCTTATCCACGGACAAAAATGCAACTAAGCGGAGAGATCAATACCTTACAATCAACAATGATAGGCAAATCAATGGAACAAAACATTGGAAAACCCTTATTATTGAGAAAAAGGACCAGATGTCCATCAAAAATGTCCATGTCTTGCATGCTAAAATCTTCACTTGGAAGGATGATATTCTAATAAGAAAAAAACAGAAGTATGTCACATTAAGAAAAAGGAAGAGCAAATATAAAAGAGATCCAACAGATAACATCACCAAAGGGAAAACAACATGTGTCCATATTTAAGATTTATGAGTAAGAACAAAGTTCACCTGCCAATTAGATGAGAGTAGATCTTCAACATGGCATCTAGCTAGGTAATAACCTTCACCAGACCACTCCTTTTCACTCAAAGGAGCATTTGTAAGAACATAAAATAATCCATGGTGATGTTCCAGAAAATACTGCACACCAGAAACACGCTTCCAAATTTTCTTCAAACCATCTAATGGGTTGGCAGCATCTATCAAATAGACCTGTAAGTTAAGTTACAGAGATTAGCCTCACCAAAAGAGAACTTTCTAAAGTAAATACTCCACAGAAAAAAAAAAATGAAATAGTAAAATTCCTTCCTCAGATGAAGTCCTTGAGTTTGAATTGACAGTTACAAACTTGCCATCTTTTGTGCTTGTAATGTCCACACAGAAGCTGGAATCACTTTCTGTAAATACAGTAATATTTTCCAAATTATCAGATCCCAGTTTTAAGCAGAGAACCCTGCCAAAAATGACAAATAGATGAGATCATATTCTCGTCTAAAAAAAAAAGGGATAAACGTACATAAAAGAGATAAAATATGCCTGTAAGGTCGTTGATTCTCATCAGATAGCGTATAGAACAGAGTACTGCCATCTTGAGCCCATGCCAAGCTAACAACACCATCAACTCGTACTTTGGGAATAATACATCCACTTGTCAGGTCCTTAATTTGAAGCATGAACTGTTCATTACCCTTGATATCTAGCGTGTATGCTAGAAAATGGTGGTCAGGTGAAATTCGACATGTACCCACATGCACATAACCTACAATTAAGGTACATAAAATCAGTAACAAAGTTTTAAATGAAAGAACATGGGAATATTAAACAGCGTCTAATCCAGCAAATATGACATCAAACCTATGCCATCAACCATGAAGGTATAAAATTACTATTCATCAACCATTAAACCTATGCCATCACGCCTGATTCTAAAGCAACTGGAAGGGATTTATTTCTGAATGTCTGACTAACCTTCCAGTTAGCCTCGCAAAGAATAATTGTTTACAAAGAGGACACCAGATCTCCAAATTTATATATAATCAATAAAATAATAATGTTTTTTAACATAAGAAAGTTAAGAAAGAAGCTTTCCATATTGTTGTGCAATTTCATTCCAGTCAAGCAAAATTTCCTCCCTTCCAAATCCTCCTCTTGCATAACGGAGATAAGACTGAATCCAACCACTTTTTTCAATTTCTAATCTTCTACAAAGAACCGGGTATTCCTTCCCCTCTGGTATGTATTGGTAATACAACCTGCTCAAGTGTGACAAAAGATATTGATAACGTTAACTTAAAATATATGCATTCCACAAAATAGAAGCAGAACCAAAAACATTATTTAGCAGTGGTGCACATTAGTGAAGTTTTTATACACTTCCACTTCCTCATCCCACATACATAATTTAAATTTTCAATGTTATCTGTAGTTTATTTCTTATGAAAGTTGTAGCTTCTTCTTATTATTGCAAATGCAGACTCGAATGCAATTCACAGGTTTTGAAAACCGCAGCTTCAAATTAAAACAAGGAAAATTCAAAAACTATAGTAAACGAAAGAAAGCAACTTTTCCAATAAAATGAAATGGGCAAGTGGGAAATGAGCAAACCAGGGTCCCCAACGCTCAGGAGGAGTGGAAATCTTGGTGGGCATTCGACTTGTCATTTCAGAGAATAGAGTGCGTTGCAGGTTGTGAGTGTCGGCCATGAAAGCCTCAGCATACGAGTTTTCTTGGTCAACATAGTCAGAGAGATCAGGGTCGTTGGTGTTAGACATCCAGTGGTAGGGGTCTTGCCACGTTCTCCCATGAACTGAGACTGTGAAAGGTTCTTTCTTTGGGACTGGTGGTGAGGCCTGTGGGGGTGGGGAGAAGGGGTGGCCTCTGCAAAGAGTGGAGAACGGGGAGGAGGATATGTTGGGGAATAAGAAAAAAGAGAGAGACGTAGAGGACCTTTTGATTGAGCACTTGGGTTTAAGGATGAAACAAAGAAGAGCCATGAAAAGCCTTCAACTCCAAGTCCAAGCGAGGAGAAGAGACTGTAACTGGAGGTAGCCAGGAAGGTAACGAGTTCTTCCTGTAGCCTGTAGGTCTTCAGAATTTTAGAATTTAATCGTAGTCGTGAATTCGTGGTTACTAAAGTTACTACAAAACGATAAATCTAAAGGGTGCTGTTATTGATACTCCAAAAAAGACATCTGCACTCTAATATGTACAAATCTTCTCTAATATTAATATTAAAATTAGAGTGCATGATGGCTTTTTTAAGTGCCAATCGCAGCACCCATTCTAAAATCTAAGATGACCCGTATCACTTTTCTACTGCTTATTAAAAATACCAAAAACTAGAAAAAAAGAACATAAAAATAAAAAATCACTTGCCCCCGCTCTTTTTCTTCATATAAATTATAGCAAATATTGAAACTTCAAAAGATCTTGCAACTGCTAATTCCTATAGATCAACCACAAGTCCAAAATAGATGAAATGATTATGTACGTATAAGCGAATTTAAGGAGAATGTAAAGAACCATATTTAACATAATCGGGTCATCTGTACAAAAGCAAACAATAGGGTCGACCCATTTGGAGACAAACCGGGCATCATTATCCGTCACTGCCTATGGCAAATATAACAAATGAATGACGAAATGGCATCTCACTTCGGGTTTTACAAAGTAATCAATTCTACAACTCCAAAAATAATTAAACATTTAAAAAATATGAGAAACAATAACTGATCGACGTCTTCCCTTCATTGCTACTTCCATCTAGTTGTTACAGAAGTCAGTTTCGCTTTCTCTTCCGTAATATCATTGGGTTGCGATTTTATTCTGTTCCAGTTGTCATTTCTTAGTACGCTTCTCATCTTCAACATCCTGTAATATCCCATCAAAATGGCTCAAATTATTTGCAAACTACTTTATTTATGCCACAAATGTTCCCGACAAGCAGTTCCAAAATCGGTTAAACCAAGGAAGGTTACAGGATAATGTATAAATTGAGAAGAAACATGTATGGAAAGGCACAGAAATGGAAACCCATAAAGGAAAAGAGATGGATGGATGAATCACAAGATAAATGAAGCTTACCGAATTGTCAATCTTGTCAAAATCATCATCAAAGCCGTCATCACCATCATCTGAAGTACAAATTTGTTAACGAACATAAGGGCAAAGTGTACAAGGAAAACAATAGACAAAGAGCAGATTGTCTCAGGGTAGTTCGAGGAAATCAGGAAACTAAAAAGGAACTATGAAAGGTTAATGACTCTTAAGATTTCTTCACAACACAGCTTCACTGAGTGGGGAATAATAAATAATGGCTGTAGGGTCCTGACTCTTTCACAAGAATAAAATGAGCGTATGGTTTTACATGAAGATTGAAAAATGTCCATCAGTTTTTCATTTAGCATTTCAATGCATTGGGCTGCCAGTTTCTCAATTAATGAACTCATTTCCATTACACACTTGCGATTATTACAATTTATGACCTTAAAATGTGCTTATGTAAAAACCAGGGACTCAAACCTCCACCCTTACTTTTGGCCACCCATATTCCAACGCAGTTCTGGGATTTCAATTCTTTTATTAGATGGAAAGACTAAAATCCAATAGAAATGTGAATTTAGAGGAATAAGTTGAATGGTATATGCATCCTTTGACTTAAAGATGTTGTGCAACATGTCAAAAAGTTAAGGAACTAAACCTGCACCACCCCCATCACTGTCTTCAAGATCACCCAAAAGGAAAGTATCCAAGTCCTGCTCAGCCGATGATGACTTGGAAGTCAAACTCTTCAGGTTCTTTTCTGTTTCTTCCGCTTTGTCATCCCCTCCAACTACAGGTGTTTGTGCCACTTTATCATCTTTTAATTGCTCTGCTTCCTTGAGCTTCATCTCCTCCATGTATTGCTTCTCGTATCTGACCAAAAGTTCATAGTCATCGAAGGAAAAGGCTACAAATTGAAACTAAATTTCCAAATTCATAAAACCCTCCTTATAAATGGGCATATTTATCCTCTAATCATATCCACTGAAGAGTATCTAGATCTATTCCTTGTGCTTCCTCTTTTCATAAATCATTGATAAACTTCTTCAAATTTTTAAAGACTTCACTAGGATGACAGTCACAATGCACCAACCTCTTTACTAAAACAAGATGCTTGCATAAATACTGTTTAATATTATCCTTCACTTAAAAGAAATAACACATACACACACATCTTTCATATGTATTATTGCACATTGGGATCCCAATACAGCTCAATGTGGAACCTAAAGTCATGTGTAAACCATCAATTTAAGCAAAATGCTTAACTTAAAATGAAAAGAATTGCTACTTACGGAGCCGCATGACTGTTCACAAGGGTAAAATATATCTTCCAGAATCTTCTTTCTTTCATAACACGTGGGCATAATTCATATCTTAACCTTGAAATTTCCTGCAAGAAAGTAATCAGTGATCACCAGAACATTAATATATTGCACTTTTTTTTGGGTGCATGAAGGAAGGAATCTCCGCACAGCAAAAATCAGACACTAAATTGTAAGACACTCATTCTATAACATAAGCATTAATCTCAATGCTCAATTAGCATATGCAGATATGTAAAACACTTCAACTAGTTGATGCAATCATGCACAAATCAAATGCACATATTGGAAAATTAAATTAAAAAATCGAAAAATTAAGCACTACAATGGTGTAGCTTTGAATCAAAATTGAAACAAAACTGAAACAGATAAAGAAACAGAAATCGACCTTAACAGTAGTGAGAACGAAGGTGGCATGTCGCTCCTGCCACTCGCTCAGATCTTTGCGCACATTCGAGCCCGTAGTCGGCACCTCGGAGACCTCCTCCGCTTCATCTAAACCAACTCAAACAACGCACATTTCACTAACATTACAAGTAATTGAGCTAAATTAAACAAAAAACGAACTAAAATCAGCGAATACCTTGGATCGGAAAGTGCTTGAAGGTATCGGAAGTGAGTCCCTTGACGAAGTCTCTGAGATCGTCGGTGACTCCGAACTTCTGGAGCTCCTCCGGCGACGGCTCGGCGGCGGAGGCGGAGGAGGAGGAGGAGTTGACAATCGAGAGCGAGGAGAGCTGAGGCGGAATAATCTCCGAGACGGAGAGAGACTTGATCTGATCGGCTTGCTTGAGCGCCGCGACTTTGATCTCGTCGGCTTTCTTCGACGCCTCCGCCGCAAACTCGCGGGATCGCTTGGCGGTTTCGGAGACTAAGTCGGAGATTTTGGCGGAGGTGGTTATGGTTTGCGATTTCTTGGCTGCCTCTTCAGCGAAGCTCTTCGCTCGTTTCCATAAGTCTTCCATTGTTGATTGTTTTGATCTCTTTGGCTTTAGATTGGATTGGATTATTTCTTTCCGCGATTTGTTGTCCCAGTCCTACTAGCTACTCTCTCTGTTTCCCAAAGATTGGCAGAGATCTAACGACGTCGTTCTCGCCTGCATTTATCTTTGAAAGCGCACCGTCCACGCGGCTATTAAACGCCTGTCTTTAATTAGCATAATATCAAGCGACCTGTCGTTTTCTTAATTGAAATCCTTGTTTTCGTTTGTTTTATTTTCAGGAAACCTAATTGAAATCATTGAAGATTATCATATTGAATTAATTTTATTGATTTTTTCAGCATTTTTGAACAGTGAACATACAAATATTTAATGTCTAAGATTTAGATATGTAATAACTCCTATATTAATCTCTTCTTAAATTGCTTCTCATTTTAGTTCATTAGTGAATCAAAGTTCAAAAGATGTATATGTAATTGAGCCTAAATTTTTTTTTTGAGTTTTTTTTTTAAGTCTAAAATGAAAATGCCTATGATCGGCCGGCCCACCTATAAAAACACAATGACAAACCGGTCTATTTTAATGAGTCAAGCACTCAACACCTTTATCGAGCGCTAAGAAATTGTCACTATGTAACAATAACTATTTGAATTTCATAATTGGCACTGTTTAACAGTGGCAATTATGTAGTTTTATTTGTATAAAGTTGATTTATTTATCATTGCAACTTTTTATGTGGTTTTGTTTATTATTAAAAGTTATAAAATGAATTTTAAAGTAATTTACTTTTTTATTTGCAATAACGATTTAATTTTTTTTAGTACAACACAATAAAATTATAAAAAGATATATGCAAATAAAGGATTGGAAATTTTTTTCAGGCATCTTTCACTTTTCATTTCTTCGTATAATCCAAATAAATTCTAAGTTTTGGTTTTTTAATATTAATCTCTCTCACCATCAACGTAGCTACCTCACTCCTTTGTGTTTGCTTTTAATATTCAATTCTTGTTCACTTATCCGAAAATAAAATATTGATCATTTTTAAGTGACTTTTTTCTGTTTTTGAAAAGTTGAACGTTATAAATCGACTTTAAGGTACATGCATGTGTCCAATTCCATTCAGTTTAAATTTGGAGTGTAAAACAATAAAATTGACCAATGTACTTGAATTTAGTGGAATATCAATCAAAATGCTAAAGAAACCTAAATAATTAATTGATCTAATGGCGGCTTCATACACATATAGCAAGCCTTAGTGGAGTTCCATCCACAAATAGCAAGACTTAGTGGAGCTCCATACACAAAAATAAACAATAAAAAAAATCAGTGCAATGAGTGTATACATCATTACATCATTTCTATCACATTTATTTTTTATATACTAAGTGCTGAATCAATTATTATGAGAACAATATTATTATATATAATTGTAGCACTAAACATTTCTTCAGGCTTGCAGACCTGAATTTCTTCAGATCCGAGTGTTGATCTTCACTTTGAATGGAACTATCCATGGCATGCACCGTTCAAAAATTAAAGTTGTACTACTTTATAGAATTGGGTCAAAGATTGGAATTATCGACCATTCAAAACCAAAGGCATGCAATATTAACCCCTCGATTAAGCAGCTTAGACAATTAATTAGTTGACTAATACATGTGCCAAAAATGTACGGTGGTATAGAATGGAGTGTACCGAGGACGATGGTCAGCCACTTGTACTAGAAAAACTAAATTTGTTTAGCAATACAATGAAGCACGCAATGTTGGGTTCCAGCTTCCACCAAATACTCTATTATTTAATCCTACATTGATTAATGGTTTAATTGTAACTTGTGAGGCCATGTTACGAAATGTTGGGGTGTGTAGCCCCCATTTGACTAGTAATTAACAAGACCACAAGAGACTACGTACTGAACAAAGAGAACATACATATATAAAACGCCTATAAATAAAGATATTAATTAAGTTGGGTCCTAGCTAGACTTGACTCCTAGTTAGTAACAAAATCTTGGGTTATGCTCCATAATGTCGGCCACAAGAGCTGGTAAGAAGACACATTCCCTCATTTCCTTCCCTAATTACAATAACATTACTTTTGCAAAATTAAAATGTATTTAAACTAATAATTAAATTTAGCGTGTACGTGTACTTTGGGCCGGAGATGATAGGAGAGATTATACATCATCCCCGGCCAGCATGTGTGCATGTTTCATGGAGCAACCGGAAGGGACTTGTTGTGTATGGGGCGTCGTCTTCGTACACGGGAATAATCCATTGAAAAGAATTGTGATGTGTCCTCCTCCACCCATTCTTGTCTTGTCCCTGATCTGCTGCTTCTTTGCATCACCTGCACATCACCTTCTTCTTCTTCTTCGTCTTCTTTATGGAATATTGGCTTACCACCTGATCAACTCATAGAGCTAAGGCTTAATTACATGCGTCCGAAATATATATATATATATAATACAGAATGTGATCGAGGTCATTGACCTAGCTACATGTCATTCTTACCAAGAAAGCTTACATATATAATACATGCACCTTAATTTTAAGTAAGACCCTATTTCTGCTTTTGCATAATGCATATTCGAAGCAAGCTTTGCAACGAGTACTCAACCGTCACTAAATTTGTTCACCATGTTCATCAACCGACTCATTCTGTGAGCAAATTAATTGGTGACTATGACTATGTAAAGAAACAAAAGAATTTCTAAAACCCATAAGAAAAAAGAGAAAGAAGAAGAAGATGCATTGGACTAAAGAATAAGCTTCTTATTTAGGAATGAATATGAATATATACCTAAAACATTTTCCTTGTGCTTGTTGGAAGTTGTGGAATCTTGACGTTGATCTTGTACTCCTACAACCTGCATGTTTTTCAGATAATAGGAGGGATATGAGAGATGAAGTTAGGAAGAGATATTTAAATTATAAAAATGGGTGATGAATGAGAAAGGATTCGTCTATTGTTTGATTCTGTGGGGAAGGATTAATAAGCTTACAGTTACTTTTTCAGTGAATCTAAGCTTCCTTGGCAATGCAGGGACAGAGACTTGGACTAAGTTGTTGGCTGCTCACAATATCAATGTAAAAAGAGATAAGAATAGCTAGCTAGCTATGATCTTAAGACTTAAGAGAGAAATCATAGAGAGAGAGAGAGAGAGAGATTACCAGGTTGTTTATTGGATTGTTGCAGCACTTGAATTTGCAAAGAAGCAGTACAGGGTGTTAGCAAAGTGGAGATAAGAATAGTGCATATAAGCATAGTGACGAATACCAGCTCCATACTTCTACTATCTGAGATTAATTGCTGTGAATGATTCTTCTCAATTTTGTTTGTGGGTATAGGGGGTTCCAATTTATACCAATCAATGCTAGTGGTGGCCTGGTGGGAAACCCACAGAGAGAGAGAGAGAGAGAGAGAGGCTACACAAAGCACAAAACGCAGAGTTCCAATACAAGCAGATGGAAATGTTGCATAAAAAACAAAAAGGCTTCACACCATTTGGGTTGGTTTTGTCACCTACTATATACTACTATACACAGTAGGTTGGGCCCTTCCTTTGTTTCCGTTTTATATATAACAATGTTTAATCTCACTTGAACATC
This sequence comes from Dryas octopetala, assembly GCF_963921425.1. Lineage (NCBI taxonomy): Eukaryota > Viridiplantae > Streptophyta > Magnoliopsida > Rosales > Rosaceae > Dryas > Dryas octopetala. The sequence goes on along the minus strand of NC_141367.1, from coordinate 29,022,166 downwards.
TCCATCATATCCCAAAATGTCAATACCTGTTTTAGCTTCAACTATGGCTCAACCCTTTTCTCCCCATAGGAAGAAAGAAAATATTCGATTATTTCATTATGAGCTGTGCTTTTGATTCTGTCATTTCGCAACTTCTGCATAGCTCAAAAGGTACAAGACCAACTCATATTATATCAATGAATCATTCAATTGGAAGGTTGCATTCTTTGTGTTTCATGGCCTAGCTAAGCTAGCCGCCTAGCCTTGGCTGCTTTTGTTTTCTTTAATTTTTCAAATTTTTTTATTTCTTAGTGAATTTAGCAAACTGTTGGCTGCATATACAAGTCTCCTTCAAGAATTTGGTGCTATTGGAATATGTATTGGGTCCAACTTTAACAAGCAAACCAACATGTACCAAAAAGCCACTTCCTTGGTTTTCTTCCTGAGATAAATTAATCCGAAAAGAAACAAATTCTGCAGAGTTTGAGTCAATGCATGGCTTGGGGAGCGTTTGGTTCCAAACTCTTCAAACCAAAGACTCTTGACTGGGCCTGCAAATACAAGACCAGGCCCAGCCCAATTTCACGAACTTTCCAATATATTTATACCACCACCATTTGGCCAAAAAAAAAAAAAACCACCACCAATGACAACTGTACTCATGTAACTCCTGGACATTCTTATAGGATTAGGTGGCCAATTAATAGCTTACAACGAATAAAAAAATAATTTCCAAAAAGAAGGAAATATTTGATAAAAGATAATGAGAGAAGTATAAGATATTGCTTACACCTTAAAGTGCACGCATGAGAAAAACTATGACACCTATAAAACCTACTACAACTTACATCCCAAAACAGAGAAAATATGAGGTATGTATTAATGATAAAATATGATAAATACTTTATGATGCATATACTCTGACTTAAAACTATGGTTAGAATACAAGAATTCAGAATCTACAGCAAACAAGAACCTGCCTCCAACCCCTATGTTTACGCAAGTGCGTCCGGTCAGCTTTTGCCATTCTAACTGGACTGCTATTCCATTCAGACTGTAATCTGCAATGCCAAAGAGGAAATACCAATTTGTCAGTCATGTCATGTATTCTGGGAGCTTGATAACAGGTTGCAAAAGCATGAGATAATGAGTTTGAGAGAAAACTCACACGGGGAAGGCAAATGAGCGGGTGCTGGTCGTGCTGCTATCTGATCGGAGGGAGACACTGCCAGAATAAGCTATTCGTCCAGAGTTATTTAAAAGACTCGATAAAGGAGCTACTGCAGAGAAACTAGACTCTCCCGGACCATATTGAACTCGGAATGAAGCATTGTATGTATCGGAATTTCCATCTTCAACCATGGGCTTATTTGAAGATTCAGGACATTGAGTGACAACATTTTTAGGAGACTCCTCTCTGGCAACTGTCACAGGTGCTAAAAAATGTTGAACTTGGCTTGAAACAATCTTTGAATGAGGAATGTCATCATCTACAGACATATTCTGAGTTTCAAGATGTTCACAGACACCATTATCAGGACTCTCCTCTCTGGCAATGGTCACAGGTGTTATACTATGTTGAACTTGGCTTGAAACAATCTTTGAATCAGAAATGTCATCATCTCCAGACATATTTTGAGTTTCAAGATGTTCATGGACACCATTCTGAGGGCACATGTCTAAAGTAACGGATAGAGGTGCTGAAGATAACTCACTGACAAGGCAGTTTGATTCTTCAGCTGAAGAAACAGGAGCCAGGTTTGCCACTGCTTCCGTCTCACTATTATTTGATTCTTCAGTTGCTGAAACCAAAGCAGTGCTCTCAGTTTGTGCCATTTCACTTCCTTTTTCACTTGATACCTGCATTGAAATCAGAAGAATCTACATCAAATTCTAAAATGTCACCTCTCTCTTCTCCCCACCCCCCTCTCATCAAGAGAAACTTTTTTTTTTTGCTACTGGGAAGAGAGAGCTATAGAACTGTCAGTTACACTGCACAACCACAGGTATGAACTTAGTTCATCATTGCTGCAGACAATTTACACATACGAAATGAAATTGAAAAAAGAAAAAAGAATTGTTTTTTCCCTTCTTTATCCTGTAAAGAAAGCGATGTTTTTTTATTAATTATGCACCTGATGGTTTCAGGTCCTCAGTTCTTAGTGTTTCAAAAGTACTATGGAACCGGAATCCCAGTACTCCCCAAACTGCAACATGGTGTCTGAGTTGCCCAGAATAACAATTCTTATTACAAAAGGGAGTGCTATATAACAAGATTTATTAGGTGAATTGTGCAATAATAAAAACTGACATGTATACCTGAACAGTCTCTTCTACAGAATCATTGTTGTCCTTATTAGAAGACTTGGAGTGGAAGTTCACTGTACACCACTCTTCCATTGACAGCGCATTTACAGGGGATATAATGTCTTTGGAAACATCAATTGCAGTCTTCTCCGATGCATCATATATTGCTTCCCCACTCTGCATCAGATCCTTGGAGTGGAAGTTCGCTGCACCCAACTCTTCCATTGACAGCGCATTTTCAGGGGATATCATGTCTTTGGAAACATCAATTGTTGCCTTCTCTGATGCATCATATATTGCTTCCCCACTCTGCATCAGATCCTTGGAGTGGAAGTTCCCTGCACCCAACTCTTCCATTGACAGTGCATTTTCCGGGTAAATCCAGTCTTTGGAAACATCAATTTCAATCTTCTCCGATGCATCATATATTGCCTGCCCTCTCTGCATCAGATCCTTGGAATCACAAGAAATGACAAAATCCTCCTGTGAATCATTTTGTGCAGAAGATTTAAAACCGTCTGGAATTCTCATAACAATATCCATTTGTTCTTCAAGAAGTTGCTTATTCTGATCCTTATGAGGATATAAAGAGGTGCAGAATGCCTTCTCATCCACACCAGTCTCAACCCAGGGCTTGTCTTGGGAAGGCACTCCCTCATCAACGCAGATGTCCTTGATAGTATTGCAATTACTCTCTTTGTAGCAAACCATAAATTCTGGAAGTTCACATTCCATAACACTTTTGTCCATATAATAATCCGATGCCTTCTCTAATGAATCTAATTTTTCAGAAGAAAGAGTATATGGAGACACAAAACCTTTGACCTCATCTTTACATCTTTCCAAATCATCCACACTCTTAGGACAATCAAATCTTGATGCAGCCAAGCCATTTCCATCATTTTTCATAGGTATTTGACCAGCATCTTCTTCATTGCCCTTTGAATCACTCAAAACCCTGTTCTGACTTTCCTTCATGATCCAATTTGCTGACTGTAATCCAGCAGAGTCCAAGGCAATGTCATTGTGATCAAAAGGTTTAGAATCAGATTTCTGGCTTATAGTTAAGTGTCCAAACACTGGTTCCTCTGCAAGTACATCAAAACTCCCAATGTCAGTGAACTCTGAAGACTATAACATTTAATAACTTTTTCTTCAATATAAGTAAAGAACTCAACAACAGGTGGACAAACACCAAGTGCACCATAAAAGGAGTACTCTGACCCCTAGGAGCACCTAGGCACTTTATAACCACAGCCTGCCCTCACACCCAATCAATGTGGGAGAATCTAAGACTATAGAATTCTAGATGAGCAATGTTGAAGTCAAGTACTTTTTCATGAAAGCTTCTTGAGCATAAAAGACAGAAATATGAGAAATAAAAAGAGAATTTTCATGCACAAATGGGACGATACAAAAGGAAAGAAAACTTGAATGTTACACCATGACAGTACCTTTATTCTTACAAACATCCATCAGATTGTGAAAGTATCAAAGATACCAATGAGAATGCTCAAAGGCCCAATCAAGAAGGGAGACCTAAGCAACTTGACATTACATAGCAAGATAAAACTACACAAAGAACTGCAGCAGTTTGCATTCTCCCATAATGTAATAAAAAAAAACAAATAATATACGGTTTCCAATCGAAAGGTGGAGACCATAAGCAAGACCCCAAATGCAAGAGTCTAAAAACAGAATGACCAAAACGAAAAAGGAAAATAACAGTTATTACCAAGTTTCATGGTTTACATAGACTGGGTAATGCAGGAGAAAGCTTTCAAGCTACTGCAAGTAATATTTTCAAGCATGGACCCTGCCGATCAAAATGCATTCTATAGGTTAGCAACCAATTCCACAAAACCCACTTTGAAAAACTTTATAATTGGGAAGCTAAATCGAAAACAAGGATGATCAAGTTTAGGAAGAAATGAAAAGATTTTACACAAGCATAAACACAAAACGCATGTAGCTTCAACTTTATGAACTTCTAAATGAAATATCAACTGACGAAGAAGTGCAAAATCTGAAAGATGCATCAAAGCAGAGTAGAATCCAAGTAAAAAAAAATAAACAACAAAATACCTTTAAAATTTTGTCAACCAAAATTGGTAAATTGTATGCCCATTTTATCAGAAAAATAAATAATAATTGAAAAGTTGCTAGACAACCACCTTCGAGCAACAACTGCTATTGTAAACTTACTTTAACAATTGATAGCCAGAAGTTTAACGAAAAGTAAAGAAACCGCCAGCTCTCACAACTACTTTTTTGTTCAATAATGAAGGAAGAGTATTAGATAATGGTGGATTACAACAGAGCAGCCCTAAGACTAACCAAAAGAAAAAACAAGATTATTAGATGAGCGCAGCCCTGATGTGTACACTAAACAGCCAAATACAATGCCGTCCCTAATTTGCCATCTCACACTTCAAAAATAAATAAATAAAGATTTCCTCAGCAGTACCATTCTGAATAATCCAACCCAAAATTTTGAAATTCTTAGAAAAACAGAGTATTTCAGCTTCGGAAATTAGGTACATAACTAAAAACTTGGAAGTCCTTTTTTTTTTCCTCGAAGAAAAAGCTAATAAAAACAAAACCCCAAAACCAATGCAAAACTATAATAATAGGGAGACCAAAATCGGTCCAGAGCCTGAAAAAGCTTTGGGCAGACATTATGGAGTCCAAAGTCAGTTCTCAGCGTACAAAAAGACAAGGGAAAGTTGGAACTTTTTGAGAGCCTCCACAAACTTTTTAACAGCTAAATAATTAGTAAACATTAAAATCAAAATATACCCATGAGACCTTGCCTTTACAAGATTCCCAGTTCCCACCATCTATTTGTCAGGCAACAAACTGATCACTGATCAGATCTAGAACGCTTTGGAATTAAGAAGAAAACAAAAAATAAAAAGGAAACGAAAAACCCAGGCTTCAAAACCCCAGATGGGAAACTAGTAAAAACCAAAGTGGGGGAATAAGAAAGATCTAAATCAGATATTCAGATCCCAGAAGAAAAAACAAATATAAAAACCCTTCAAAAAGATAATACCTTTTCAATCTGATAATATACAAAAACTGCAGCTTTCGCTTTCTCGCTCCAGAACAACTGCACCCAGAAGCCAGCACAAGGATCAGTGCCAAGATAAACTAAATTCAATTCAATTGGGAGGCAACAAATATATATAAAATATAAAATAAAATTATAAAAGCAACCCTTTAATATCGTAATCTTAGTATTATTATGAATTTAAAAGAGAGAGGGAGAGAGAATGAACCTTAGTTCATAGAACACGGAGAGAGGGAGGGAGAGAGAAACATTCTGTAGTTGAATTAAAGAGGTATAAAAGGTGATTAATCAAAGCAGGAAAAGAGTAGAGCCGGTGTGAGAGTCATGGAGGTTATTTAGAGAGAGAGAGAGAGGGGTGAGTGAGTTGAAATAGAAAAGAGTCAAAATAAATTAAACGGGTTTGTTTTCTCTTCCCTTTTCTTGTGTCCTAATTAATAGGCTTGGTTTTAGCATTTATTATCCCAATTCATTTCACCTCCTTACTCCTTACCTGCCCAGTCCCCAACAGCACTTTCCCACTTTCCCGTGAAACCCAAATCTCTGCCTGATACTTTCCTTTCTTCCAAACAGCTCACCCCGCCATCACCAAACCTCAAGTCAAAACCTGTCCTTTGCTCCGCCAGCAACCACCAAGGGACTGGGAAATGTTACGGTGCGACTGCGACGCAGGAGAGCATACAATGCGGAGTCAGAGATCTTCTGCCCTCTCTCTCTCTCTCTCTGTGGTCTTTAGAAGGAGGCCATCGTCATCGTCTCAGGGATCCAAGTGTATTTTGTTGGGCTTTTTAATGTGATATACGCTCGATGGGGGCCCACCTGTAACGAGTTTCATTCCAGAAACTGTCGTTTTCGCGAATGAGATGGTTAGCGATAAATCTGGGCCTTTGATTGCGTAGAAGATCCCGGGAGTTTTGCAATCGGCAGTCTCCGACTTCAGGGTTCGTAGCGTGGGTTGGCGGCGCAGGGGATTGGGGGCTCGCGCGAGAGATCTCAAAGGAAACTTTTTACTTCTGGGAGCAAACTCTCAACTCTGTTTGATTGGTGCACACGTGTTGGGGCGGTGTGGGCTCTGCTAATGTGCGCAGGGAGGGGACCCAGCCCTTCCTTGTCGGTACTCGCGTAAGATAAAAGAAGAATGAGATTGATTGATGAAAATAAAAGGTTTTGTACAACAACTGTACAATTCATGTGTGATACGGGGGGACCACCGTATTATAAGCATGTATTATTAAAATGTAAATACCAACTGTACATCAATTGGTCCTAATTCCTAAACCATTGTGTTATTAAAATATTATACGAGCAGGACACACTGAGACCCTCATGTAGCCCCAAGTTGGCTGCAATGGTTTTAAGTTGTTACACCTATTTTATGATTAATCCTTTTCTTATAGACCGTTTAGAGGTCCCCCTCACGAGACAGCAGCATACAACAAACATGAATTGCATATGCTTAAAGAAGTTGTCTAATAACTAATTTTGTAACAAACCTTGAAACTTAAGGAAAAATCACCATTATGTTACAAGTGTTTACCCTATATGCATTTAACATAATCGAATACATAACGAGAAAAATAAATACAATCAATTATCTACATGCGTAGTAAATACCTTTAATTACTTGTGGATTGATGAACCATAGAATTGAAGTGGGTACATCATTTGGTAGCAATTCATTAAGAATGGTTTGTTAGTATATGCATATATCTTATTCATTCCACTACACCAGCCGAGTGAAGTCGGTGCATCTGATCTCACTAGTTTGGCAATTGGCATAACATATATATATATATATATATATATGGCCAATGTGCTTCATCTGTGCTCTCAAATCTGGTCAAGAAAATTAATGGCTCAGAGTGTTTTAGACGAATCATGCATTCCATGGATTACAATGGGTTGGTAGGGTAGGTATGCCTTCATAGTTCATACTTACATCTACTGAGGTGGATTTAAACAAAATATTCCTCAAGTCGTACAAAAAAATAAATACATATATATATATATATATTTCTCCTGTCGATGTTTTATGACTTGTGTATACAATGTTAGTGACCACACTGTGCTCTCTCTTATCCACTTTCTTCTTTTTTATTTTTGTTTTGTCAAAATCTACTTTGTTCTTGTCTTTCTCTTTTTATGAAAAAGAGGGAGACATTATTAGCACTCCCTCTCATTATGCATTTTTTATATTTTTTATTAATTTGATCACATTTTATTAAATTCAATTACCATATTTATTCTTAGTTGCTTTGATTCAGCAATTATTCAAAAATTGATTCATCCGGATATCTTCTTTAGTGCGGAACAAACATACATTGACAAAATTGTTACTATCATAAGTATTTTCATTTAAAATTCGTTAAAATGATGACTTTTTGAAATTGTCGATAACACTTTCCAAAAAAAATAAAAATAATAACAAAATAAAACGAGTATACTAAAATTATCAGAAAGATTTTGTATCATGCTCTCCACCTAGGCTTAAATTTTCCTAAATATTTAAATACCATATATAATAAGTTAATAACTTTGTAGATATATAGTATTAGAGTTTTGACCTCCTAGCTAGTAATGAAAGACAAAAGGCATTAGTGCATGCATAGGGATTCCAAAACTCTCTTCTTCTTCTCCTTTTGTTTATGGAGGATTATATATGATTCTTCTATTCCTCACGTCTTTTGTTTACATATGATATGGAGATCCCAACTGAATTCTCATAAATAATTGGACAGTAGATATGAAAAATATTAATACAAGGGTAAAAGGATGATGACAGTAACAGTAACCAATGTGCCAATTTGTAATTAATAAAAAAAACTGGGAAGCTTCTTCTTTTTCGTTTTGAAGGAAACTTCAATTCAATGTATCGATATTGATGTCGTTGTTGTTGTCTTCCTGCAATGTGGTCCAAATGGAGTGTTAAAAATAAATTCCTCTTTTCATGTTTACTTATTTATATATATACTTGTGTGTATACAACTACAAGATGATAAAATAAAGGGCAAATTACACAAAAGTACCTCAACTAACCATCCTATATCACTTGAGTACTCCAATTAAAAAAAGTTGCTCGTAGGTACCTCAATTACTGATTTTGCACACCTAGGTACCTCCGTCAACTTTTCCGTCAAGCCTACCGTTAATTGCCTACGTGGCACACTAGAAACATGCCACGTGGACAAAAAAATAAAAAAAATTTTAAAAAATGAACTAATTATTAAAAAAAATTAAAAAATCAAAAACTAAAAAAAAAAAAAACTAAAAAAAAAAAAAAAGGAAGGAGTTGCAGGGGAGTTGCAGGGGCTAGCTCCCAGCCTCCCTCCGCCTCCCACCCCTCCCTCCGAGACCCACCCAACCCAGCCAACCACCCCTCCGACCCCAGCCACCTTTCCGCCGACCCCAGCCACCACGCCGCCAACCCACCCCATCTCTTTCCACGCCTCTCTCCTCTCTCTCTCTAACTCTCTCTTTCTCTCTCTCTCCCCGAAACCCTAGCCTAAGCCCAGCCCGAGCCTAGTGACCCACCCCCTCCTCCCTTTGCCTCCCCCAGTGACCTACCCACCTCCCTCCCCTCTCCGGCCACCAGCTTCATCTATCTCTTTCTGTCATTCTCTCTTCCTCTGTTTCTCTCTCTCTCTCTCTCTCTCTCTCTCTCTCTCTCTCTCTCTCTTATAAATCTGAACGAAGGTGGAGCTCAGGGCGGGCGGGTCGGGGCTGGGGTTTTGGGGAGAGAGAGAAAGAGAAAGAGTGAGGTAGAGAGAGAGGAGATGGGAGGGGAGAAAAATGGGGTGGGTGGCTCGGTCGGGGAGAGAGAGAGAACGAGGCCGAGAGAGAAAGTGAGGGGCGAGGAGAGAGAGAGAGAGTGAGGCAGAGAGAGGAGAGAGGGGGTGAGTGGTCGAGTGGGTCGGCGGCGCGGTGGGTGGATCGGCGGCAGGGTAGTTGGGGTCGGAGGGGGGGATGGCTGGGAGGGGTGGGAGGCGGAGGGAGGCTGGGAGCTAGCCCCTGCAACTCCCCTGCAACTCCATTTTTTTTTGTTTTTTTTGAGTTTTTAATTTTTTTAAATAATTAGTTCATTTTTTTAAATTTTTGTCCACGTGGCATGTTTTTAGTGTGCCACGTAAGCAATTAACAGCAGGCCTGACGGAAAAGTTGACGGAGGTACCTGGGTGTGCAAAATCAGTAATTGAGGTACCTACGAGCAACTTTTTTTAATTGGGGTACTCAAGTGATATAGGGTAGTTAGTTGAGGTATTTTTGTGTAATTTGTCTTAAAATAAAAGATATGCACAATTGGCACAAACAATATTTTAATAGCCCGGGGGGGGGGGGGGGGGGGCCTCCTGACTTTTGTTAGTATTTGTTGTTGTTTAATTTGTTTTTTAAGAAAAAACTCTTCGTTAAATGGAGATTTATATATTTTCCGATCAACCAAAGAACCCACTAGAAAGCATGGACATATAAACTTTTTTTAAAAGCAAACTTTTCTGATATCAGCTGGAGGGTGGAGAGTTTAGTCACCATTCAACGAAAACTATAGGATAAATAAATTATATGAAAAAAAGTAGTCAATATAAATTTGAAGTACACCTTCATGAGTAAGATCTTCACCTGACGATGCTATATCTATGTATATACAATACAAACAAAGTTTTCAAATTTAAGTTTGTTTAGATTTTTTCTCCTTGGACTGAGATTGAATGGAAATATATATATATACAAGCCAAACGACTATGAGTGACATTGAATGGAAATTCTCTTTTTTTATAAATATATAATTATTGGGGTAGTTGGCATCATGGCATGCAACTGATCATGCAAATATAATGAGAACTCAATTTCTTCAATTGATTGTTGAAGTATTGAAGGAGAACCATTCAGGCATTCACAATTTATCTATATTTGTCAAGGGGTTGACTTTATTGGTCATCTTGGATCTTGTAAAGTTTTCCGTATTTTACTTTAAAAATATGAGAAATGTTATTTAGGGTTATATATGTTATTAATTCCAGATTTGCAAATATTATAATGATTGAAGCAAGTGTACATGTAAGGAAAGTTGCATTTATACATGAAATAAGGTAACCAAATGTTTAGTTGTAATTACTCCACCAAAAAAGAGGCACTCATTGATGGGCTTTCTCATTTCAAGAGCAACAATTAATCTTCATAAGACCTCCATTACTATGTATAAATCATTTAAATGTCACAATAATTCGTATGCAACTTTATATGTGGAATTGTGGATGTATGAAATAAATGGGTCACATCAATGGACAGAATGAATTGTAACACAGTAACACCAACATGACCAGTACTTTGAGTGGGTACATTATTAATGCTATTGAAGAGCTATCCTTTTCATCAATACCCCTACCCAAACAAATTCCATCAAATTAACACACCTTTCAGATTTTGTGGTCTTTCAATATTTCAATGGACCACCCACTAACTTCTTCACCAAATGGCAGTTCGTTTCAGTATGAACATAAGTTACTTAACTCTAGTCTCTCTGGATACACGTATGGTATGTGTACAAATATTGGTAAAAGATTAGATACTTGACTTTCTCTCATTCAAACATAAATTTCCTATAGTTATTGTCACCGAATTATTTAGTATTCGGAATTTTATAACTTCAGTGATAGAATATTTTATACGAGAATTTAAAATTCTTGATTTTATTTGAGACAAATGAATAAAATAAAACTAGGTATGTACACTCGACCACAAATCAGTCCAGAAGACACAAGCCGATTTCATGACAAATTGTGCCTCCCTGGCCTGCTTAAACTGTCCACTTGAGGATAGGACTTGCTTGGTTTCAATTTTGTTGTATTTATTTGTTGTGTGTAAGTGTGTAACCCAAGATGGGTCTCCCCCAGCATAACTCTTTTGTGAAAGTGACTTGGTCGGTCAATTAGACATGGATGAGGGCGAAAAGGCCAAATTATTTTAGGGGTGACTTAGAGTTCAATCCATTTTTTTAGACTTTCTTAGAGTAAGATCGGTAGTGATTTAAGATTTTTAATTAAGTCCTTTTATTTTTCTTCTTTGATGGCTTTATGTTAGGTTTTAACTCCGAGATTTTGCAGCTTCTACAAAACTCACTCTACACGTTAGGAGGGAAAATACTCTTCAAATATGGGAAAATACCTTTCAAATTGGGGAATGACTTTATTATAAATTAAAATGATTTTCTTATAAATTTTAAAATACCCCCAATGTCCATTTAAAAACTGTTTTTATAAAAGATCTAAACTTAATTATCTCTTATTTTAATTCCATGGATTGTTGCCTACCAACTTAGATTTATTCATATATACAAATAGATTTGGCACTTGGCCAAAGACAACGTTCGAAAATCAGACATGTACAAGCCTCAAGCTTCATCACATTAATATTATTTTTCTTATATACGGATATACCCACCAATCACCATGTGCATCTGGCCATTTGACTATATACTCAAGAATGTCATATGCTTAATCAGTTAATGGTTGAGATGTTGCCAATGAAGTTGGAATGGTAGGTGTGGCCCTTGGATTGGTTTTGAGCTTTTGACTTTCTTTCCTCCTACGTGTTGGAAACTATGAAAGTAATGACCTGCGCGCACGTGTCATTGAGTACAAGGATTTGGGCTGGCATCATGGATTCATGGGATTGTATACTTGCATTTGTCTTCTAAGTTCTAACCCAATCATCTTTCTAAAACTTGAAGGATACTCTGTTTATCTCTCTCTCTCTGCGTTGACATCATTAATTTAACCCATCATTATACTCTATGCTCCATCTGTCTTACTGGGAGATCATCAGCTAATCTCCTTTGTGTTAATCTTCTAATTATATCCAAAACCACGGCATTTTAAAATTTATGAATTGAAAAATTTGAGTTTAGAGTTTAGCATTTATGGTTCATATTAAAAAGTGACATAAAATTTTAAAGTGGTTATATTCTAGCCTTTGTTCTATTTCTCCATCTACTTTATTTTTATTATACCCACCATTAAATTTGAAAAAAATATAAAACCTTGTTCCAACTTTCCATTAATCATTCTTCCTATACTACTTTTTGCTATACAGTTATTTAAGTTTTATATATTTTTCAAATTTAATGATGGATGTAAAATAAAGTGGGTGAAAAAATAAGACAAGAGGGTGTGAATATAAACACTCAAAATTTAAACCAACTTAATTTTAGACATAAATACAAAATCAACACCAAAAAAGCAATAGAAGATCTGAATCTCATAAACTCATTATCATTATCTTTAACGAGTGAAAAAGAGGAAAAATACAAGGTTGTAGCACAATTTTTGGGTCAACTATAAGGAAGATGTTTATTTAAGATAATTTTTTGGGTTTTTTTTTTTAAAGTCCATTTTTTAAAATTCACTATTCATCCGGCCCAAGCGCTACAGTAAAATACTGTAGCGGCCCACTTTTTAAACAACCGGTGCTACAGTAACGTCGCTACAGTGACGCCGTTACTGTAGCGCGCTACAGTGTTTTTAAAATGCCATTTTTCCCTTTTTTTTTTTTTTTTTTCCATTTCAGTACCAATTGGTACATAAACTACCCAAAAAAAAACAAATAATAATTTATGTATTTTCATGTCATAAAACATGTTAAATAATAACCAATATAAAATACAAAAAATCAAGATGAGACATCCATAATCTTTTACGTTTTAATAGTAAATATAATTGTTACTATCGAATAGTAACAATCATCTATTGCTACTGCCGGGCAGTGGCAATCAAGTATTATCATTGTTTGATAACAACAATCACTTATTGCTACTGTCTGACAGTAACAATCAGAAATTGATACTGTCTTACAATAACAATCACCTGTTGAAGATAACTAATATATCTTGTTATCGTCATACAATAACAATCACCAAAATTCAAACCATAGAAAATTACAAAATTCAGAGAGTAACAATCACCTGATTGCTACTGTCACACAGTAACAATCACATATTGCTACTGCCCGACTGTAACAATCTCCTATTGCTACTGCCCGACAGTAACAATCTCATATTGCTACTGTTTGATAGTAACAATAATAATAAATTAAATAATATAATTTAAACATAATATAATCCTTATGAAAGCATAAACAACCAAATGAATTATAAACCTATGACACAATTACAACAAACTAAAACAAAAATAAACTCAAATCAATTACTACTTGGCAGTAACAATCATAACCTCATATACATATTGTTACTGATAAATATAATTGTTACTGTCGAATAGTAACAATTTATAACATTAATATTATTGTTACTATAGAATAGTAACAATTACAAATCAATAAAAATAGTTGTAAATGTAGCAGTAACATGTTAAATACTAATACAAATCAAAATAAATCAAACATAAAAATTACAATAATAAGTTGTCACTAACAACCAGTAACAACTAAAAAAATTCTCTCCACAACCAAATAAACATTTACTCAAAGATTTCAACTACTTTATCCATCTGTCCTACTTGAGCATAACCAGTAATCATAGTATTCCAAGAAACAATATCCTTGTTAATCATTTTTTCTGAAAAGAGATAGAGCTTCAACCATTCTCACCCTTCTGCAAATACAAACATCAACCAAAAGAATAAAACCCAATTGAGCAATTTTCCAAAGAAACAAACAAGAACAACAATCAGAAAACTCACAATCAAAACCAACCCATTACGCTATGCCATAAAAATTGTATTTCACTGTTTCTACGACTGTTTTTTTTTCCCCTCAATTTTTCTAGATAATATGTTAGGTATCAGGTTTCATTGATATCATGGGCATCCTGCACACCATAGAAGCTTGATGGCATTCAAAGTGTCTAAAGTTTCACGTACACATGGTCTTAGCATCAGAGGTGTAATTCATTTCAGCCCTAGAAGCAGTGCAGTGAAGGCAAAACCAATCACCTTCAGGTACAGTAAAACCAAGTCCAACACAGTATGTATGAGCTGCTGAGTCACACAGATCACATAGCAACAAAAGACTTTCATCTGTTGTACAGTGGCACACATTACACAAAACTTGTTCATAAGAATGAACAAGCCCAGCTGTGTTACCAAAAGGAAGGTACACCTGCAAATTGTAACACAACCAATTCGACAGGAATGTACATTTGGCCCAAAATTCAGCAAACAGAAAACCCAAACAAAAAAGACAGTCTAATACAAAAATATCCACAGCCTCAGTACCTGATCGCAAATGGGGACCTTAACCACTCGCTCACGGGCAAAGACACCGTCTTTCGGCGGTCTACGAATGGTGGTAAATCTACGCCGGCAAATTGGGCAGCGCGACTCCGTCTTAGCCCACTCCATGATGCACAAGAAGCAGTAGTAGTGGTCGCAGCAATCGATTTTGCCTCTGATTGCTTTGCCATCGTCCAAGAAGCAAATTGCACAGATCTGAGACAACCACACGGTAGATCGAAGTCCACTAAGCCCAGTGGTGGTCGCGATGATCTGGTTGCCAGAGGTTTTGGGTTTATGATCTTTGTAGATCTGCTGAGCGAGCCACCGAGCGCGAGAGAGAGAGAGACAGAGAACGAGCCCAACAGGTCTGTACAGTTCCTCCAGATCTCAGAGATCCATTTCGCTTCGCCATGGCTCAGCCTCTCGTAAAGAAGGACGACGATCATGACGACGAAGGTGAGTGTGTGTCCCCGTCACTTGTAGAGAAACAAAAAAAGGAGGGAGACAGAGAGAGAGAAACAGAGAGGGAGGGAGACGGAGAGAGAGAGAGAGAGAGAGAGAGAGAGAGAGAGAGAGAGAGAGAGAGAGAGACGGCGAAGCCTACTCCGCCGAAAACGATTCGATTCCCAAGGCCTGCATCAGGACCATCTTCGCCATCGCGAAGAAGCTCTGAGAGCAAATCTTCCAGGCATCAGCACAGCCATTCAACAACGAGCTCTGAGCCAACGAGGTGAGACAAAGTGAGGTCAGAGAGAGACGGAGAAAACAAGACGGAGAAGAAAAGACTGTTAGAATGTGGACCGGGTTAGGTGTTATTGGACCTCCTTCAAAACTAAAAAAAAGCACAGGGTCTTAAAGGTATAAAGAGCCCAAATTTGGGTTTTATAATAATTTACTTTAATTTTTTTATTTATATGCATGACAATCTTATTGTCATTGTTGCTGATATTGTCGTACGTACTAGGGTCATGCTCCTGCATTGCTTGGCATGCTTAGATTCGTGTAGGACATTAATAATGACAGATTGACAACACAGCACTAATCACGTAATAAAAGAGAAACAATATCACTACAAGTTTGACGATGCATAATCGGCAACCCAGGAATCACACTCATAGTGATGGAGATTGGAGACCAATCCAACCTTCTTAGACCGTGAAAAACTTGTCGACCAAAAAAAAAAAAAAAGACCATGAAAAACGCGGTTCACACTTCACACTGCCAATTATTGTTCTTTTCATTTTCACTATTTCGGGTCCAAATAGGAAAGTCAAATGCTGCCTCTTTTGTATTGCATTTTATTGAGTTACAATTTCTCTTACATTGGGTATCATTTGGGCCTTGGCAAACTTTTTCAGAGTCCCGAATCGAGCAGAACATTCATTGACAGCGATCTGTCAAAATGAGCCTTACAGCCCTTACTCTTGTCTACAAAAATCAAACTGTACGCAATGTCCTCTAAAATAAATAACTGTATGCTATGATATGGCATTCATCAAATTCAGTAGAAATCACTGGGTTTACCAATCTTAATGTTCTGCTCGCCTAGGAAACCCGCTATAGCATTCTTTTGCCAGCTTTTGAAACTCCTGCAATCAACAATTCAAAAGTTTTATAAGATAGCTTGCGATAATACTTTACAAAATACAAATGAACCTTTATTAGGTTCATAGACAAAGTGATCGCCTATAAATAAACCAAATCAGAACTATTATCCTAAAAATCCATTACAGTTTACAATATGCACTGGCTACATGAGGGTTCTACCCTTCTACCTTCTTGTCTTCAAAACTACATATTTTAGCACCCACACTACATCCAATCTCCATATAACAAATCAACGAATCTAACATAAATTGTCTGATATCAAATCACATATTACCCCCGACTTACTTGTGATCAAGATGAGCTATAATTTCTCCACCAGGGAAAGCCAATTGTGTAGCCTCAAATGCTGCTTTGATTGATGCTCTCCAAGTTCCACCAATATCTTTTGCATTTGTTTCTGTTTTGGACTGGTTCGGATCTTCCATCGGCAAAGAATAACCTGAAAGTAGATGGCCCACCCAGACACCATCTTTCCTGTACTTGCAAAGAACAGGACTATTGTTCATGGAGTAAACAAAATCTCTTCACTATATCAACCATCAATAAATATTTCTATATTCCATGTCAAATCCAGACAGCATGCAGCATCCCATTTCATCTTCAGTTTTATCAGATCTATTTAACATATTTACTTCAACATGATCAATCGATATGAAGGGTTTTAGTTCACAGTTAATAACTGATGCATCACACTCCACAACAAAAGGAAAAAAGAAAAAAGCTGGATACATATCAATTAGACAAACCGTCAAATGACTATAACTTACAGAACTATATCCATATGCCGAGGTGCATAATGTCCACCACCTATTCCAAGAAGAACTTTATTCTTATCATTCTCCCTAGGACACAATATAGAAGATGAGGTTAGACAAGCATCATCAATTAATCATTTAAGACCAAACTTTTGGAAAAAATACATGAGCTTTGCATCAAAATCAAGAAGAAACAGCCAAATAATAAATTGTCTAGTTATATTGACAGTACCCCTTCCAGGTTCCCACAGCAGCCCCCCCTCCAAGCCCGAGTCCTTCCCAAACTAACTGCAAGTACCCAAATTGCCACCATTTATTTTAATAACTTACATGAAAACACACACACAGTAACTTAAGTACAAGAAGACTCAAAAGCCAAAAGTCAGATAAAAGATGATCCAATAAGAGCAAAAATAAAAAGAGGAAAATTATTTATTAAAAAAACCAAAAGTAGGGATTCATGGTCAAATGATTGAAAGTGAATGGTTGTTTACTCAACTAGAGCAATAACTTGAGCTGCATCCTGCCTCTTCCAGTACTCATCTGTACTGCCTATATCAACGAGAAAAAACCAATCAATTATCAAAGAAACTCTCAAATGCAAAGTAAAAATACAAAATTAATTCACATGCGCATCACAGAAACTTCAGACTGAGCAGTCGCAACACCACAATCAGCAGAAGCAGTAACTTTATCCTTTGGACAAAATAAATCAAACCTACAAACTAATCATCAAAAGGTATATAATAAGATGTAGATAACATTATTAAAGCGAGACATTTTTGCAATTTGAAACATTGGAACAAGGATGTTCATAAGATGGTGGCAACCCAAATAGGAATAATTCACCACAAGATGAAGTCACTCCAAAAGAGAGAAAGGGGCCTACAAATATGGGTTGGATCTGTGAAAACTCAGCAAAGATGAATAAAAGTGCAGCAAAAGATGAGGCTCATGACAGAGTATTGTAGGAAACATCAAATAAACTCCCCAAGCAGTTCACACAGGCAATATGAAATGTAAATACCAACAACGAAAACAGACGAGAAGCGAGATTAAACTCACCAATCTCCAGGAACATGGTAGGCGTATTTGTGAACGGTCCATGGTGTGTACCCTCCAAAGTTATCTACATTCATGCAAGTACAAGTTACAACACACACAAATACACAAATCACAATGGCACAAACAAAAGACGAAAAAGCAAGAAACCTCAAACTCAGGAACTAAATTGTGGGCTTGGGCGAGTTTCTTCAAGAGCCTGAGCCAGGGCCCAATCCGCGGAGACGGCGGCGCGGCCCAACCGGGCTTCCCGCCTTGCGGCGGAACCTCCCCTTGCCGCAAATGAGGCACTCCGATTGGGTGGACGGTGAGGGCCGGTCGGTTGGAGACGGCGGTGTGTTTGCTCAAGAAAATGGTTTCCTGCACTTTTTCGCCGGTGGCTTCCTCCCAGCGCTTGTCCAAGTCGTCCTCTGCCACTATGCTCTTGTCGTGCAGCAACACCCTCACGCCTCCTCCTCCTCCTCCGTTACCAAACCCCTTCATATCCTAGTTTAATTCATTAACCATAAATTACTGCTAAAATCAACTTAATTAACAGTGGGCAATTAGGAGGAGATGATGAGGTGGCGACGCTGCTGACCTGTAAACAAGGGCTGGTGGCCTGAGCCTCCCAGCCGGGCATGGCTAAGAGAGCGTTGGCCGGGTTGATGGAGGCCGGATCGGTCGTCGTCGCCACTACCAGCGTCACCATTTTGGTTGTCGTTTTTCGTGCGAAGCTGTGAAATCGAAACGCCAAACGCCGACTGCTTTACCACTAAATGTTGCTGGCAGTAGTGACTACTGAGCACTTGATACGACGTCGTTCTCAGGAACATTACCACTAAAGTTAACATTGCCATTACTGACGTGATGGGTGGTTCGTATTTTCGTAAGTCTATTTGTATTTTGAAAAGAAAATTAAACTTGGTTAATGTTTATTTCTTTAGAAAAATAAATTTGGTATTTAATGAAAACTCAGATTTGTAAATAACAATCCCTAATTTTTTTTGTTTAATCTTATTTACAAGAAAATTTTAACTTTAATGCGGGAAAAATATGAAATTTGAAGGTCAACTTTCAATTTTAAATTTTACCTAGCTAAATATACTATTTTCAAAATTATAAGACAATCATTGCCACCACTA